>NW_015505196.1:435823-510435 GCF_001515645.1 Sinocyclocheilus grahami | reverse complement strand
ATTATGCGCTATTCATTATTTTTTAGAAACCTCGCACTTTTCTACTCAATTTTAAACTTTGTTCTTGTATTTAAATTAAGCACGGTCCACTGCTGCACACGTGTCACAATATCGATACAGGGACAGCTGTTTATTTAAAGGGGTCATATGATGCGATTTCAAGTTTTCCTTTCTCTTTGGAGTGTTACAAGCTGATTGTGCATAGATAAGATCCCTGAAGTTGCAAAGACTAAAGTCTCAAAACCAAAGAGATATTCTTTATCAAAGTTAAGACTATGCCACGCCCCCCTAAAACGTCTCATTCTAACACGCCCCCACATGTCTGTGAGCGAGAGAGAGAGAGAGAGCAAGAGAGAGAGAGAGAGCAAGCGAGAGAGAGAGAGCAAGCGAGCGAGAGAGCGTGCGAGAGAGGGGGTAACATCACAGTGGAGTCAGCTGTCTTAACCGTGGCTTGTGTACTGCAAACACATACCAGCTTCATCACTGTGTCTGTCACGCGACTCTGTTCCCCTTTCAGGCTCTGTCTTTACATTTATTTTGAAAGATGACACTCGCAATTATGGTAAAGGGCGTTATATTTCCGATGAGTGCTTGCGGTGTTCGGCCAATCACAATGCACTGGGTCAGCTGGCCAATCAGAGCAGACTGCGCTTGTCGGAAGGAGGGACTTTGTAGAAAACGACGCGTTTGAGAGAGGCGGGGCATAGAGGACCTATAATAATGTACAGTATTTGAAAAATAATGTTTTTTTTTAACATTACAGCATGATTCTTGAAAAGCATAATGTACTATTGTTTTCGCAAAAATGTAAAGCACTGTTTTTAACAATAAGCTCAATTTCTAGAGCCGCAAATCAGCATCATATCAGTAATAATATTTCACAATATTACTGTTTTCTATAATATTGAATATAATATATTGAATATATTGAATGTAACTTAGTGAGCATAAGACTTATTTCAAAAATGAAATTTACATTTAAATTAAATTAATAATCAAATGGTACCAATAATCTAATAATCAATATGGTACTATATTGTTGTGCATCTGTAGTAATAACACCACTGCTCAATGTACCACATGTTTTGAGGTCATTCATTTCCAGGCTTGGTAAAAATGGAGTACTTGGAGAAGCATAATCAAT
Source organism: Sinocyclocheilus grahami (assembly GCF_001515645.1). NCBI lineage: Eukaryota > Metazoa > Chordata > Actinopteri > Cypriniformes > Cyprinidae > Sinocyclocheilus > Sinocyclocheilus grahami. The sequence continues at coordinate 509,291 of NW_015505196.1, read as the reverse complement.
AGGCTATACTAAAAAGTGTATGTATGCATTCCAATAGATTACAGTTACATCTGCAAAGACATAATCAAATTGTACTCCGTAAAAATGAGGATTGCATACAGAATTACTTTTAAAATAAAAGAAATGAAGTATCACCTTTGGCGGATCTGCGGTAATTTCATGGGATTGTGCCGCTCTGTTTCTCTCGCTCTCGTTCAGAGCAGTAACTTTTTCCAAGGATCATCCGGAGGCATCTGAGCACCTTATCCACGATTTCGCCTCAGGACTGCCACTGACTATCACATCGCAAATGACACCGCTCTAGTCTCGAGTCGGACGATTTCAAACCATTGAGGCTGTTAGCAACTATACTCATGGCGATGGCCACTTCTGCAAAAAGTTTTCATTACTTGAAATCTTTGCCTGAAGTGGAAGTTTAACACTTAGATTTAGGAGTTTGTTGAAATCTCTATCCTTAGCATGCACTGCTAATTAGAATCAGTGTTATAGTGGTTGTTTGCAAATGGATTAACATTCATTTTAATTTGCATTTTCAGAGAATAACAAAGAAGCTTGCCACCAGAACGTCATAGTGAAGGTGGAGCCTATGGAAGTGGACCCGCCCCTAGAATTGGCCCCTCCCTCCTCTCATCTACAGGGCTTCAGCACTTCAAGGGGATGTGAGAAGAAGGAACCAATGGTTAACCTCCCAGATCCTTTACCCCGCCCCCAAAATGACCTCTTCTCCCAGGACATATCAGTCAAAATGGCCTCTGAGCTGCTTTTCAAACTGTCTGGTAAGTCTCTGTGACAAAAGAAACGAAGGGCGGGCTGTCCGTTTTAAAAAAAGCTCTCCGCAGCGACAGTCTTCAGGTTTTCTTCTTCATCGTCTTCTCTGATTGCTGCACTGACACACTAGAGAGTGGAGGGATATTTGTGGTGTTAAATGATGGCAGGATTGAGCTTTTCTTCCAAGAGCGTTCTGAGGATTAGCAGAGACAAACCTGCCGAACCTCACACGCACGCCATTTGCACCCTCCCACCTCCCCCCCTACCCCATGGGAGTGGTGTGTAGCTGCACTGTGTGTATGTGTAACCCCTCAACCCTCGACTCCCTCAGATTGTTCTCAAACATTCTGGCTCAAGCACACTCGGTTGCACACACTTCCCTTGTCTCTCTCTTTCTCTCTCTCTCTCTCTCTCTCTCTCCCTCTTGCTCCTGTGCAGCATCGTCATGGCAACGCAGAGAGCCCTTCCATCCTCTGTGAGCTGTGTGACCGAGAGGGTGTCAGGGAGAGGGGGCTTAGGAAGTGCCACCCAGGGAGCAAGGTCATTACCAGACCACCAGAAGAGAGAAAGACAGGCAGATAGACAGACAGACAGATATGAGACAATGTTCTCTTTTGCCCTCTGCTTTTCGAGATTTTAAAAGCAGTTTGGCAAAACATGGTTAAAAAAATCTAACCACTGCAATCCCTGCTGAAAAGACAGTCTTAAATCAGCATGCATGGCAGAATTATTTCTTATTTAGTATTTCTGTCCTGTTTTATCTAACGTAAAATTGTGTAATATATTTTTCAGAGAATTTATTTTGAATGATTCAATTCTAATATGTATTCAAATGCATTATGTATTTTTCCTACCCCATTGTAAAAATGTTGCTAGATTTTTGCTTAAAACAAGAATACAAGTAAATTGACAAGAAAAAAAAGACGTAAAATATTCAAAATATTTTCTGAATATATTTACTAAATTTTATGTTTAGATTTTTACTGGAAAACAAGAATTCCATTCTGTTAATTCCATTCTGGCTGGTTCACGCTGGTCTAGCTGGTGGGAAAGCACAATCATAAAATTAACTGAAACTATTTATTTTTATGACTATAAAAATTAATTTCATTATTGTTTTATTATTATTGAAATAATTATATTTGTTAGAAATTATGTAGTTTGACAAATGAGGGAAAAAACAGTTTTATAGCAAGTTTGGTAGAACTGGATCTTGCATTTAGCAGAATTACCAGAAATCATTGAGTTTGACAAATAAAGAAAACACTATTTTATAGCAATTTTGATAAATCTGGATCTTGCATTTAGAAGAATTACCAGAAATTATTGAGTTTGACAAATGAGGAAAAACTGTTTTATAGCAATTTTGGTGAAACTGGATCTTGCATTTAGAAAAATTACCCAAAATGATTTAGTTTGACAAATTAATTTTAAAAGGGGAAAAACTATTTTATAGCAATTTTGGAAAAACTGGTTCTTGCATTACCAGCAAAACAGCATTCTAATCTATCAGCATGCAAAACACAATATATGCTGAAGACCAGCTATGATTGTCTTTTTATCAGGGATGGATTAATGGTCAGCTTTATAAAGGAATAGTTCTACTAACAAATTGCCTTATTTACACCTACTGGCGGCATATGATTTTTGTAAGTACAACACAAAAACAAGCCTATTTTTAACTCCATTGTGTTTTTCTTTTTCAGAAAAAGTAAGTAAAGCTAACGAAAACAAAGACAATGCATCATTCGGCATACACAGGTAGGTTTACCATTGTGCACCTATTATGCTGCCAGAATGTAGTGAATGACATTTATTGAATCTAATGGTAGCTTGTGATTTTCCAGCCCTTTCCTAGACGACCGCTTTAGACAATCACCTTTCAGCACGCGCTCCAAGAGCTCTTCCCCAGCTGAAGCCGGATCTTCAAGCAGGGTTGCCCAGCAAGGTAAGACCGCCTCCTCCGCACCAACCAGGACCCTATACTTGCTCACAAATTGCCTTTATGACACACCTGCTTATAAATATATTTTTTTCTGTTGACAAAAGTGTATATAAAATTCTGTCCCTATGAGAGTGGGATTATTTCAGTGTTTCTTTTCCCATGCATATTAAAGGGGTCATATGATGCTGCTAAAAAGAACATTATTTTGTGTATTTGGTATAATGAAATGTGTTTATGCGGTTTAAGGTTCAAAAAACACATTATTGTCCACATACTCTACATTATTGTTTCTCCTCTATGCCCCGCCTTTCTAAAATGCATCGATTTTTACAAAGCTCATCGTTCTAAAAAAGCGAGGTGTGCTCTGATTGGCCAGCTATCCAGTGCGTTGTGATTGGCCGAATACCTCAAGCGTATGACGGAAATGTTACGCCCCTCACCATAGTGTGATGATGCCCTGTCAGGCCGGAGCGATGATTCAAAAACATGAAAACCCATTATAAACGAGGCATTCGTTGCATCCAGTGGGGACATAATTAAGGATTATAATGACTTATACTGTCTTTTTACGCGTTGCGTTGCATCGGGCCGTGTAAACATAAAACCATGTCTGCATTTGTGATCGGAGAAATGACAAACAACAAGCCCTACTCTACTCTGCCCAAAAAACTCCCTTTAAATATATAAAATATAAAAACTCTTTAAATATAAAACACGTACTTACAGTCTTTGAGTCAGAACAGCCGGCAATGTAGTCTCGCTTTCACAATGAACCACAGCGTCAACCACTTGTGGCAACCCCGGGCTGGACTCTGCTTCATCCACGCTGAAAGCCGATCCGGCGATCCACAGTGCAAAGTTGTAGTATTTCCTCAGCAACCAGCACGGATCAGCTCCAGGCATGAAGGCAGATATCGTCCTCTTTTGGAAGGCCAACCAAAGTAGTTTCGCTTTCACAACGAAACACAGCGTCTTCACGACATGGCGGCGGCGGCAACAACAATACTACAGCGAGAATAAAAGTTATGCCTTCTTCCTTTGCGTGAACATTTGGGCAGCATTTTGCAAATCTTCCCACATAGTGATGTAGACATGTGGGGGCGTGTTAAAACGAGCTGTTTTAGGTAGGCGTGGCTGACTCTTAACTTTTATAAAGAATATCTCTTTGGATTTGAGACTTTAGTCTTTGCAACTTTACAGATCTTCTTTATGCACCAAGAGCTTGTAACACTCCAAAAAGAAAGGAAAAATTAATCATTTCGCATCATATGACCCCTTTTAATGACAAATAGCACATATCCTATGATACTTGTTCCTAATATGTGTTTTTGGTGCTTTAATATGAGGAATATCCCACATACAGTATATGTCGTGACAGACTTCTGCAGAAAGAAAATCAACACATGAATTCAGATTTTTTCCTATGATCTGTGTTTAGTAGATACTAGTATGTCACTCACATCACTCATGGTCAGATTGTAGTTTGTACAATTCAATGTAGGCTCTACATTTTGTTCTTTTCAATGGTACTGTCCATTAACAAGTCATTTTTATGCGGCTTTGGTGTTCATTTTGGACCCTGCTCACATCTACATAGATCTATGCATACAAGCCGCCCCTCTCATCTAATGCGAGGCTACAGAGGCCCCTCGCGCTCCCACCCAGCTTTGAGACCGCTGCACTGGGCAGCTGGCACTCCCTGCCTCCCTCTACTGGCCCCTCTGGCAAAGGGTAATTAGTTTGCGCTCGCTTGGCCCGATTCCCTACACCAGTTAATGAAAAAATGATTGGGTTTTTCGTGTCCAGGGTGCGTGAAAGTTAATTCACTACACACTCAGACATGCGTTCGTTCTTACGCGCAAACACAAAGCGGACGTACACAAATCACATAAGAGCGGCCGTGACCCTTGTCTACCTTTTTCATCTCTTTCTCTCTTTCTCTTTCAAATTCTTTCTCTTACTCCATGTTTTTTGGCATTTCATTGCTAAGTGTCTAACACCTTCTGACCCGGTGTGGGTAGTAACTCCCACTCCTTAGTTAAGACAAAGAGCTCTAATTTTTTATTTTTAACAGCATAATCAGTGGTTGAAAAATAATGAATTGATCTAAAATAGTTCTGTATTTATGCCAAAAAGATAAACTGAACCAGTGTTTGTTTGTTTGCGTGTGTGTCTGTATGGCCAATTTGATCATTTCTGTATAAAAAATTGCCTTTATGTTGCTCATGGCTGGATCAGATGAAGAGCATTGTCTGCTTTTACATCTTCTTTTTATATTTTTCACTTAATTGCATGAGTATACTTATGTTCATTGGGTCTGTGTCATCCTTTGTGTGTTTGGCGTGTGTGTTTGTGTGTACCACTCCTCTTCTATCCTTTCCTCTTGCCCCGAGTCATCTTCAGCATCACTGCGGAGGCTGTCTCTTCTCTCTCTAATAACACTAATTAAACCATTAACCACTTCAAGTCATTGATGTAGATGCTCTAGTGTCTCAATTAAGCGTCAATGTTTTATTTTTTATTGCAGTGTCATGAACTCTGTATATTTTGACCCCAAATTTTGCATTGTTAACCTGTATCCAGCTGACTGAACAAGGGAACTGGATAGTTTACCCAAAAATAAACATTTTATTATCATTAATTATAATTAAATATAAAAGAAGATTATTGTTTTAGCTTTTTTATGAAAGTCAGCACGGTCCAAAAACAATTGACTTTCATGTTTGGACCAAAAAAAAACTTTCAAAATACACTACCATTCAGAAGTTTTAAATCTTTAAGATTTTTTAATGCTTAAAGTCGTTTATGCTTACCACGGCTGCATTGATTTGATCAAAAATAATAATTAAAACAAAAAGTATAATATTATTGTAATACAACTGTTTTCTATTTTTATATATGGCAAAGCTGAATTTTCAGCATCATTACTCCAGCCTTCAGTGTCACATGATCCTTCAGAAATCATTCTAATATGCATAAGAAATATTTCTTATTATTATCTATGTTAAAAAAAGTTGTGCTGCTTAAATGTTTTTGTGGAGGTTTTTTTTTAGGATTTTCAACAGAAGGTTATAGATAGAAAGACAGAAAATGTTGGTATCGTTTTAAATGATCGGTTTTTATGTGTCCTTGATTAATAAAAGCATCAATTTCTTTTAAAATAAAATGATTCAGTCAATTAAAAAAAAATGATTTAATAATAAATAAAAAAAATCAATCAATCAATCAAGCCCAAAATTTTAAATGGTAGTGTATCTTTTTTATTTTCAGCAAAAAAAGTAACTCATATAGGTTGGACATGAAGGTGAGTAAATGATGACAGAAGTTTACTTTTCAGGTAAACTGTCTCTTTAAGTTTGTTAGGGAGCATTGTTGTTAAAACATATATTGGTAAATAGATATTGGTTCCCAGCAATGCCAGTCTTTTTAATGGCAAAGGAGAAAGAGAGACTGAGAAAAATGCATCAACAACAAGAAAATGAAGGTATTAGGTGAGAGTCATAAGCATTGCACAGGCATTCGTCCGCTCATGTCCCCCACTGAGGCATTGTGGGAAGGTGCCATCTTTTCCCTGCAGTCCCCCCAGGCTCTGTGTCACACCAGAGCTGTCAGCACCACATCACGCCGCACTGCCACTTGGTGGGACGTGAGTCAGATGCACAGGTTCCTATGAACACTGTGACTCAGTGGAACCGTGGGCCCCGGGGGTGACGAGGCTGATTCAGGACCCTGTGTCTTATTGTGTGTTGCCTTTTCTAAACTCGCTCATAGATTGAAGCAAAGGGCAAAACACCCACTGTAGTTTTAATTAAAGCTCTTATGCAGTGCAGGTCAGCGCGGGGGACGGCTGGGAGATGGCACACACATGGCACCCTTGTTTAATTATGCAGTTTAGCGATGCTAATTCATGCTGGTAGTGTGGCACTACTAATCAAGTTGAGTCTTTAAGATTCAAATATGATCAAAACATCATCCAATAATATTAAGTTTGATATCAACAGGTGCTTAAAGGTGTCAGTGGAGATCTTGCTTGGGGATAAAGCTGTAGTTTATGCAAAAAATAAAATTATGGTGTAATACTCACCCTCGTGTTATTCGTGGAACACAAAAAAAAAAAGGAAAAATATCTGTGACCACTGCTGATTGGACACTGAAGTCTTTCAAAATTTGGAACGACTTGAAGGGTGAGTTAATAATGGCAGTTTTTATTTTCTTAATTTATTTGTTTGTTTGTTTAAGGTGAACTTTCCCTTTAAGTCAAATGAGGGCAGGATTCTCTGTTGCCACTGTAGAGATGGACTATGACAATATCAGATTTTCACTACATAATTATCATGGTTAAAAGAAAATATTATTGTGATATCTTTAGAAACTGAATAAAGTTATCAGTCAAATTCATCTTTAACTTTTCTCATTTTTGGCAAATGAATCGCAAACACCAGTGTAGGAAAGGAGAGAACATTTTTGATCATAAATGTACAAAAAATACTTTTTTGCGCTTCCTGCAAACTGGGATGTCTAATATCCTGCTTTTTGATGGAATCTAAAAAAAACTCCTACACTGGCAAGTTTTTTTTTCAGTTGTGGTTAGAGTGTCTCACTTTCACCTGTCGTCTCTTCCGACATGATTTTGTGTGACAGCAGTAGCTACACATTGCCTCATCATCATCTTTTTTCTGAAATATTTCTCATCCGATTCTTTTAATATCTGAGCTATATTATTAAGTGTAGTCGTTTTACTGTATATCAACTATTGTCTTATTTGTGTCAGTTTTTATTTCACCTAAGGAATTTTAAAAGAGAGAAAAAGTTGTTACTTATTTAAAACATAACCGAGAACTCCATTGATCTATAAAAGGGAAGGGTCTGAGCAATAAAATTTCTTCTGGGTCATAATTTCCCTACTTTCCCCCTATTGGCTTAAAACTGATGTAATGTGCCTCGTTTTTCTGAAGCAAGTAATACATCAGCAGTAAAATCGAGCAGGCAAGCAAGACATCACTTATCCTTATGTCTTTTAAAATAATGATGGATTTCAGAACTTACCACAGGATAGATGGCTTACATTAGTTTTAACGGGTGCTTTAGGACCAATAAAAACTTTGGCATCCCTGTGCTTGATAACAATGAAATTGACACCCTGACATTAGAACGCCCTGTACACGTATATATTTAAGTGTCTTTCAGCCAAGATCTTTGTGAGGAGTAAAGGGGCACTTTTAGCATCATTCCCTGTGACTTCCTGAGGGAGCGTGCCGACAAGTCAGACAACCCCTCCCGTTGGGCCACTTTGAGACACTATTCCCATCAGGACTTTTGGGTTTGGTCTCTGGCAGAAGATACGAGCAGCCCCATGAAAATGTCCTTCAGGTCTTGCGTCCAAGGCTAGTGCATCTGCTCTTTAATTGCCACCATTAAATCCTCTCTGATATGCCAAAAAAATACTGTTTCTCCCTAACCACTTGCCCCCCTTTTCCTTGCCATGCCCCCATCAATCCTGAGGCTGCATTGCTTATGACAGCATTTGTAAAAAATGTGCCTATTTATGAGCAAACCACAAGTCAAAAGGGACGGGCACACACCCGCTGCATATCCAAAAAGCCTCTTGAATATTTATTGAACGGATCAGAATGCTGCGGTACATGCATAAGAAAAAAAAAACTCATGTCATTGATATGACCTACAAACCCAAAACATGCATCTCTGAATGCCTTGACATGATTAAAGACCCTTTCAGTTGTAAACTGTAGGCTTTTTTTTTTTTTTTAAATAAGTATACATATTTCTGTTCCGTTTTGGCTCGTAAAGAAACGTTGCTTAACATTTGGCAACCTCTTGTTTTGTACAGAATTACGGCCAGGCTTTCATATTGCACCAGACATCTATTTGAAGGGGCTGTGTTGCACGATGACGGAATTTCTCTTCGGTTTATATATTTATTTATTTATTTATCTATTCATTTATTTATCTCTCTCTGCCTCCTTCCGGAGAGAGAAAAGGCGTGGTGCTGCATTTTAATTTGACGCTGAGCCAACCACCTTCATCAGAAGGTTAATTCAGCCGGTCTCCTCCACTTGTGTGGTATGCTGTCTCTCTCTCTCTTACTCTCTTTCCCCTCCTGTCTTGCTCTTCTAATGAAAGGTGAAAAAGAAGCACTCAGCCCAATGTCAAGATAAAAAACACCTTGTTGGCTCCCTGATCTGGATGTATAGACTCATCAACATATTATCCAGCACAGTGACAGAACACACTCTGACCTCTTGCCAACCTCCGTGTCTCTTGGTTTCCCGGTTGTACCTGCAATTAGTAGTCCTCATGTCTCACAAGAGTATGATATGTCAAGAATTCAGACAAATTCATCGAAGGAAGTAAATGTTCTTGTGTAGCATGCGTATTGTGATCTCAAGGATGTCTAGAGCAATCACAAAAAGACTTTTCAGCTATAATATCCCAAGATTTCAGACAGGAATGAGACAAAATGTGAATCACTTAAAAAGTATCACAAGAGGTCTAAAACACTGGGAACGCAGACAAGCAGACCGATACAAAGAATGAAACATTCCAGTGCTGTTGGACTAGTTTAGACAACCAGAACGAACTGTTGTATAATATCTGATTATTATTCTTTTTAATGTATCCAGATCCAGAGAAGGTGAGTAGTGAGCCAGGAAATGGACTCGCCCAATGGAGACTCAATGAACAGCTCTTTCCCTGCCCTGTTTGTGGCAAAGTGTTTGGTCGCCAACAGACACTTTCCAGGCATTTCTCCCTACACACAGGTGAGAATAAATGCTCTCAAACAACATTCAACCAGTTTGGCTCGGGCCGGTTAACCACAACTATACCTGCTAAATTTTTCTGATCCACCTTCAATTGTTTCTATGTTGGTGTAAGCTGGTGTTTTCATCAAGTGACCATTATAGTATCACATTTATGGCTGGGACACACCAAGCCGACTTTAAAGAACTAATGGCGACGAAAGCCAACGGTGTTGTCGCCTCGTGTCAGCTGCATCTGGACCAAAAAGCTGTGCTTGAACACGCCACTCAGATTACAGCCGACTGCAAACTAACACGTGTGTTCTGCATCAGAAGAACTGTCTAAAGCCTTCTACACACTGCACGATTTTCAGCTGTCTCGGATGAAAGATTGGCATTGTGAAACAACTGTGGTGATTTCTGTGAAAAGGTGGTCTTCTAAAAGGTGGTCCTATGTCATGCAGTGAGAGAGGTTCAAAGACGGCCATTGTCACAGTCTTGCGACCAAAGATAGCCTGTGACCATTTTCTGACAGTCTCAGAAATTCAGCATGTTCATCACACAGTGTGTTTGCTGCTACGACCTACGTTTACTGACCAGCCAATAAAAATGCAACATGAAATGTCATGTTGATCAATGCGACATGGCGCTAAAACTTAAAGGTCACATATTTTACACCTTTCTGGAGTTTTATTTTAGGTTTTGATGTCCTTAAGAATATACAGTGGGTACGGAAAGTATTCAGACCCCCTTAAATTTTTCACTCTTTGTTATATTGCAGCCATTTGCTAAAATAATTTAAGTTAATTTTTTTCCTCATTAATGTACACACAGCACCCCATATTGACAGAAAAACACAGAATTGTTGACATTTTTGCAGATTTATTAAAAAAGAAAAACTGAAATATCACATGGTCCTAAGTATTCAGACCCTTTGCTGTGACACTCATATATTTAACTCAGGGGCTGTCCATTTCTTCTGATCAGCCTTGAGATGGTTCTACACCTTCATTCGAGTCCAGCTGTGTTTGATTATACTGATTGGACTTGATAAGGAAAGCCACAATTTTACATTTTTACACTTTCTCAGGAGCTCTGCTGAGAACAGGTCAGTTTTGGCCTGTCTAATTAATATTCATGAGCCTCTCTTCTGATTGGCCTGTTGTTTTCTGAGTGACGCACGGCCAGCCCAACCACAGGTAACTAGGGTCAGCCGACGTCCAGCTAGAGACAGCAAAACAAAGGGGAAACTGGAGGCGGCCCATTCAAACCAGCGCAGGTTCGGCTACATAAGGAGCTTAAAATAGCATCTTGTTGTGATGTTGGGTGCCAGAATCAACGTAATACAGCCTCAAATTAGAAATTTGATCGCATATCTGCTGCCACTGCCAGACAAAAAACCAACGACAGCTGTGGTTAAATGCGATAAAACAAGCAGACTTGACAGAAACGATCGGAAAAAATGCTCGCGTTTGCAGCGCACACTTCTTATCAGAAAAGATTCAATAAAGTATTGCCTTTTGTTGTCATGGGTGCGTCTACAGATTTCTTGCCATATGTTTCTTGCATCTCACGACTATGTCGTGTATGAAATAATGTCTGTGTGCATGTGTGTAAAACAACAAACTGACGATTTACATATAATCATTTGTAATTGTATATACATTGTTGTGATTAATTGTGGCTGGAACAATAATAAAAATAGTTGCCTGCTGAAATTGAAATGTATATCTTCACCATGACTAGATGGACATGTATAGTTTGTCTTTACTATACACGTTAGATGTGATCGCCTCATAGTAACAATCCTGTCAGATCGTCCATCCTTTGAGTGAGAGTGTAACGTTACAGGTCGGCCGACCTGGTTTCGTGGTTAAAGTTAACCTTTTCGACATGTTTCCTTGTTGTCGTTGCTCAGCAATAGCATGGACGCGATGTTGTCTGGGGGTTTGGCAAAAGGAGAGTGGGACTGTGGGCGGTGCTCGGGTGGTGACTGACGGCGATGACTGTGTAGTTCTAACGTCAACTTTTTACGGAAGTCACAATGGTTCATGAAAAATCACAGCTACTTTATGCAGGCTGTGTGCATTTTACTGTGGACTGACTGTTTTGAAATTTATATGGTAGTTACATAGCACCTAGACCTCAGTTACCATGAAAAAAGCCAGGAAATTTCAGTTTTGACAATATGGGACCTTTAAAACTGTAACATTATTGTATGCCGATTGGCCAAAAGCATACGAAACACAGGCTACCTGAAATTTTTTTAAAAGCCATGTAAAAATATTTACTCCACGAACATGGAAAACAAACATAACAGCATTTAGCTACCTGTTGTCTGCAGCATTGTTCATGTCTTTCCTTGTATCATTAACTTGTTGAGGTTGATATAGTATTTAGAAAATAATTAGTAATAAGTAATGAAATACTTTTTGGAGAGAGTAATTTGTACAGTAATCTAATTACACTGTTGAAGATGTAATTAGTAACTAGTAATTAATTACTTTTTTAGAGTAACTTACCCAACACTGATTAGAACAGCCATCTGTCTGTGCTGCCTTCACATTTTTTAGCTTGTTTTCATCACTTTCGCTTTAATTATCGTGCACTTGTTCGCTAAGCTGAGCATCCAGTCAGAGTTCTCACTTGTGCTAACGGTCCTGACGCCGATTCAACATGTCAACATCACGAGAGCCAACGTGTGGAACACACCAAAAAAACTAGCCCGACAGATGCTTGCCGACGGCTGACCATCAGCTTGGTGTGTCCCGACCTTTAAACATGCATCCATAATCACAACTACAATGTTAAATTACCTGGCTAACAGCTTTTACCAGTTGACCAGGTTAAGGACATCTGCTGGTTCACAACAACAGTTAGAAAAACAAGCTTTGTTGCATGTTATATTTTCACATGTATACATACATGCCCAGCAACATTGTATGTTGTCATTACGACAAGTAATTCCCTAAGTAAGTAAATAAGGTTAACTAGATTACCCTTCCTTTAAAGAGATTAAGCTACTGATTAGTCCTGATGGGAAAAGTACCTAAGTAATTACTAAGCTGTAAAGAAGCCTCCCCAAGCACCAAGCTCCCCTGGAGCACAGCACAGCACAACCATGACCAGCCTCGTCTGATCCTTGAACAATCATGTCTCACAGGTCCCTGAGGAGCATCAGTGAGCCATCTGATCACAGTCCATTCAAATGCATCTCAGTCTGGACTACAAAACAAATAAATAAATAAGAAATAAAGCCCTGTGGGAATGGTGAGCCTCAAGAGTAGAGATCTTCTGATCTCAGAATAGCCAAGAAGAGACAGGACACCTTATAAAGAGTGTATGCTATTTGTTTGCTTTCTAAATGCTCTTTTGTTTGTCTCTGCAGAAGAAAGGAAGTATAAGTGTCATTTATGTCCGTACGCGGCTAAGTGCCGAGCCAACCTCAACCAGCACCTCACCATCCACTCGGTCAAACTGGTGAACACAGACGCCGAGCAGATTGTTACCGCCGTTACCAATGAAGGCCCAGAGCTCAAAAACTGCCCCTACTACTACAGCTGCCACGTCTGCGGCTTTCAGACAGAGTTTAACGCTCAGTTTGTCAGTCATATGTCTCTTCATGTAGACAAAGAGCAGTGGATGTTCTCGCTCTGCTGTAGCACCTGTGAGTATGTGGGTGTGGACGAGACCGAGATGAAAGCTCACATCAGTGCAGGGCACGCAGGTAAGATCTCACCGTTCTTACATTTTACATTTTACACATTACTTGTTGAAACCTTGAGTTTTGGATGCTGGTGTGTGAACTTACTAGTTAAACTAGCTTGACTATCTTGGTCAACCAGCTTTTCTAGAAAGACCATGCTGGTTAAGTTTTGGGGGTACATCACGACAGTGCTGGTTCTCCAGCTAGACTAGCATCTAACCAGTACAAACCAGTCTGGTCTTTTTAGCAGGGTGCCAAACATACCTTCTGATCTTGTCAACATTGGCGCAGGTCCATCATAATATTTGCATTTTTCTTTTGAAACTCAAAGTGCTTCTGCTGAAGTTGTAATTAGGTAAGTTCAGAGTGCAGGACTCCAGACTAAAAAATGCTAGACAGTCATGATTTCCTAAAATGAAAGATTTTGGAACTAAAAATTAAAAAGGTTTCAGACTGTTTTGTGAACCTTAATGACTGACTTATTAAAAAGTACTGGTTTATTCATTTGTTTATTGATTGTTGTGTACCGATTGTGTAATTAGACATAATTAGAAAGATGTAATTAAAGGGATACTTCACCCAAAACTCACCATCATGTCCTTCCAATCCCGTAAGACCTTCATTCATCTTTGTAACACAAATTAAGATATTTTTGATGAAATCCCAGAGCTTTCTGTCCCTGCATAAACAGCAACACAACTACCACATTTAAAGCCCAGAAAGGTAGTAAGGATATTGTTAAAATAGTCGATGTGACATTAGTGGTTCAACTGCAAAGAAATAAAAAATAACGACTTTATTCAATGAGTTCTTCTCTTTCATGTCAGTCTCCACCACCATTCACGCCAGTACCACGACACATGCATGTGCATTCCTCAGCTTGTAAACAAGTCTCAGCACATCAGGGTTTTATGTCAGAACGCCGGCTCCTGCGTCAGCAGCACCACATTTATGCGTCGTGGGACTCTCGTGAACGCGCATCGAAGACTGACAGGGAAGAGAAGAATTGTTGAATAAAGTCGTTATTTTTTTCTTTGCGCACAAAATTATTCTCGTAGCTTCATAAAATTACGGTTGAACCACTGATGTCACATGGACTATTTTAATGATAAAAAATAACCTTTTTTGTCCTTGAACGTGGTAGTTGCATTGCTGTTTATGCAGGGTCAGAAACTCTCGGATTTCATCAAATATCTTAATTTGTGTTCTGAAGATGAATGAAGATCTTTTGGGTTTGGAAGGACATGACGGTGAGTAATTAATGACACAAGTTTCATTTTTGGGTGAACTATCCCTTAAACTGGTGCCACCTCGCAAAATGCGCAACTGCAAACATTTTCCCAGCTATCGCCAATGGTATTAGATTTCTCGTCGCACAACTAGATTATAATCTCAAAATGTGTTTGTCAGTTTGCAAGAAGTTGAGGCAAAACACTGTAATAATTTACTTAGTTGTAAGGGAATTAATCATTATTAATTCATTCAGGTTTATTTCTAGCTCAGGTTTTAAAAGAACTCGATACATGGTGCAAAGTAAATGAGTGGTAGGAGTGTTTGGAAAACCTTTATAACTGCCAACTACATTCAATGGAAAGCAGCTAAAGCCTGCTTGCTAAATGTTGCTAAATACAATTGAGTCTTCGAAACTAAGTAAGATTTAATTTAGGTAAGATTTAGATTCAGATTTGCTAGATTTGTAACTAGGCAATTTTCGCTAGTTGCTAAAGGGGTCTGAAAAGTCGCTTAATGTAGTGACAATGTTGACTTGTTTGAAAACCGTAGTTGTATACATTCCATTTTGTGGTGTTAGTGATGCAGAAATTACACCGCTAAGGTCTGAATCACTGGGTGGATGTTGTTGACACAGAAACTCACCAGGGTTATTAAAGACAAACACTTCAATCTTCAGGTTGTGCGTGGGGTTCATTTTTAGTCGGTCATGGAACTAACTGGGGGTTAACATTTGAGTGGGTGTGTGAGTTTATATTTAACTGTGAGGCCTGATGTTATTAGACCCAAGAAGGCTGAAAAATCGATAGCCCTAGTCGCTCACAACTATCCATCCAAGTAGCCCAACACCGCCATGTCTCCCACACTCACCCTCACGCCACTGAGCTCGAGTCCACTTTTAGCAAGACAGTGAGCTCAGAGAGTGACAGCAAAAGAACAAGTTGGTTTGTCAACTGCGATTTAGCACCCTGCCAGAGACACCCCTTGCTGCAGATTGGCTGACCTCGGGTCAACGCCTACCAGCCCGCACTTCTTTGTCTCCTGCTTAGGAAGGTGGCTGAGAGTTGTGGCTGTCCCAATGGGTGCCCGCCTGGCAGCTGTTCTCTCCATCACACATGCTTTGCTTTACACTGCAGGTGTTCGGCTAAACCTGGACGTTAATTCATCCTGATATTCCGTCTACCGCGTACAGTAGCCTTATAGAGGCCATCAAGTTCACGCACGAAGATGAAGTCCTACTCTTCATAACGCATACGAGTCACACAGCGCATCTGTATTCAAAGATGTCATTGCAGCTGACAAAAGATTAAACATGACCACCTACTCTGTATTCCGCATGCATTCGTTCAAAGGAACGGCGGCTTTAACATGTGAGCGAAGCGTGTGTGAGAGCTGGTATCAGCCATTTCGTGAGCTCTGAGAGCCCTAGGGGAGAGCCGTGGCCTGAGATGCTCCCGCCATCTTAGCTGTGGCGGCCCTGACCTAGGCAGCCCCCCTCCCCTGCCACTCTCAGGCACAACGTAGATCAATAAGAGCACAGGCTTGAGTGTTCTGGCTGCTTGGATACAGAAGTCAGGCTAAACCCACAAGAGTGCCTCTTAGGGAATAGAGCCCGCCTCCCGACTTTTAAGGCTTAATGCCGCACTGCTCTAGGCATACATATTCCAGCCCGGCTCACTGGGTGGATTCCGATCAATTGGAGGATTTTTCTGCCTTTTGCTTTACTCATTACAGAATTCATTATCAAACCTCGAGCGCTGAAAGATGCTCCCGCCTAATTCTCTGATGGCTTAAGCTAAGCCGAGTCTTTGATACCATCATGTCATTCAAATACGGAGTTTGTCTTATATTCAGGAAGTGACCCATAATATCTCTTTCTTTCTTTTTTTATCCCACACAGGTCTCAATTCCAGAAGCCCTCTCAGTGAGACCAAGAGCACTTCCTCCTCTCTCTCAGCCCTCAGTGACTCCCTCAACAGCTCTGAAGGTGGAGATGTTGCCCAAGGTAACGAAGAACTAAAAAGCATTTTAGCCCCGCCTTCTTCTGCGGGCAGTCAATCAAGCTCAGGCCCAGGAACAGAGGAAAAAGCAGAAAAGGGTGAGGCTTTTATATACTACTCTTTTTTTTTTTTTTAGTTTGCATTCAGTAAGATTTTTTAAATAATAAATGTATACTTTTATTCAGCAAGGATGTATTAAATAATTTCAACATTGTTAATAATAAGAAATGTTTCTTGAGCAGCAAGTTAGCATATTAGAATGATTTCTGAAGGATCATGTGACACTGAAGACTGGAGTAATGGCTGCTAAAAAATCAGCTTTGCATTACAGAAATAAATAACATTTTAAAGTATATTCCAATAAAAACAGTTATTTTACATTTTAATATTTCATAATATTACTGTATTTTTACTGTATTTATGATCAAGTAAATGCAGCCTTGGTGAGCATAAGAGACATATTTCAAAAACATTGAAAAAAATGTTGTGATCCCAAACTTTAAAAGGCAGTCTAGATAAAAAAAATAATGATTTATGACTTTTTATTAACTAAACATTAACATTATTAACATATATAATGTTATAATGGTAGTTCAAGAACGTTAATAGAAGTTATTATACAGTGTTACCATGAAAAAAATGATGGCGAGGGTCCCTTGGTCTATAGAGATTGAAAACCAGTGGCCCTAAAGAGAATCACTGAGCTATTAAATTGATTAAATGTGTAATTTTGGATGATCCAGTTCCTCATAACCAACTCATGCTGACACAACATATTATATAGAGATGATAATGCCATTTTTCTCTCTTCCTGACCCAATTCTTAGGTTTTGAATGCGTCTTCTGTAACTTTGTGTGTAAAACTCGACCTATGTACGAACGGCACCTACAGATCCACCTGATCACGCGCATGTTCGAGTGTGACGTCTGCCACAAGTTCATGAAGACTCCCGAGCAGCTCCTGGAGCACAAGAAGTGCCACACCGTCCCCGCTGGAGGGCTCAAGTAAGGAAAGCAAGTACAGCACGTGCCTCCCCACAACCTCACAAAACCCACCCCCACCCTACCTCAGCCCCTACACCCTCAGACAGGACACAGGCCAGGTTTTAGGAGCCGTTTACACGACAACGTTTTCAGACAAAAACGGGAAACTTTTTATGCGTTTTGCCTGTTCGTTTACATGACAACTGCATTTTGGGGACTGAAAACGCATATTCAAAACGTCGTTTTTGAAAACGTCACCGTTATCGTTTCAGTGTAAACACCCAATATGGGAATCTTTGAAAACGGTGACGTCATGCGCGTGTGCGTAGTGCGTGTTAGGTATGTAGACATGCGCAGTAGGCTACGTGTCGATTTTAAAGCCAAAGTTACTTGTAGTAACAATCCAACCTCATCGTCCGTCCAGACAAAATTACTCGCTGCTTTCGCCGTATTACTTGTTTGTATACGTCTGTGCGCAAGCTGCTTTCGCTATGAATGAGGAGTAGAGCAACAGTCGGTGTGGTGATTTTAGTGACAGAACTCCCGCCCATAGATATATATACATATCTATGCTCCTGCCCTCAAAGAGCTAATCGTCACTTCCCTACAGGTACTGTTTACTAACAAAGTGACAGCGCCAACTACTGGCCTGGCATACGTAATACAGCGTTTTTGGCTGTTTTCGCGGATATGTGTAAACGTGAATCGTTTTGAAAATGTTGTCGTGTATACGTGAAACTTTTTAAAAACGCAAGTGAAAAACTTTTCAGTTTTTGACTACATTGTTGTCGTGTAAACGTAGCCTTAAACAGAGTCTATCCAGGAGCACTGGTCGATGTTTCAGAAATGAGCTAAGTTCATCGAGCAGTGCTTCAGGGTAACCTCTCTGTGGAGCTGCATACAGTAGAAGCATGTTATAGACAGAGAGTTCCTGAATGTGCCTGAAACACATATGAGCACACAACTCTACTACTGAGTCAGAGATTTGAATTTACTACTTATAACCTCACTTTACGGCTAATATGTTTTTAAAGAACAAGTTCACCAGTTAAAGAGATAGTTCACCCGAAAATCTAATTTTTTCCATCATTTACTCACCCTCAAGTTGTCCCAAACCTGTGTGAGTGTTGAGCACAAAATAATATATTTTAAAGAATAGGGGGGGGGTATGGTTCAAAAATTTTCAATATCGATACCAATACCTTGACTTCAATACCGGTACCAGTTGAACAATACTTTTTTTCAATTAAAAAAACTTTTTTCAGCTCGTCGAGGTTTATACAGACTCAAAGTCTCATCTCCTGAGCCACTGCACAAAGGAACAAAAAAAGCACAAAGGAACAAAACGTATCAAACTCAATACCCAGCCCAATTGAAGAATGTTGGTAACCAAACAGTTTATGGTGGCCATTGACTTCCATAGCATTTTTTCCATACTATGGAAGTCAATGGCTGCCATCAATTGTTTGCTTACCAGAATTCTTCAAAATATATTATTTTGTGTTCAACAGAAGAAAGAAACTCATAAATGGACACTTTCAAGCTTCAAAAAGAATGCAAAAACTTGAAAGTAGTCCATACAACGTATATTCCTAGTCTTTTGAATAATATGTTATTATTTGTGAGGAATAGACCATAATGTTAGTGATTATTCTTTGGAAATCATGATAGATGCCCTAGCTTTTGAAAGTTTAAATATTGTCAAGGAATCGGTTTATCTGCTTCACAAAACTGATCAGAATGATTCATGATTTGGTTGTAACAGTTCTCAAGTTAACAGCTTTTTGAAGGGAAAGATTTGGTCTGTTCCTTACTTAGCTTTAGAAGACTATAGAAGAATATAGCACGACATTTTTATTGTTATTTTTCATACTTTTTGAATCTTTTTAAGAATTTACAGTTCTATTCATTGTAATTGCAAAGATAAGAATTTCAATGATATTTTTACGTTCCATGGAAAATAATGTTATACGAGTTTAGAACAACTTGGTAAGTACATTGCTAAAAACTTCTTTAAACCTTCAATTTATTGAATCACATTTTGATTTACAAAAGAAATAATAAAAACCTTTTCCTTCTTTCCTCATCAATGTTTAAGGAAGAAGGGCTCCCCATAAGTCCATTTTCCAAGTATTATTGACAGTCAGGGACACTAATTCTGCAGGTGAACACAAATCACAGGCACTTTCAGGAACTAGACCCTTCCTTTGGAAAGCCTGTGGTAGTCATTACTGCAAAAGGTCTGTGCCCGCATGTAAAAATATATCTGAAGAAATCACAACAAGCCAGTCAGCACTTGTCCATCTGTTGAGCAGCTCCACTGCCAATACCATTAGGCTACAGTTCACACTGTTCTTTCTCAGCCTGTCATAACCGCCACCACAGATACAACAACACATTTAAACACACTGAATACTCATCTGAAGGCAAATACACACTCGATTTCCAAACACTTTCATCTTGTCATTTATGGCTATGCTTTCCCATGCTAGACACATTTGATAGTTTGTAGTTATCACTCATTAGAGCGCTTAGGCATTAACACAGGTAAAGGAGGAAAATAAACTTAGATCAGCAGCAATATTTAACTAATTTGGAGGGACAGACAGTACTTTACTTGGGGTCTTGTTTAGCATTTATGATAAAAAGCAGAACAAGAAGTGTCATTTGAGAATTTTCTATTCCAAATTTTCCATTAAAAGTTTAAAAAGATGATACGCCTTTAAATAATAATGATTTTAAGATGACTGTGAATAAAGGCAGGCCTTCTATTTTCTGCCTTTTATTTCAAAATGTATCAGATGGGAACTTATTTGAAAGGGACTCAACATGTGATCTATGGTTTATTCTCTTTTTATTTGTTAGGTGTTATATAAAAGACACAGGAAAAACAATGAAATAAAAAATCCTCCATTGATTATTTTGTATTCACAGTATTTGAGCAAATAGAGTGTTTGTTGATCAGTATCTTAAACAACTGCTGTTTTGACTATGTGTTCTTACATTTTGAATCTGTAATGGTTCGATGACTCTGAGGTTTAAGTGTGTGTGTGGTCGGCATTAATGTTACAGTATATGTATAGCAGCTGACTGCTTACAAATCACTGCATGTTTTTTTTTCACGGGATCTTTCTCCCACAGCAGGGTTCCAGTTGGCTGGATTAATGTCTGCTTATGAATATTCCATACAAGGTGTCATAGTTTGGAACTGGACTGTATATTTTTATGTATAAATACCTATATTTTAAGTATGAAGACAGTCTTCAACATGACTCATGTTTCTCGGATGAAATGGTTTGCTTTTGATCACAAGCAGTTTCTTTTTTTTTTTTCACAAACAATTATGCTTTAACTTCCCTTTTCTCTGTATTCATCTGATGGTAAAGCCTTCATGTTTTAAGCCAACTATTACCAGGTTGATCTGTAATTGAGGTGTACCAGTGGAATATGTTGTATGATGTCATACTTTCTGCTGGCACACATTTGGTCAGTGTTATTTATTTTATAATTTAAAAAATATATATTTACTATTTTTTTTAAAAATTAACCTGCTAGATGCATTCATAAACTTTGTAGAAAAGTGTTTTAGATTTATGCTTAAAACAAGAAAAAAAATTGCCAGTGGAATGCCAAAAATTAACTTTAAAATTTTCTTAGAATTTAGTGCTATATTGCTTCTCAAGTAAAATATATTTTGTTTTAGGTATGTTTAGATATTTTTACTGAAAAACAGGACTGGGTGCACTGTCTGCTACGGGTTTTTACTAAATGTTTCCAAATTATGAACTGATTTTTGGTCATATTAGACAAACTTCAGAGTCTTTGCACAATACAGATTCAGAACACAAGAGCACAAAACCCAACAATGACCAAATACATTTAGAGCTTACTGTCAGCTGATGGGACTCTTGCTCTTTTTTTTTAGTCAGGGCGAGAGAGAGATAGTTTCACAGCGCTCTAGTTCAGTGTTGAGGTAGAGAGGCGCCCTTCACAGTGTGCTTTCTGAGGTCATTCTGTTCTGCAGGGTTTGTGAAGCGCTTTGGGGCCCTGAGCAGATGAAAGGTGCTATTTAAATGTAAGTGCCACTCATTTATTCATTTACCTTCATCTGATTCCCGTTCCAACCTGTCCGCAACCACACAGCCATACGCACACACACCCTCTCTCACATGTAGCAGTGTATACATACACACAGACTGTAGCTTATAAACACGACAGAGGGTAAGACACACTAAACGCCTCCTTCATCCCTTCCCTTTGTCCATTCTTTGTGTGTTCTTCATTCCATTTAAGAGAACAGAGTGTGTTTTCTCATTGGCGAAGTGCATTATTAAATGTCTTCCACCTCTGTGTCCTACACCCTACTCCCCTTTTTGACCAGGTGCCCTCTCTGCATCTACTCCACCAACAGGCCAGCCGCCATGGAAGGCCACCTGAAGACGCACTACAAGATGGAGTATCGCTGCCGCATCTGCCAAGCCGTGTGGTCCAATCAGGCAGAGCTGGAAAGGCACACACGCGCTCACCGCCTGGGCAACCACTACAAGTGCGAGCAATGCGGCTACCTCTCCAAAACAGCCAACAAGCTCATCGAGCATGTGCGTGTGCACACCGGCGAGCGGCCTTTCCACTGCGACCGCTGCAGCTACAGCTGCAAACGCAAGGACAATCTCAACCTCCACAAGCGGCTCAAGCACGCACCGAGACAGACCTTCGGTTGCGCCCAGTGCCCGTTCACCACCACTCACCCGTTCGTCTACAGCCGCCATGTTAAAAAGCACCAAGGCGGGGAGGGGAGCGCCGAGGAAGGTGAGGCTCGGCCAGGTACGCCACACCCGGGCCTTTTGGAGCGAGGTGGGAGCAGCAGCGGGAGCGGGGACAGCGGGAGCACCAGTCCGCTCATGAACCTGTCCGCCTCTCAAGCCTTGCAGTCCGTCGCCCTGTCGATCACCAGCAAGCGGCAAGACGGCACCCCAACCACGCGCTACCTCTCGGCCAACGGCACGTTCTCCACACTGGCGGCTCGCTACTTGGATCAGTACAGGAACTGTGACCTGGCTCACCTCATCCCCCTCACCACGCTCTTTACGGCCCGCCGCTTCACATTCCACAGCCCCTCGCCCTCAAACTCCTCGCCGCCCTTCTCGGCATTCTGGTTCAACTCGTCCTCGCAGTCGCCGCCCTCTCCCACGTCACTCAAACACTCCTTCCTGGCATACCTGGGATTGACAGAGAGAGCTAAGACCATTTGACCATCCTCGTCCCTTCTTCTTCTCCTCCTTTCCTGTATCATCGAAGCCAACTGTTCCACAGGCAGGCTAAAATGCTGCCCTAAAAAAGTAGTAATGATAGTAAAACTTCCATTTATCAGAGGAAAAGCTATTCACGCTCAAGGCATTTCGATTTCTGTTCTATCGCAATCCAATCGTTGCTCTTTTTAAGAGGTCTTGCAACAGTTGTTTTCCTCTACAAATTGTGAATGACCCGGAATCCAATAACAGTGCTTTATCTATTACGAGTTTTGTATTCGTTTTGATGGGCAAAAGGAAACAAAGAACATATTAGCTCGCAAGCGCTAAGCTTTTTTTGTGCATTTTGTCAGGAATCCGAAAGCATGTTCGCTATGTGTTGCAATGTTTTTTTAAAGTCATTTAGGGGCTCAGTATCTTGGGGTATACAGTATATGGCACGACAAAAACCAATGAAACGGATTGCTATCTATCGAGTCTTGTTTCCAAAGCAAAGCCTCAGACCACGCACTTGTTAATTTATTAAGCTGTACATAGTTTTGTAGTCTTTCTTTTCTCTTCTCCCCCCACGCCTGTTGGCGGTGACTGGTTTTGCTGAATAGTGAGACCATCTGCAAAATTTAATCTTGCCTCAGCAACAAGCATAAGGCCCTTTACAACACCTGCGAGGCGCAGCTGATGGCATTTTTTAATACAAGCCATTCAGGGCACGCTAATGGCAAAAGCAATCATTACCACTACCGCAGTGGTCGTCAACCCTTTGATGTCTTCACCATACTTTTGGTCGCTACAGATTGTGCCATAGCTGACCGAGGTGGGCTGGCCGTATCCAGTAGGCATGAGATATAAATGACCAGTCAAGCGCCCTGTGCGTAGCTAATGCATATAATGCTCACCTGTATGTTTAACAAGATGTATGAGGTGACAGGTTTTGGGAAAGACCCAATTATTCTGTCACCAAGGCCGATTCAATGGTGCTTTTTGGAGCTTTTTTGTAATTTTGTGTGTAAAAAAAAAAAACTGTTAAAAAATGACTTGAATGAATGTACATTCTGTTGGTTAATGTTAAAGTGATACAGAGGTAGCTGGACTGTGGTAAGTGAGATCATGGAAAAACAATGGTATCTCGGTGGCCTTCTGTGTCTTAAATTTTTGTTCTTCTAGTTGTTTTTTTATTATTATTATTATTATTATTACTTTTAAATTTGAAAGAGCCTTTGAAATGTAAAATACAAATATATATATAAAATATATATCCTGTACTAACAAGCTATTATGAGAACCCCATTGGAAAATGGCTCTCAAGTGCAATGTGGAGGCAGCCATTATTTTGAGTAGGATCTTTGGAAGCATGGCTTTCCATATGTGGGCAAACATGGTACCATAATTCTGTGTTCCCCTTTTGATTTTTTTTAGTTTTAATTGCACTTAAAATTTTGAAATGTTTCAAACAAAAGCACTTACACCCAATAGAAAACGTTCTTGATGCCAATTATTTGACTGCCTCGTCAAACAGCCTCAATGCTACTTAAGTAATTTTTTTCTTTATTGTTGTTTTGTTTTTTGTTTTTGTCTGCTACAATGGTTGAAAACACAAATTCGAAGCCTTTTTCCTGTAGGTATTTGCCAAACAGCAGACTGCTCTGTTTTGACGGATCGTATGGCATGTGTAATGCGGACAGCTGAGTTCAAAATCCACCCTGGACACCAAAGGGCCAGGCTAACTTTTCAACAGCGCTTTTGCACAGTGCTGTAAAAATTGCACTTTTCTAAACAAGAACGCAATTCTATCCAATGCTCTAAAATGGAAAACATTTACTGCCCATAATGTTGTCGAGCTCTGAATAAATCCTTTTTGATCCAAATACAGTTTAATTCATGTTCAAAACAGATAAACTGTAACATTGGCGGTAACGGATTTATCTTTTAATGAGCACTTTGCTTAGTTACTGGAAAGATGGATTTATTTTAAGAATTTAGAATGTAGGAAAACTTTAATTGGCTGCTAAAAGAGTAACTTACAGTAGCATGTGTTTGGTTTAGTAACCAAACACCAATCAGCTGATGCCCATAAGCTCAACATGGCCAAATATTGGGTGATTAATAAGCCTAGTCAATATATTGGTCTAAATAAACCAATTCTGCTTAGCATGTCATGAGAAAACACGTGCAAAGCTTGAACTTGAGGTCCTAAAATATTTTATCCTTTAACGATAGATGCATTCAGCGAAACTGCAGTCCTCTTTTTGTCCAGCCAGTAGGATCTGATCAATAATTTGAATGTTGTCCATCATATATGTACAATGCTCTCCCTCCTTCATTCATGCAAGGATAGCAGATAAGGGACAAGGATAAAAGCGTGGCATGTTAAGATCAATCGCGTCAGGTACACAAAAGTTTTCGAATGCGGCTGACCTTACACATTTTAAATGGAAAAAGTAGCAGCGTTACTTTGATAGGTCAACCTTGAACTGCAAAGAGATCATTCTTCTTAAGTTTGTTCTCCTCTAACTTGCCCATTGAGAGGATTTGGATGAAAAATTCTGCATTTAAGGCCAGTTTATAAATGAAATGCAGGCTAGAAATAGAGCCATTAAAAATGGTAGACAGTTTCTTGGCCCCACACAGTATCCTTATTTTATACTTGTATTTTTTGCTTTCATAGTATCATCATTTATTTTTCTTCATGTAGATGCCCAGCATGCAGTCTAGTGGTATGTTGTATTTTAAGTGGAGCTTCTCTGCTTGTTAATTAAGCTCCTGCTCAACCCATTATCTTTTATGCTCTAGTGCCACTTGGTGGCTAGGAGTGGCCGGAGAGCTATGAGTTCATGCAGGATCATGACTCTAACACTTGGCATCCAAAAGAGAGGTTGCCTGTGCCTAAAAAAGCGAAGCTCTCTCCACCTAGTTTTGCCTTCAGCAGTCCTGGGAGCGTCCAAGCCAAAGGTTGGTCCTGCCTAATGAAAACAGATGAAGCAGAGATAAAGTGTTTGCCGACATTAAGAGCTCCATTCATCACTGTTAGCCCCAGAGCTATGGATCTCCTTGGATGGCATCTCTCCCTCTCAGACTTGCTCCATAATGCTGGTGGAGGCAGGCAATCTGTATGGATTTCCTCCCCTACATCCATGTATACAGCCAGAGGTTTGATTGATTTATTACGAGTCATTCTGTCATGAGGTTTAGTTAGGGTCTAAATTCCATTTGAAAAATGAATATCACAAATGCAAAGAGAAAAAGTCGGTATAATGAACTGTAAAAGGTTGATATAGGGTCTTATAGAGTGCGCAGTGCCACCCACTTTTTCAGTGGCCTTGACTGTTTTTTTTAAGTATTTTTCCTGTAGGGAGTTATAAGCCATCGACCAAACCAACCAGCTATTAAGTTAATTACAACATTACAAAGATTTCAGGCAAAAACTACAAATATTTGAACATTTTACAAAAACACAAATGTACAATGAGAATTAAAAAATAACTACCGCTTATACTTTTGGCGTGATTTGCTTGTTTCAGATGCACTGATAGGTAATCACACTGAAAGGAATTACTCTTAAATGCTGTTATTAAAAAACAGGTTAAAATAATGCAGACAGATGACTTTAAAGGTGCTGTACGTACGTTTTTGATTCTACTAAAGCATAAAAATACCACAATATGTTTGCAGATATTTAAGAAACATGCTAAGTTAACATACTTGTTTATCTGAAAAACAATGCTACAGTCAGTTATTCTCCTTTGAAAATGTGAGTTCCGGCTGGAATGTCGGTCTCTGTTTTGGTTTGTGAAACCCGCCCACTGCCAGTCATCGTCAAGTACGCTCGTTCCTGTCGGTGTCGTCAATCTGGCAACCTGCTTGTGCGTCAAGTCTGAGGAGGAGGGGCCAGGGAAAAAAAACCCTCTCCAATATTTTGAATTTGGACTCCAATACCTAGTTCAACCACTCGGTGTCAATCCTACATACAGCACATTTAAAGGGGTCATATGATGCGATTTAAATTTTTCCTTTCTCTTTGGAGTGTTACAAGCTCTTGGTGCATAAAGAAGATCTGTAAAGTTGCAACCCTCCTGTTTGCCAAAAGTGTAATCCCTCTGTGACCTCATGCAACCCTGCCTCCAGAGGAAAAGCTGCTTAGAGGAGTGCCTGTCTACAGGAAGACCCCCGCTTCCACCTCCCTTCTCCCTTTTTCCTCCATTCCATCGTCTCGCTCTCTTCTACCTTCACGTTCTCCACCCAAGTTGTCTCAACATCAATATTTCCCAGGCTCCCTCACTTCACCCCTGTCAGATGGTTGGATCTGAGGGCATTAGGGAGCCACAGCAAGCCAAGTGAAGAGAGATCCCTGTTGACGTCGGGGATGAGAAAACAAACAGAGCTGGGGCACGAAAAGACACGGAATCATCCCAGGTTAAAAAAAAAAGTACACTTCAATAATGTACTTAAAGTGCTCTATTTTAGCACTAATTTTGTACTTAAGTACATTATGGAAGTGTACATTTTTAACCTGGGATTGTATGGAGACAGGACTGCTGAACAGGTTGATTAACTTACTAGTGGACTTTTAATTTTGCTCATCTTTATTTAGATACAGAAAATTATCGTCAAATTGGCATCGGCTGTCAAAAAAGCAACATTTTTGCAAAACTCCAAACATATTCCTATACCTACAATTCATTTCAGGTTCCAGTTGAAATGAACACTAGACACAGCAAAACATCAATGACTTTTTGTTCCTTTTCACATAAATTATTATTACAGGTTATCGATTAGTAAAGATTACTTTAGCACAATTCCTTTTACAATGTTATTATGACCTCAAAACGCTTTTACCATTGTGCATGATTTCTAGACAAATACATTATGACATCTGCATCACATAACCAGCTTTTCTAGTAAACTTGCTCATTAGCTCACCCGGTACAGCATTGCTTGGGTACGAGTTGAAACCTGAACACAGTCCCGGCATGGTTTGTATATTTATCTCACATTTGCTTTTGTTAACATTATTGGTTAGGTTTAGGGAAGTTAGTACATGTTTTCATAAGTGTCATAAAACATGCAAGAGCAACATGATATTTTTCGAATGAGTTTGGGGTCCAAAAACGCTGTCCGTTCCACAGGTTGGATACATTTGTTGGATTCAGAAATATTTCATCTATTGATGACCACACAGGCCACACCCATCCATAGCGTGATCCCACGTGTCGGATAAGACCTGGGGTGTAGCTCAATGGGAATCCTGACAATCTGGAGGCGCGACAGGGAACGCTCACTGGGAAGAGGGATTATACACAAGTCCTTGGCAAGCTGGCCTCTCTAGACAGGGTGGTTTTAAGGAGGGTATTGTTTGTGTAGTCACTATACTTGAACTATCTGACTGTGTGTTGATTGCAATTTTTTGAATGATGCTATCATTCAGGGTGTCAGGATGCCATGGCAACGAATTAGAGTATACACAGAGCCCTTCTCCTTAGGGGAGCCTCCAAGGTTAGCCCAAAAAAACAATGCAGCAGTACACTGGAAAGGAGACAAGAGGTTTTTTTCTTTCTTTCTTTCTTTTTTCTGGATTGATGTCAGAGACAGAAGATGCTTACGCTTAATTAACTCTAATCTTCAAGGTGTTTTCCATTAAATATTAATTTCAGAGTTTATGATGAAAAAACTGCTGTTTTATTAGAGGTCACAGCCATTTTTGCAATAGGAAGTATTCTGTTTATGCTACTGCTCATTCACGTTTTATGATAACTGCAAACACAACTCCCACAACTCAAAAGTGATTCAATGACATCAAGGCTTTAATTTGATTGGTTTATAAGGCATGTGATCTTGTAATGAAATGGTGTTACTAATGAAGTCCGTAATGCTTATTATTAACA
The DNA here is from genome assembly GCF_001515645.1 of Sinocyclocheilus grahami. Taxonomy (NCBI): domain Eukaryota; kingdom Metazoa; phylum Chordata; class Actinopteri; order Cypriniformes; family Cyprinidae; genus Sinocyclocheilus; species Sinocyclocheilus grahami. The sequence goes on along the minus strand of NW_015505196.1, from coordinate 480,772 downwards.
GAAACAAAGTGAAACTGACATTTAATAGAGAAAATCAAACATGGGGGGGGGGGTTTGAAGATAATTATTTTGGAAAATCTAGACTTTTTAACATTAGATTAATGAGTGAGTGAAATTGCACAATTGCTTTTAATACAACCACTTGCAAACTGTTATGCTTTGAAGTCTTTTGTAAGTCCTTCAGGATTTCAAAAACAATATAGAAACTGGAACTAAAACTGAAAGAAAGAGAGAAAGAGAGAATATTGACTCCTCAAGTCTACTCACAGATTGAGTTGTACACCCTTTTTACAGTGACAGGAAGTTCAGCTGCATCCTTCAATTTCAAAACAACACAGTCCAAAAAGATCAGTGTCTTTTTCAGTCCTGTAAGATACTGGATTCCAAACGCAAAATATACACACAAGAGGAGACCCAGTGCCATCGAGATGTCCTCGCTCTCCTCTGTGATTACCTGGCCATCCAAAGTGAGCACAAACACAACTGCAAACACAACTCCCACAACTCAAAAGTGATTCAAGGCTTTAATTTGATTGGTTTATAAGGCATGTGATCTTGTAATGAAATGGTGTTACTAATGAAGTCCGTAATGCTTATTATTAACAGAAACAAAGTGAAACTGACATTTAATAGAGAAATTCAAACATGGGGGGGGGGGTTTGAAGATAATTATTTTTCTTTCTTAGAATGTTATATTGTAATGTTTATTTTTATTTGTCTATTATCAACAATCTGTTTTAATTGGATGTCACATAATTGATTTCTAAATAAATAATAATAAATACAATAAAAAAAGAAATCAAGTTCTAAGCAGCACAATCTCATATACATATATATACACGTGTGTGTGTGTGTTTGTAGGAAATGTAATTATTTTGCAATAGAACAATAGGTGGCGGCAGCACCTTTTTTGTTCTAAAATCCTATTTATGATCCTGAAAGTGCACACTAATGATTTCAATTAATTTTTTTACCACTATCTCTAATTATTCAACATTATAATGATAGCAAAATGTCATGTATTTATTTGAATATGAGGGCAATCTACATATTTACACTAGTGAGAATCAAAGAAACATTATTATATTAGTCACAACAACCATGTTGGAATTATGTCCAAAGACGACATCCATCATAAATGTGCTCATCCAGCTGATAACTCCAGGCCAACAGTTTTAAGTAATGCAATTAACTTTATGACACCGGTTTATCTCCTATGCACTCAGCAGGCTGCATGCTAGCAAATAAGGAATGTTTGAAATTGCTATACCAATTTGCTGATGTTTCAGTGTCTGGTTTGGGGGCCAATGGCCTGTAAATTGGAAATAAATCATTTTGGCTTGATTTTGTTGCTTTGTGCTGAAAGTTAACAGTCAAGGAGTCTGCACATATTTGAAATTTTCGTCTGAAATGTTTTCTCATACAGAACACTGGATCAAAACTGGTCATCTAAAATACATCTTGCCACGTTTTTGAGTTGCATCATGTGAATAGGAACATAACCAAAAGGTTATAAGGTTGGTTTTTCTTTCCGTTTCATTTGATTGATTCTAAGGTCAAACTAATTAACCTTTGGTGAGTTTTCAAGGAACACAACACACTTTAGATTGAATGATTGTTCCAACGCCATTCAATTAGCCCAAATGAATTCCTGTCTTCAGTAAATTAGCATAGAAACACATGGTCATTTGTCTTACAATTAAGACACTGGGTAACAAGTCATTAATTCTGTTTTGAGGGAAGACCTGGTCAAATAAATTGAAGAAAAAAAATATATATATACAGTCTTAATATCTGCTTTGCTACTGTAAACTGCTCTTTAGCCTGATATAATACAGGTAATGGATATTTTCAAATAAATGTAACATCCTAACATATTTGACATGTCTTTTAAAACACAAATGTAGTTTTGGTTGGAAGCCCCATAATGAAAAGTATATATACTGCCCTGAAATGTTTTTAAAAAAATTGTATCCATAAAAATTGGGCCCAATGTACTGTATTAAAAATGAGGAATGTTCCATATTGATTTTTTACAGAAAGAAAATTACCAGTACATTTTCCATTTTATAATAGTTTTTAGAAATTTTTTTTTTTTGGCAAAGTCTAATCTGGACTTCTTTGCGATTTGCTCTCATGAAGTCTTCTCTTGATTGTAGACTTCTGTCACTGATTGTAGACAGTGACACACCTACCTCCTGGAGAGTGTTCTTCTCTTGGCTGGATGTCGTGATAGGGTTTTTCTTTACCATGGAGAGGACCCTCCGATCATCCACCGCTGTTGTCCTCTGTGGACATCCAGGCCTTTTTATGTTGCTGGGCTCACCAGTGCGTCCTTTTTTTCTCAGAATGTACCAAACTGTTAATATGGCCACTCTTAATGTTCCTGCTATCTCTCTAATAGATATGTTTTGTTTCTGATGCCTAACTATTGTCTGTTTCACTTGCATGGAGAGATCCTTTGACAGCATGAGGTGGTTTCACAGCAACAGCTTTCAAATTCAAATGGCACACTTAGAATCAGCTCCAGAACTTTTACCTGCTTAGTTTATGTAGAAATAACGAAAGACTAGCCCACGCCTGTCCATGAAACAACTTTTGAGTAAATTGTCCAATTACTTATGATGCCTTGAACAAGGGGGAGGTACATAGCTGTAATACCTTAAACTTTTCTCTGATTGTGATGAGAATACCCTCAGAGTGTGCACTTTAAGACGATATTAATTATATAACAGTAACTTGAATATGTATTGCTCAGCAGCTAAAATAATAAAAAATTGTGCCTGTGTCCATATATCTATGGACCTAACTGTATAGATAGATATAAAATGTATATGCAACGTACTGTACATGCAAAAAATGTGTTTATATACTTATAATACTTTTTCAAATACATGATATTATGTAAGTAATTATAAAAGATGAAACATGAAATTGTTCCAATTTCTAATAGGTTTCATATATTTTTTACATAACGTACATATAATACATTTGTATATGGGGCTGAAATAAAAGAAATCCAATCACACAGATATTATATTGATTATATGTCTTTCAAAATATTCTGTAAACTAATCATTAATCTCCATGCAAACAGATTTTCCCACATTACCGGCTGGAAGGGGGAGCATCTGGTTTCTTTCTCTCTGTGCCAAGAGCAGTGTGTTCGTCTGGATGTTGGTACAGTAGTCCAGGGCTGTCGCTGAGGCATTCCCAGCAGCCAGTTGGGCTTGTACAGCATGAGCCCAAACGGGCAGCACCAACAGCACCCTGGCACTGCTCCCGGGCATGTCAGCCCACTGTTTCACCAGCCCTCACACTGGCTTTTCACTGCACCACGGCCCTCAAACACCTGTCAAAAGAGTGGAAAGAGTCAAGCAGCAGGTAAAACTCCACCAGGAGCCATTTAAAAGTCAATTCAGAGCAGTAGTCTTGTCCCGGATTCAGTTCTTTTCAGGATTCAGTCCCATCAGAATGAAAGGGATTCTGATTTTGGGTCAGACTCTCAGCGGTCAACACATAGTAGAGACTAAGGCCAGACCTAGAAGCCCTTCAGGTATGAAATTATTATTTGCATCACGAATTAGATTAACTACTAAATTGTGATTACCTACAGCTGGCAAATGATCTGAAATGATCTTTATAATCGAAATGCTTTAAAATGAAAATTAAATTTCCAACTTAAACTGTGCTTTTAAAATGATTTGGCGCACAGACTTAAGTTTGGCCTCTTTTTAAAGAAGACACTTGGCAGATTATAGATTATTGGCCACGAGGAGTACAAGTGAGACAATCACTTTTCAGGGCCAATTAGCCTTTTCGAATCATGTCCATGTGTGGGTTCACACAGCCAGTGCCAAAACTTTTACACCATTCTGATGGAAGTAAAATTGTAATCATACAAGTATGTTGCTATGCTGGGCTGATCTGGATACTGAAAGCACCACAGTTGGAAAGGAATTTGGGAAAAAGTATGAATGACTCTGCATAAAATGACAACCTTTTAAAAATACTTTTTTTAAAGAAAAGTAGTAAAAAGTCCCTTACGAATCACTTCTGTTCTCATCTAATGAATAAGATTTAATAGGTGGTGCTAAGCAGCAGACTCTTATTAGCGCTGTTAGAAAACACTCTCTGTCTTTCTGTTGATTCCAGACATGCCTTACCCCTCCTTTTTCTCCCTCTCTCTCATTCTTATATATACAACGCATTCTCTCGGAATCCCTCCTTCTGTATCCATCTCTCTCTCTTGATATTATGTTTTAAATATGTCTTATATGCGAAGTATGCATGCTTAAATGTATACATTAGCTTCTCTTGGTTTAAAGGCCCCAATAAGGACATGAATGTTAGGACTACAAGGGTAAAGGAGTTCGTGATGAAACCATGAAGACAGTTCAGCATTCTTCGCAAAAGTCTATTCCTAATATGTCCATGTTTTTCTGTACATGTGGCCATTTTATATAAACACATGTTCTTGGCCAAAGATCCTACGTGTATGTTATTCATATCCTCATTGGTTAAGAGGATGAAACTCCCCTCGACATATGCCTATATAATATCTGTATTTCTATGAATAAATTGAAGTATTGAGGATACATTTGACTGTGTGTTTTCTTACTTCCCGGCCGTCTGTCTACACTTTAAGTAACTGAGAATTCTTCAAGGTGGCAAAGAGAATTTACTGAGGGACCAAATTGTTATTCTTTATTAACAAGCGCATTACACAATTGCATAAACCTGGATGCCAATCAACACTTGTGGATATATGATTCAAGAACTCACATGACACAGATTTTTCTTTTTATTGCCATTTATTTCATTCCCTTTTTCCAGAATTCAAAGATTTACTCCCACAGTGTATTATATAAGCCCCCACAAAAAAAATGACAAATATAATAGTGTAAAACCAAACAAAAAAAATATGTATGACCAAATACAACATCATTCACCCATTTATAGTAACCTAACTAAATACCCAACACTCCACACAGTGGATTTGTACGCAAGCAAAAACACCAAATGCACTTATTCATGCCTTGAATGAACAAAGAAAAATGAATGTTTTATTGAAGGTCACCATCTTTTCACTTTGGAGTCTTCTTTCACCCTCCAAAGCATGAGCTCCATGCATGCCGTGGCATCCTCGCGTGTGTCATGACCCACCACTGTGGCAAATGAAAAATGTTTTGTTTGTTTTCTTATTGAGAAACAAGCATGAGTTGTTTAGTGTATGCAAGTCATGGTGGTAGGTGTGCTCAATAGACCCGTTTCCCTTCACTTTGGACTTAGTTACTCAGACAGCAATTTCATGGAAGAGTTAAATGCATCTGTGTACATTGCCCCTACCTTACCTCGGAGTGTATGGAAAATGTGCCATGAAAAAAAAATAAAAAAAATAATTCATCCACCCAGAGAAGCTACAGCTTCTGATTCAGTGAGGTTTGTTCATGGTCATTTCTTACGAATGCGATTAACAGGCTAACATACCGCTCTCTTGGATAATTCTCCGGAGATAGTCTGCAGTCAGACTGTTAAGTTCTCTTTTGTGTGGCAGACCCAGACGATGAGGAAACACCACGGAGGTGTCAATCACAGTGCTGTGAATAATCTAAAGATGGCAGAACAACCAAAATGCAATTCTTAAGTGCTTCTAATCAAAACCACAAACTTGAGTCTAAAAGCCAATGCCAAGTTGAAAAGGTTTACATCGGAACCCAAGCTACAAATTGCTCAAAAACCTTGAGAGCATTCCACTAGAACTCACTTTGAGAGCAGTTAAGTCATTCTCCAAGCCATGGCCAATCAGAATCGTGTCTGCATTAATAAAGCTCAAAAGCGCTGCTTGTACATCACACAAAGATGAGTTGGTACCCTTCACGTCATCCTCGCTGATGCCTGAGAACCTGAGCAGGATAAAAAGTTGAGATTCACAACATATAATTACAATTCGCTCTTCTGAAATGGATTCAAATATTCAATTAAAACAATCCCACCTGGTATTATAGTCAATGACATCCTTATCAGGCTTGACAAAAGAGTCAAAGATAACTTGCAAACTGCTGTTGACCACAGTCACTCTTGCTAGTTCCAGACCTTGAGTCGTGTAACACTGGCCAAACACAAATTTAAATGAATAAAATCACATTAATATTATTTTTAATCCTAATTATGTTTAATCTAAGCCTTACTATTTGTGTGTCAACAGCAAAGACTCCTGGACATGCTTTGGCCACTGATGATTGAGGAAGACTGTTCACAAAGCCCTGAAGACTTATTGCATCATGGACATGAAGCTGTAAACATGTACATTAGAACATAGTGAACGTTTCAACTGTAGTGACTGAAAATGGAATATTAGGTTATTGGCTTGGTAAAAAGCTACAATATCACAATTGAAAACCCAGTTCAAGGAGAAATCATGGCATAAAGGAGTGGAGACAAAGCAGGTGAAATGTTTTCAGCAAAGCCTGAGTGTATGAGTATAATTCCAGCTCAAATCAAAATACATTGAACACTTGGCATCCAGGTGACCCAACTGCATTCTCACAACAACTGTAGCGCGTCTCAACACCTCCCGGCACTGTGAGAGAACACATACAGAGTAGACAATGGATAATGCTAGAAATAAATTTCATTTTTAAAGACATTCTAAGCCTCTTACCTCGATTCTCTAGGACTTTTCCATAATGGTAGTTACACTCCTCTCTGCGGGCGTGCTTTCCACTTTTGTCAACAGAAAACGTTGCTCCACATCGACAGCAGATTCTCTTCAAAGCTGTAACCAGAGAATTCCTAATCATTTAAAAGGCTCCAAACCCTAATAGCTTCGATTATATTCAAGTTAAATATTGTTTTGCCTTAATGATTTTAACAGTGAAATAAAATCATATGGGTGACTTGAAAGCTACAACTCAAACATGATCGAGTGTGAACCACTGCACTCACAGTCACTTATGCCCTTCTTGGTATCTCCATACTGGATGGCAAAATCAGCTTTATCTTTATTTTCACGAGGGAAGTTGTTTACTCGCAACATGTCCTCAGATAGAACATGTTCCTTCAGTTGCTCATAAAGTGTCAAATCACCTGCATCAGTAAAACAAGACACTTCAATTCATTAAATTAATAAATCTAAAATAAAGATGACATGAAATGGTAAGAAAAAAAAAAATAGGGCACACATAATAGCAATAGATTGATAGCATGAATTCATTTAATTGGTCAAAAGTGACAGTAAAGACTTATAAATTCGATTAAATTATGTTCTTTTAAACTTTGTTCATCAAAGAACCCTGAAGAAAAATGTATTTAGTTGTGGAAACCATGTTTCAACATTCACAATAACAAGAAATGCTACCGGAGCAGCAAATCGGCATATTGAAATGATTTCTGAAGCATCATGTGACACTTGAGACTGGAGTAATGGCTGCAAAACCCAGCTCTGCCATCAAAGGAATAAATTACACTATAAAATGTATTTAAATAGAAAATGGTTGTTTGAAATAGTTATAATTTCACAATATTACTCTTTTTACTGCATTTTTGATCAAATAAATGCAGACTTGAGCACAAGCCATTTCTTTAAATAAATATCCACATTTTTGAATAGTAGTGTACACATGTATATAGTCCCAATGTGTGTCGGTATACAAATAAATTACACACACACACACAGAGAGAGAGAGAAACTCCCTAAAGCACCTTAGCAGGGGTTAAGAAAAATGATTTTTTTTAAATCTATTTTTAATTACTACTACATATAAACAGCCTACTGTGCATTTTAATAAAACTCCATCCCAAAAAAAAACAAAAAAAGTTATAGCGACACAAGTGAGCACTCTAGTTTGACCCTGAAATGAGAGCCAGCTCTTACCGGGTCCCTGAAGTGCTTGAGTATTTAGTGGTACATTGCCTCTAGACACATGCTGATCTCTCTCACTGGGAGCTGTAAGTACATATAAGGAGGGTGACCTGATAGGAGTGTACAGTGCAGTAAACAAAAATGGCTGCAGTAATTTGAACAAAAGCACATGCATAAATATAACAAACATACCTTTGGCAGGCAAGATGTTTTGGTTTTTAAGTCTCTTGAGTGCATTGACAGCTATGCTTAGGTACTTGAGCTTATTGATACTGCGGTCATAAACAGTTTTTTCTTCTGCCAGAGCCTAGAGCATTGAAATAGATGTATTAGAAAAACACACATCAGGGCTTTAAATAATGCATTATCTCTTACACACAGACCTTCTCAAACGCATCTTGCACTGTCACAGATGATTTCAGGAACTCCTCCACAAAGAGGTTCACGTAGCGTTGACGAACATCATGTGGCACCTTTACCCCAACCTCTTGGCGTACTTTTGCTTTTCGTTTGACACCCATAGCCTATACAATGCACAAAAATATCCATATCTTTCTCAACACCACAAAACAAAGAAATTACTACCAAATCCATGTTACAATATACAAAACCTGGCTTGTAGAAAAGGGTCTCAAGAGAAAACAACACTGACAGATTAGTAGAGCGAGGTAAACCTTAGCTGGTGTGTAGTTGGCTGGTTGTGGAGGATGTAGAGTTTGTGAAAGCTGAACAGATGGAGGAGGCTGAGGTGGCCGTTGGATGGGGATTGTGGTAGGAATCAGTGTCAGAGGTAAAGAACTATTTCCTTCAGGTACGATGAAGTGCAAGTTAGTCCCCAGCTGTACAGTAGCAGCAACCGGAAAAATACCAACACAGGCTTAAAAAAAATAAAAGAAATAAAATAGAAGTAAATGACAATTCCCTAAATTGATCTGATAAGATAAGGAACTGTATATGCTGCTTACAGTTTTGCACAGTAGTTGAATGAATGACATTGGGTGAATAAATCTTCTTTGGTGCACTGCTTATGGCCTGGGGCTGACACCCTTTCACAGCAGCAGTCAAAATAGCTGCTCTTCTTTGGCATAACTGAGTTCTGGAGGGAAAGGTCAACTGGGAGCCTCCTTCTCGTAGAGGGACAATAATCTGTGCTTTGCTTTTACTGGCTGGCTGTTGAATAAAGGTGAAGTCAGAAACAGCTTTGTTATACTCAGAAATAAATTTCTGTCAGTATTTGTTCAACCAAAAAACAACAACAACAACATCATCATCATACTGTTTTGGAACCACTTTTGAGAGCAAATAAATACTGACAGAATATTAATGTTGAAAAAAACATGTCCTTCATTTTTTAAAGAAAAACAATTTACTTTTAATATTACAACAGAATGAATCATCTCATACCTCAAACTTTGCCACATGTGCCACCCTTTTCTTCAACACAGCGACTGAATTAGACTTCTCAGTTTCCTGGGCCTCTAATATTTCTTCCTGAAAATATGACATTACCGCTCAAATTTGTGGTCAGTGTAGAAATTTTTTTTGTAATTAAATTAATATATTTAGCAAGAATACGGCCAATTGACTAAAATGACAATAAAGACACTTATTATAAGCCCAATTCAAACTGCACCCACAGCTAACTGACTACATTACGCCACTTCTTAGACATTCCACGACCCAACAAACACCGATTCAACTTGATCAATCAGTAAAAACCAGTGCCGATCAATATAAAGCAATATTAAATTAAGCAACATTTATTCTAATAAGAAATGCTTCTTGAGCATCAAATCAGTATATTATTTCTGAATGCATTCAAAATGTATTCAAATAGAAGAGCTAATTTGTAATTATATTTCACAAAATTACTATATTTACAACATTTTTGCTCAAACAAACAAATGAATAAATAACTCCAAACTTCTGAATGGTAGTGTGGCCACCTAAATAAGAGAAAATTACATAATATATGAATACTTACAGGTGGATCAAACTGAACTACAGGACCTTCATTTTGGTTGGCTTCCATGAAGATTCTGTAGCACTCTTCCATTGGGTCAGAATCTGAAAGATCTAAGTCCGAGTACTTAAGCTCCTCATCAGAACTGGAGTCAATCACAATGGCTTCCTTATTACTTCCTGCAGATGCACAGGTCTGTGAAGGAGCAGGTATGGCACAGGGAACAGGGAATGATGCAACTGATGTTGGTAATTTTTGCGCAACAGTTGTTCTTAGGTTTAGTTGACTAATTGTTGGTGCAAAAACAGTTCCGGTGTCAATCCCTGAAACATATGCGGGCATATTCTGAACAAATGGTTCAATAGGACTTTTTGGAATAGTTGGCCAAGATGTTTCAGCCAGGTTTTGAGAGTGTGGACCACAGCTGTGCTCTTCTACCTTAGGTAAGGATGAAGGAAAGGACTGAGATGAGACCATGGCAAAGTACTGCTGAAGTGCTTGCTCTTGCGAAATCTTGTTAGAAGGAATAACTTCTGACTTTTGAGTATAACTTGAGATATCAATTTGCGGTTCTGCCTCAGAAGTTGCGTCTTGTACATCAAACGCAGGAGACTGTGAGGAAATATATTCGTCTCCATAAACATAACTGACAGGAAGCATCTTAACATCTTGATTGCATTTGATCCTCTCACTCTCACTTCTCAGATTGTCTAGACATGCCGAAATGTCATGCAGGACGTTTTCCATGTTGTGAGCTTTTTCCTCTTTTTGTATAACAAATGCTTCCATATTGAGATTTGTAGAGTTAACTGCTTCAGACACGGATTCAGATACTTCTGTTAGATCCTCCAGAAAAGGCTTGGTTTCTTTTACGGAGTGCTTTCCAGTCATTACCGGTTTATTTAAGGACCCTTCATTAGCCTCTTTACCATCTTCAGCTGGGGCATCGCTAATAGGGCATAATGTGGGTAGTTCCTTGGTTGTAGTTCCACACTGCTTTGAAAGCTTATGTCCATCTTCAAGAGGTGACACATCAATGATAAGTTCCCCTTCAGAAGACTCTTGTTCTTGTGGAATCATCACAGGTTTTGCTGAGGTCCTTTTATTCTCTTGGTCACCCTGTCCATTTTTAATTTCATGACTTTGAAGTCCATCAGAAGACAACTTTTCCTTGTGCTGCCTGGGTTTTGTTTGGTCATTTGCAAGAAGATCATTATTAACAGCATAATTCCCCTCATGTAAATGTGGAGTACTCTGTTTGGTCCTACATTTTACCCGATCTTTTGCTGAAGGTGGAATGTCAATGACCAAAGTACCTTCATCGTCAGAGTCATCAAAATGACAGGAAAGAGGCTGAACATTTTTTCCTGTTCGGTTATTCTTCAGGCTATGTTCAGTATTCGCTTTATCAGTTGACTTTAGCTTACAGTCTACTGAGCAGCTAGATAATAAGTCTGCTGAGAAATTGGAACAAGGGTCATATTCCAAATCCGTCTTGGGTCTGGCACGATCAACCACATACTTAAGACCACTGGTTGTGGAAGCAGGTTTTTTGTATCTCAAATGGTTTCCATTCTGGTCTTTAGCCTTACTGTTGGTGGTTCTCAAATATTTCTCAGAGCAAAGACCTGCATCTGTCTGCACGAGGGACTGCGATGTCTGATAGCGAGACAGTCTTTTTTGTTCTTTCTCCACCTCACACTTTACTGCCTCTATTTCTTTGTTGATCCTCTCCAATTCCTCGAGGCAAGCATAACTGTCCTCATTGTTGTGAGAGGCTCCATTGGCAGAAGTGACTTCAGGATCTCCAAGTTCTAAATGTGAAGCAGAGAAACAGTTTTACAAACAAACAAAAAAAAATCCCCAAAACAATGCTCTAAAGGGCACAATTACTATACAGATGTTTTTGCCCCTATTAGCTATGTGTCACTCACACGTGTTGGAAAATTACTTTTTAGAATATTTAGGTAAGAGTGGGTAAACTAGAGAAATAGCTCATTTAATCAAAATGTCAGCGAAAACTGAGGTCATGTATTGGCATAAAACACTTTTTGGAAATATGCAGGTAGTTTAGTAGAAGGTGTAGTAAGATCTAGTAATCCAATTCATATCAGTGAATCGGTTCTTTCGGATTATGAATCAATCAATTATTCAGCAGTTCTTTGACGTGATGGCTCAGTTACATTAATGTGGCATAGCTATTAAATGACTTACAACTCAAATAGTTATTAAAGCCCAATTGAAATATGCCATTGAAAATGATTGAAATGCGTGTAGTTTCCTAACCTTAATGTAAAATAGCAATGAATGATGATTTTTATTTACCTGTCGTAGTCACGCCAGACGTATGGTCTTTGCCGTGATTATACAAACAATAAGGTCGATTGCATCGTCCCCATCGAAGAAAGGGACAATCAATTTCATGGAAGAGAGCTGTGGAAGGAAACATAAGAGCTGCCAGCACACGAAATACCGAGTTATTCTGTGCACTGCTGATTGTCAATATAACGCATTTTCTCTATCTCTTGTGCGGTTCAACATCTAATGATAACATTTTTCAAAAGTCTCTTAAGATGTATAACAGAACAGTTTGAGGAAGAGGTGATCTGCTCTCATCAAAAGTATGTAGGCTTAGCGCTTGTGATATTGGGAAGGACTTTGGCTATGTCACCAGCTGGTAGTGTTTTAATTAATCCATCATCCCCAGGTGTGGCTGATTGGTTTTTGCAGCGATGTATGTATGATTCGTGAATGAACCGTTCTTTTGAGCCGAATCTTTTCAATGAATCGCTCGAGTTAAAAACTCACTGAAAAGCGGCTCATAATTCACATTTGAGCTGTGATTGCATGCCATTTTTATCTAAAAACAAAATTCAAAACACACCAATTAAAATAGGCTATTACTTTGCATCCTTTTAAAATAACACATAAAATGAAAAGTGCATATAACAAAACCACAGCAAAATAAAACTAGATTTTGATGTTTTCTGTGGAAAATAAAACCACAAGGATGTTGTGTCAGACTGACTCAAATACTCTTCTCATATGCTCATGACAAAAGAGTTGTATAAAGAGTAATATGTATAAAATATAAGAGGAGAGGTAGAAGGAGAGTTCCTTTCATACCCACTATTTTTTAAACTTTACTTTTAAGGGAGGGATAAAGAAGCAAGGGAGACGCATGGCACGCTGCTCTTGATGTCTCTTTTTATTTCGTCTTAACAGGAGTACGAAGGCCGCTGGCCTCTTTGACAGGCTAGCTGCCACGTTGCTGTCTTTTGTTTAAACTTTTAATTTCTGTAAATCTATGATGTTATTACTTTGTGCTCTAAAGGGACTGTTGGTCTCACAGACAGCCAGCAGCTGAATTCACTTTGGCTGGCAAAGCGAGCAATTAGACCCGGGATTAAAAAGGATTGAGTTTAGAGGCCTGAGGAGAGTTTGCCTGCCATCTCGAGACACTCCATTACCATCAAGAACACAAGCCATGCCGAGTTACCGCTTGAGGGTAGAGGCAGAAAAAAAGCCACTCGGCGCTGCCAGGAAACACATTTGTATCTGAAGAGGTTGATTTTGACATCAGCATTGTGGAGGCAATAGTAGAACCAGTGGGACCATGGCCCGATCAAACCCTGATTTTGGGACAGAGACCAGATGGAATTCATTAAGCGAAGACGGGCAGTTATTCAAAGAAATTAATCTCTATTCGATAGCATCATTCAATAGTTGCTAAGAATAATTATTCACTCAAATTCATTACCACAGGTCAATTGAGTTCCTCTTCTCTTATTTCTGAAGCAGACTTTGTCTTTTCGAAAGCATTTAGCCTTGGGAGCTGTACATTTGCACACACAAAACAATACCTGTAATATTATATTTTTCATTTGCCATACCTTAAAGTTTAAAAATAAAGGTTTTAAACGGATAATTCACCAAAATAAAAAAGATCAACTTCAGTCATAATTTGCTCACGCTCATGCATCCAAACATATGACTTTTCTTTGTCAGTAGAACACAAGTATTTTTTGTCCACACCATGCAGTCCAGTGGGGAAGGCAATGGGGTCCAATGTCAGGCTCGGAGTTAATTTTTTTTGGGTGAACTATCTCTTTAAGGTACTGTAAATATAATATTTATTCTGCAACAGTAGAACACCCCATAGAATGATACTGTAATTTGCAGATGTGGCCACAGGGATTACAAAAGGCTTATCGCAACAGAGCTGAAATCACTTTAGTTACAGTTGAAAGGACTGCCGGTCTAGTCTAAGTGTGCCAACCGAAGTTTGTATTACTCCCTTGCACACTTCCAGGCTTGTCCCATTAGTTTGTCACTCATAGGATCGTTTTGCAGCAACTGAGCTCACAGCCCTGAAGGAAATGCCTTACGCACTCATCAGTCACTAGAGAGACGGCGAGGCAGCCAGCCGAGTGTAGATGTAAGAGAGGCAAATAGCACAAACGCAGCAGGGAGAGACCAGCAAAACTACAAGGAACTGTTGCTTTATAGGTGGAATAAGGCTACATTTATTTTAAAAGGGGCCCAAATAGAGTAGCATGTCATTGTTCAGTTGGTTACTCTTTTTTTATTTGAATGCTAACATTATGTCAGCATGCATGGCTGTGAATGCCTTCTGATTCCAGATCAAATGTGGCTTTATTATGTGAAATTTTTGCCCTTTTAATTTGTTCAAAAATACACTGCAGTTCACAATTAAAAATAAATTTTGATTGTTTCCCCCATGGCATAATGAAGAAAACAATCCAAAAAAGAATAACATTGTTTAAAATAAAGCCTATTAATTTGTTTGGTGCAATTCTATATTACTTTTTTTTTTTTTTTTAGAAAATAGTAACAAAACTGCTTCCCTTTTTACTATTTCAAAAACTTTTGTCTGCAAAATCAGTCATGTGAAAAACAAATCTGTTTCAAATAAACGCTGTTCTTTTAAATTTTATATTCATCAAAGAAAATGTATCGTGTTTCTACACAAATATTAAGCAACACAACTGTTTTCAACACTGATGATAATAATGTGAATTCTTGAGCAGCCAGTCAGTAGCTACTGTATATTAAAATGATTTCTGAAGGATCATGTGACACTGAAAACTGGAGTAATGGCTGCAGAAAATTCAGCTTTGCATCGCAGGAATATATTACATTTTGTATTCAAATAGAACATACTTTTAAATTTGTAATAATATTTCACAATTTTGACTTTTGATCAAATAAACACACTTCTTTAAGAAACATTTAAAAACTTACAAACCACAAACTTCTGTACAGTACTGCATATATGCAACTTTTAAGCATGATAGGAGATTCCAGTGAGACCTTGGGTGCTGCATGTTTTCACAACAAGTCCAATCTTTCTAAATGTTAAATGCGTATGTAATCACTATTTAGGCTGCAACATGATATCATACACTGAATAAGGTTTCCTCTAGACAAACCACAGTTCTTGGCTCTGCAGGTACAGTCCAGACACTCAGATCTAACGTATCTCCGTTTACACAGAAGGGCTAAGAGCTTTTATTCGTGATTGATGGAGAGGGCGGCCCTCAGGTCTTTGGAGTTCATCAGTATTCACAAAGCATTCCAGTCTGAGTCATAAGACAGAAGCGCAAGGCATAATGACTAGAAAGCTTGTGCACAGGAGGCAGGACGTGTCTGTACGCAGACACACACAGCTTGCAGAACAAAAGTGATGAGACGAGGTCGCGTGAACTTGGGATTTATTGAAACAGAACAATGCTGGGTTACAACATGGTAGCGTTCAGCGTGGCTTATTCTCTTAAGAGTGTGTAAATCAGTCGTGGTACAACATCAGGACAGGAATGAACAGGACTGGAATCGCAGTCAGCATATTCTGGGTCTGTAAGGGGCAGGCCAACACCACACTATTGTAGGCTGAGACAAACAGCAGTGGCATGCCGAGGAGTGTATTTACATAATGGACAAAGATCTCTCCAGGTCTGCAGGTCCATCTAGTGTCAGCCTGAGAGAACAGCAACTACTGGAAAACACTCTCCTGTTTGAGCTCATTTAAATTCATGCAATGGAGCTATGATGTAAGATCAGCAATATCATTTGCTGACTTGCAGAGAATGTAATTGTAAAAATAAGTGTTCTGGTGATTTGGAACAGACACCCCAAGACTAAACAAAGGTTTAGTCTTTTCGCAGGGAAACATTAATCACAACAGTATACTACAGTTATGTTAGTAGTTTACACAGCATCTGTGTACAGTCTATAGGATCTTCATTTAAAAAATACATGAATATAAACAATATACTGTTTAAAAGATCAAAGGAAATTGACATGGAATGGAATCTTCCATAGAACGGAGTTCCAGATATCATATATCTTTTATCAAGATATGTAAAATTTGTGACCAGGATAACAATCTCAGGATGAACAGCCTGTTAAAAAAAACAACAACAAAAAACTAAATTACACTAAATGTTTTTCCAGAAAGAGTTTATATATCTTTTCAGAATGTTTTTGTGTGTTTGAACTGTTTTTACTGTATCAAGAAAATATACTGTATCAAAGAAAAATCAACAAGCGTTCATGTTCAGTCATGTAAACACTTTTAGCTTTTCTTGATAAAGAAAATGTTCAATGAAAAATATGGTAATGTTAAAAGAACTGTATAATAATTTTTATAATATATTACTGTATAAAGAAAAAATGACTGCATTGTATTCTAATGAATTTATTTTAGGGTTAGGGGTTAGTAATTCTAGGTTTCTAAAAAATATTTGTATGCATTTTATATTACTGTGTATACATTATATATTTCTATATTAAGAAAATTGAGTTTTTACTAATCTACTTATGTTATGATATCAGTGTAAATGTTTGCTGGCAAGTAAAAAAAAAATTTTTTTATTGTTGGGTCCCGTACAAGTAACAAATTTCAGGTCAAAGTGTGTAAAAGTTAATTTAATTACATTTAATTTCCTTTTCTTTAAGTACAATTTCACCAACTTTGCAAGATAATACAGAGGCGGTTATCTCACCTATCATAATTATCAAATGCCATCAGTCATTAAAATCCTTTAAAATTAGATGAAACACAATAAAAAGTAATCAAATCTTGTAAGACTCAATCTTTCTATCATATCTTTCTAATAAGCCTCGTCTTATAGCTTCCCATGGAACGGCCTTCCATCACTGTACAGTGGAGAAAACTTTCAGAAGGAGGTCAGCAGCAAGGCCTGGTGAGATATCTCCACACGTGACTCTTCGCTCCAGCTCCGGGAGCTCGGCATGCACCGCTGGATGCTGCTGGAAGTGGCGTAGAGCGTTCTCCTGGATCAGATTCCACAACCACACCTTCTGCTGAGTTTGCCGCCGGACTCGGAGCTCCCCGCTGCTCAGCATCGCATCCCGGAAGTGTAGAATGGTATCCCACAGCTCAGGCACACCCTGCCCCGTCTGAGAAGATATGCGGACCACCTGACCACAAATGGGGAAGAGAAAGAAAGCATATAAAATGTGCTGGTGTAGATGTGGAGAGCTGAAGAAAGATGAAAACAGAAAGCAGAAGGAAGAAATGAGCGGAGAGAATGGAAGCGGGTAGATGCTATACTTCTGAGCAGCCAGAATGTGGAAATGTAAAGGGTGCTCGCCCACACACATCACTCCATCCTCGTCTTCACTGAAAGACCTATATACTAGAGTCTTTAGGGAGGGTGAAAAAAAATCAATATGACCGTCGCATTCTCCAGTACAGGGATGGAGCTCAGAAATCATGCTGCTGAGAGGAGACAAAGGCTTTAGCGGTTTTCATCCATGTGGGTGGCCTCTAATCAGTGAAATGCATGAGGCAGCATTTGGCCATTCAAAGGGCTGCCTATGTTGGCTCTGTGCCCTGCCCTGCGGGTAGAAGTTATACTGGGGTTGAGGGGACAAAGAGGAAAGACTTGACAACATGATGGGAAAAGACAACACTACTCCGCTGGCCAGGACACTTCTTTTTAGCAGAGAATAAGGATACATAAATAAAACAAGTTTAACATGGAAGCAATTCTTGTATGGGAGGAAGGGGGAGAAGGAAACGTGTTAACCTCTTGAGACCCGGCAAAACATTTTAGGAAAAACTTAGTATTTTTGTTACATCATTTAGAGCATTAAAAAAAATGTTTTTAATGATATTTCATTCACAAGTTATGCTACGTCCTTGGTAGAGGACATCGGGACTCAATAAAAAAAAAAAACATAAATAAAAAGACATGAATGAACATGCATAGGCAAAAATAATAGATTTTTTTTTTAAATCACCAATACATTTTTAGTTTTCAGGATTTTTTTTTTTTTACCAAACTTTGTATAAAGATAATTCTCAACTATGTTATAACAGAATTATTTGCAATACCATTTTTCTTTCTGCAAAATGTGTGTAAAATGGCCATAAACAGGTTTTCTCATTATATACAATGCATCTATAAACTAAATCTAATTTGCATATTAATGTGTTTTTGGGGCAACATGTAATGAAAAAAGAAGTGTAATAATGCAAGTAATAATTGACAAGATTTTCATAATAATATATAATATTTCATAGGAATATTGAAATATAATTTCTTTCCCTTTTCCCTATAAATGCGTTATAAACATGCTTTTAGTCCCGGTGTCCTCCTGAAACCCCATATCATTTTCCTGAGATGTTGATTCATGACACACAGTTTAAAAATTAGTCAGATTTAAATGATAATTACAAAATATTTCTGTAAGAGTGTCAGTACATTAATATCAGACATTTTTGAAGACCAAGGAGAGGGAGTGGTCATGATTCTGAGCAGCCAGAATGTGGAAATGTAAAGGGTGCTCGCCCACACACATCACTCCATCCTCGTCTTCACTGAAAGACCTATATACTAGAGTCTTTAGGGAGGGCGAAAAAAATCAATATGACCGTCGCATTCTCCAGTACAGGGATGGAGCTCAGAAATCATGCTGCTGAGAGGAGACAAAGGCTTTAGCGGTTTTCATCCATGTGGGTGGCCTCTAATCAGTGAAATGCATGAGGCAGCATTTGGCCATTCAAAGGGCTGCCTATGTTGGCTCTGTGCCCTGCCCTGCGGGTAGAAGTTATACTGGGGTTGAGGGGACAAAGAGGAAAGACTTGACAACATGATGGGAAAAGACAACACTACTCCGCTGGCCAGGACACTTCTTTTTAGCAGAGAATAAGGATACATAAATAAAACAAGTTTAACATGGAAGCAATTCTTGTATGGGAGGAAGGGGGAGAAGGAAACGTGTTAACCTCTTGAGACCCGGCAAAACATTTTAGGAAAAACTTAGTATTTTTGTTACATCATTTAGAGCATTAAAAAAAATGTTTTTAATGATATTTCATTCACAAGTTATGCTACGTCCTTGGTAGAGGACATCGGGACTCAATAAAAAAAAAAAACATAAATAAAAAGACATGAATGAACATGCATAGGCAAAAATAATAGATTTTTTTTTTAAATCACCAATACATTTTTAGTTTTCAGGATTTTTTTTTTTTTTACCAAACTTTGTATAAAGATAATTCTCAACTATGTTATAACAGAATTATTTGCAATACCATTTTTCTTTCTGCAAAATGTGTGTAAAATGGCCATAAACAGGTTTTCTCATTATATACAATGCATCTATAAACTAAATCTAATTTGCATATTAATGTGTTTTTGGGGCAACATGTAATGAAAAAAGAAGTGTAATAATGCAAGTAATAATTGACAAGATTTTCATAATAATATATAATATTTCATAGGAATATTGAAATATAATTTCTTTCCCTTTTCCCTATAAATGCGTTATAAACATGCTTTTAGTCCCGGTGTCCTCCTGAAACCCCATATCATTTTCCTGAGATGTTGATTCATGACACACAGTTTAAAAATTAGTCAGATTTAAATGATAATTACAAAATATTTCTGTAAGAGTGTCAGTACATTAATATCAGACATTTTTGAAGACCAAGGAGAGGGAGTGGTCATGAAACATCCAAACATTTAGTATCTCTGAAAATCCCTGAATTTCATTTCATTTTACAGGACATCCAGACTCCAAACTGTGGCATGTAACGTCTCAGAAAAATGTAATAAAATAGAATGATGCAGGGTCTCAGGAGGATAAAATAAACTGGCTTTTTTTTTATTTTTTATTCTCTTCTGCTCACCAAGCCTGCATTTATTTGATCCAAAATACAGCACAAACAGTAATATCGTGAAATGTATTTACTATTTAAAACAACTGCTTTACACTGAAATATATTTTAAAATGTAATTTATTCCTGTGATCAAAGCTACATTTTCAGCATCATTACATTAGTCTTCAGTGTCACATGATCCTTCAGAAATCATTCTAATATGCTGATTTGCTGCTCATGAGACATTTCTTATTACATGTTGAAAATTATTGTGCTGCTAAATACAGTTGTGGAAAAACTTTTTTTTTTTATTCTTTAATGGACAGAAAGTTAAGTAAGCCTTTATTTGAAAGAGTTTTTTTGTGACAATGTAAAATACTTGTCACTTTTGATCAATTTAATGCATCCTTGCCGAAAAAACAAACAAAAAAAAAACGTACTGACCCCAAACTTTTGAATGGTAGTGTTTCTGTGAATTTTTCCCAATCTTTCCCTCTAATATCTACAAAAATCTGCTGTCTTTATGAGCTAAAACCAGTTGATTTAGATCCTTTAATGATTATTTCCTTAAAACCTTTGCAGATATGCTGGTCATATTATTTTTCATTAAATAAAAAAAATTGAACAGAATGAATTACAGTTGTTTTATTGTAAAGAAAAGCATGATTATGAAGTCGCACACCTTTGGTTTCCAGACTTTGGACTTCTTTCGGAGTAACTTCAGGGCACTTGTGTATTCTGCCTGTATCCTCCGTGCTGGAACAACCAATTCACCGTCTGATTTTGTAACCACCACCAAGTCAGCCATCTCAATGATTCCTCTTTTGATTCCCTTTTTGAAAATACAGCATAATCCACTCTCAGCAAGACTACCACAAACAAACCTTCACAACATAAGAATCACCAAAATCTGAAAATTGTTCAAAGCAGTTTGCAATTTCTTTGATTTCCAAGGCATTGATTTTAAAATACATTTTAAAAATATTGTTTTAAAACAACATTCTTTTATGTTTTACTCACAATTTCTACCCAATCAAATATTTAATTTAAAATGAATTAAAATTTTCATCGAAATAATTTTAAGTCATCTTAAGGTCTCCATGGAACTTTGCTGAGGCCCCAGACTCCTTCCTTGAGAACCACTTGTATGAAAATAGGGACAGAAATACAGCACAAACAGTAATATCGTGAAATGTATTTACTATTTAAAACAACTGCTTTACACTGAAATATATTTTAAAATGTAATTTATTCCTGTGATCAAAGCTACATTTTCAGCATCATTACATTAGTCTTCAGTGTCACATGATCCTTCAGAAATCATTCTAATATGCTGATTTGCTGCTCATGAGACATTTCTTATTACATGTTGAAAATTATTGTGCTGCTAAATACAGTTGTGGAAAAACTTTTTTTTTTTATTCTTTAATGGACAGAAAGTTAAGTAAGCCTTTATTTGAAAGAGTTTTTTTGTGACAATGTAAAATACTTGTCACTTTTGATCAATTTAATGCATCCTTGCCGAAAAAACAAACAAAAAAAAAACGTACTGACCCCAAACTTTTGAATGGTAGTGTTTCTGTGAATTTTTCCCAATCTTTCCCTCTAATATCTACAAAAATCTGCTGTCTTTATGAGCTAAAACCAGTTGATTTAGATCCTTTAATGATTATTTCCTTAAAACCTTTGCAGATATGCTGGTCATATTATTTTTCATTAAATAAAAAAAATTGAACAGAATGAATTACAGTTGTTTTATTGTAAAGAAAAGCATGATTATGAAGTCGCACACCTTTGGTTTCCAGACTTTGGACTTCTTTCGGAGTAACTTCAGGGCACTTGTGTATTCTGCCTGTATCCTCCGTGCTGGAACAACCAATTCACCGTCTGATTTTGTAACCACCACCAAGTCAGCCATCTCAATGATTCCTCTTTTGATTCCCTTTTTGAAAATACAGCATAATCCACTCTCAGCAAGACTACCACAAACAAACCTTCACAACATAAGAATCACCAAAATCTGAAAATTGTTCAAAGCAGTTTGCAATTTCTTTGATTTCCAAGGCATTGATTTTAAAATACATTTTAAAAATATTGTTTTAAAACAACATTCTTTTATGTTTTACTCACAATTTCTACCCAATCAAATATTTAATTTAAAATGAATTTTCATCGAAATAATTTTAAGTCATCTTAAGGTCTCCATGGAACTTTGCTGAGGCCCCAGACTCCTTCCTTGAGAACCACTTGTATGAAAATAGGGACAGAGTAAAGGCAAGTGTGTACAGTATACCTGCAGTTCATCGCCCCCTGCTGGTGGGATCAGCAGCACAAACATATCCACCATGTCAGCCACAGCAAACTCAGACTGACCAACACCTGTGTAAAGATTGGAACTGAATTAAAATTTTCATCGAAATAATTTTAAGTCATCTTAAGGTCTCCATGGAACTTTGCTGAGGCCCCAGACTCCTTCCTTGAGAACCACTTGTATGAAAATAGGGACAGAGTAAAGGCAAGTGTGTACAGTATACCTGCAGTTCATCGCCCCCTGCTGGTGGGATCAGCAGCACAAACATATCCACCATGTCAGCCACAGCAAACTCAGACTGACCAACACCTGTGTAAAGATTGGAACTTATAGGCACAATATGTAATTTTCGCCGCTAGAGGGCGCATATTCAAAATAAACAAAGAGGCAAAGGCGTAGTTTGATGACGCCGTGACTGTGTGTGGAATCATGGGAGTTGTCGTCTTCATCCCCACAGCCGATGCAATCCGATGGGACTTGGGCAGAAAATCATGTTCATGGATGAGCTAATGATTTATTAACGTAGTAGAATGAAGCAGGGTGAGGCTGAAAGCCATCGAAGCGAAACGAGGCCGCTGAACGAGCGTGACACACGGCTCGAAAGCAGCGGAGCTTTTATTATGCTACAGTTGACCGTTTCCGCTACTTCCGGTCGTGCGTATGTGGGGAAAAAAAGCAGCGCTGTTTTATCATACTAGAAAGTTCTGTTATGCTGCTGCTCTGTGCGGTCGTCAGCGGTCTAATAAAACGCACAACATATTAAAGCGTCTTTGGTGTTTTCCATGTTTTCTGGATATAAACATTCTTCAAAACATTTGGGATAATGTAAGTACATAAGTCAGCAAAATATATAACACTGTTCTAGTGGGTTTTTGGATATTTTAATTAAAAAAAAAAATATTGTGCCTTTAAGTGACACTGCAGAGTTACTTTGCATACATAGATGTTTTTTAAGATGAGCATTACTCAAAATAAATAACATAATGAAAACC
Organism: Sinocyclocheilus grahami; assembly: GCF_001515645.1. NCBI lineage: Eukaryota > Metazoa > Chordata > Actinopteri > Cypriniformes > Cyprinidae > Sinocyclocheilus > Sinocyclocheilus grahami. The sequence continues at coordinate 457,489 of NW_015505196.1, read as the reverse complement.
ATAACAATGGCTTACCCACAGTTTCCACTAATACAATGTCATAGCCTGCACCCTCACAGAGGACTATAGCTTCGTTGGTGGTCCGCGTCACACCACCGAGGGTTCCTGATGTGGGAGACGGTCGGATGTAAGCGCTCATGTCTCTGGAGAGCTCTGTCATTCGGGTTTTGTCCCCCATCAGTGAACCTGCATACAAAGGTAGCTACTTAAGATTAACTGTTGATTAAGAAATTATTTTTATTTAGCAAGAATGCATTAAATGGATCAAAAGTAGCAGTAAAGATAAATAACGCTGTTTTTTTTGTATTTTCTATTCATCTAAGAATCCTGAAAAATAAATCGTTTTCCATGAAAATATGAAGCAGCACAACTGTTTGCAGTATTAACAATAGTAAGAAATGTTCCTTGAGCAGCAAATCAGCATATTAGAATGATGGCACTGAAAACCCAAGCAATGGCTTGTGAAAATTCAGCGATTCAATCACAGGAATGAATTATATTTGAAAAATATTCAAAAGAAAAAATGTTATTTTTAATGATATTTGTTCACAATATTGCTGTTTTTATTGTATTTGTGATCAAATAAATGCAGCCTCGATGACGATAAGGTCAAAAACGACCCCAAACGTTTGATTAGTAATGTATGTGTGCACAGCTTCAGCAGTGAAAATGACATCATTGTGAAAATATGATAATTATGTCAATATGAAAATTTGTAACCACATAACTGCTGACTATAGTGACTTACAAACAAATATATACATATGCAAACATCTAAAGCACAAAGATAAAACTGGCACCACCATCTTTTGGTAGCAAAACTTTCTGATATTTGAGCATCTGTTCACCTCCAGTTGTGCATGAGGAAGGATCCACAGCCAGTACTGACACTTTATGTCCTCTTCCTGTCAGCATTTTCCCAATGACCTCGATGAATGAAGACTTTCCAGCACCAGGGGGACCAGACAGTCCTGAAGTCACACGAACAAAGATGTGACAAACAGCAATACGCTTCAGCTTCACTCCTACAGTTCACATCACCTTACTGACCCACTCTGAAGGCCACTGGGTTTCCACCATTGCGTTTCTCCTGCTCCTGACGGAAGGCCAGCACTCTTTGAAGCAGAACCTGGGCCAACTCTTTCTTCCTTGGATGCTGGGTCTCCACAAGGGTTATAGATTCAGCGAGAGCTGCCCTTTGACCTCCGATAAGTCCATCATAAAGCTTGGTCAGTAGTCTTTTCTCCTTGTCAGTCAGGCCTGAAATGTGATGGCTTAAGGCAGTCTCTGTTGAAACAGATCTCGTCTGTTGGAGGGTGCAGAGGGAGGCATAGCACAGTTTTACAGTAGGTTTACAAAGGGAATGTCTTAATGCCATTGTACTGCGGATAGAAGAAAGAGCAGCAACACGATGAAGAATTGGAAAAACTCTAGTCGGACCCATCTTCCTTTTTCTGTTGAGTAGATGTTGTTCTGTGAAAACAGCAAAGAACATTTATGTGAATAGCTTTCATGTGTAAAAGTGGTAAACATTACAGCCTTATTAAAATTTACCATGGTAACCATAATGTATAGGGATGCACGATATATCGGCCACCATATCGGTATCGGCCGATAAATGCTCATTTTTTCTGTTATCGGTATTGGCCTGATAAGAAAATTTGGCCGATATCTTAAAGCCGATAAATAATGCATTATTTCCTTCAGAGACACTTCAATGTATGCAAAATGTTCTATGAATAATGTACAAAATAGTGCCTCATTTCTGTTTTACATATAAATAAACCGAAAGGAGGTGTTTTAACCTTTAGGAAATTAACTAAATATCATATGAGAACTTTTCAATGAGGTAAAATTGTAACACTGTTACTAAAATTTGGGAAATCGAGTTTAAAACACTAATTTACTTATTGACCACTGTAGAAATAAACTGACAAAAATTGTAAATAATGTTATTAATAAATAAAAGTGTTGAAAATTAGGCAGAAAATAAGCACTCACTCATTAGGCTCATTTGGGACCAAATATACTGATACATTTTTAGAAAAAATTAAATATATATATATATATATATATATATATATATATAACCTTTGATTTAATACATTCGAGGCCAACATTTTTATTAAAAAATACAAATATAACGTTATATAATACTTTATCAAACATATTAAATCTCGTTATCTTAAAAACATAGGTCATTTACCTATAACGTTAGGACTTATATTGCAACATTGTGCTAATTTGGTATTAGTCACTACAAAAATACAGAGGTTAATACAGATATAGACTCTATAGGTATAATAATAATAATACAGAGATAGACTCCGAAAGCTTTGTACAATATGGAAATGCCATATTAGCTCATGATAATTTTACAGTGATAACAAAAACTGTAGGAACCAGGATATTTGGGCGAAAACTATAGTTTCTTACCATAGTAAACTATAAATAATATGGGAGCAACAGATCTTTGTTATTAGATCATATCAGTTCACATAAATGACAGCGTGTTCATTGAAGCAGACAGTACAGGAACCTGAAAATCTGGAATAGAAAACATTATCAATCAAAGCTCACCAAGTTTCCTTAACCCGTCGGTTTATCGTCTTAAACTCATCTGTAGTTCAGGTTCTGTCTTCATTTGGGCAGACTGATTAATAAGGGCAATCTTTAGTCAGCTGTGACACTGTCACCAATGCTCCGAGGTCGTGACTCGTGAAAGTAAGGAACGTCAATGATTTTTAAAATAAAAGTGTTCCCTCTTCAAAATTAAAGTCCCCATTCCAAAAGAATAACAACAACAACAACAACAACAATAATAATAATAATATTCCCAGCTTCAAAAACTAGATGATGATACTGTAGGTTTATTTGTGAATTTGTTTATAATAGTCAGCTGTGATTAGATGTTTGTAATGCAAGGTACCATATTATTAAAAAAAATTATAATAATCTAGAGTTTTGTCGTCTTTATCAACACAGCAACCACAATTAAGTTGTAAAAGTGTTTTTCCACGTTGTGAAAAGGTCGTTACGTTTTTGTATGTATTTATTAACGGCAGATATAGTTTTTTGTCACAATATAAATGCATTTTGTCACGTTGCACAAACAAAATTCACCATTGAAGATTTTGTGTAGCATTTTTGATACTGTCGTCGCGTTTTTAAATGCCTTATTCCAACGTGCAGATCATCAGATACATCATTCACTCAATCATTCATTTTACTAAAAAAAAAACAAATCCAACGATTTAATCATTTATTTTTAAAGAATGAACAGAATATGAAATAAATAAAATAATATTAAAAGAAGTAATGATGTATAAATATATTGACGCCAACAACACACTTGGCAACATTTGTTTCTAAAACTGCCAATGAACAAATCCAACGATTTAATCATTTATTTTTAAAGAATGAACAGAATATGAAATAAATAAAATAATATTAAAAGAAGTAATGATGTATAAATATATTGATGCCAACAACACACTTGGCAACATTTGTTTCTAAAACTGCCAATGAAGTTTCAATAAGCCAAGAGAGAGAATGAGGAAAATAGATATTCAAAAGTGTCAAATGATCACATCATTCTGAAGACTGTTAGACAGGTATTTAAATCATTTGGAGAAACCCAAAAGAATAGAACCCAATATACATGGTCACAACATTTCATTAAATAAAAGGTTTTAAGACAAAATTGGTTTATTCTTGTTTTCTTAAGCAGGAATAAAGCATTGTTGTTGTAGCCTTAGAGTATTCAGCATTACTTCCAGGAACGCAGAGAAATATCATCAGCTTTATCCAAAAGCACATGAAGCTTTTTGTTTGTTTGTTTTGTTTTGACATTGTCTAAGCATGACTAGAGTTTGTGCAGTGTTTAAAAAACAACATTTGTTATGGTACAGTATATGTGAATATAATATTTTATAGCCCATAGCTAGAGAAAGAGTTATCGGAGGTAAGCACCGTTTGGGATAAAGTGACTTTAAAGTGATCTTTATTTACATAATTGTATACAATTTAGCAGCATGCTACATGTTTTGAATATTTAAAACCTTACAAACATAGTTATGGGAAATATTTGGCTTGAAAATTCTTGTAATGTTTAATGAAGTGAAAATTCATTACAAATAGGCTATTCTTCTATATTATTTATTTATCAATTTAAAAAAAAAATGTTTAAGCCTTGTGCGGTAGTTAAACAACATTTCAGCAATAGTCTTTTTTTGGGGGGGGATACTTGATTTGCTCGTATCATTAGATACAAATATTGAATGATATAAATGGACAACATTAGACAAGATTCTTTCCTGTGCTATTCTCTTATGATGTCACATTCAGAATTCGAAGTTGTGGAATGTGAGAGTATGTAAAGACGTGAAACTCCTATATTACTTTTGTGGGTAGTTTGGAGAGACATGATCGTGGGTCAGCAAATTTCTTGTGTGAAGAAAGCGGCTGATAGCAAGTGTGTGTACAATTCCCATTTACGTACACCACTTCAATCCACCGCCAACAAGCCAAATCCTCATCAGCGTGAAGAGAGGCGCGCTGGTACTGCTAAGGAAGATGAAGGAGAGATGAAGGTGAGAGAGAAGAAGAGGGTGATGAGGATGAAAGGGAGGTTTTGGAGGAGGCTGGCCTGTTTCCACTTCTCTCGCCCAAGAGCTGGTCAGGACGGGAAAGCTCAGAATGAGAAAGTGGAGCAGAGTGAGAAGCTGGAGCAGGCTGGATCTTCTAGGTGCTCTACTGATGGTAAATCACATCAACGTTATGTAAATATACATAGAATGGAGCTCTGTACATCAAAAAGTCTGCTACTGTCATGATATACATATTAGAGATAGTATTATTGTTATGATTATTCAATCATTTGATTTCTATCCCCCTCTTTAGATCAGGTTTCTCTACAGCACATCACATGTACTGCAGAGGATTGTGATCATCAGGAAGCTCCTAGCAGCAGCTCTGACATCCTCTCATCTTCTGAGGACCAGCAGATGCAGGAGCATCCTCAGTCTTGTGTCGATGATAGTCCAGTTAATCTGTCAGAGGGTGAGATTGTGTCCCCGCTGACAGAACAGCAGGACAATGATGTGGTCACGAGCTTTGAGAGTGAGTTTATTGCCATAATCCAAAACGTACAGACATACATTATGGCTGCTTGATATATAATACAGACATGAACATTCAGGTTGTTTAAGTATTGGGAAAAAAGTATCACCACAAATATTCCATACAGTTTCTCAAATAACATTAGGCCATTAAAACTACTCATATATAAGATAATGTTTCAAATGTTTAATCTTTTAATATGCTGCAGCCGCGGAGTTCTTCATAGAGACATCAAACTGGAGAACTTGTTAGTGAACACAGACACCCTGGACGTGACACTGATTGATTTCGGCTGCAGGGACCTGCTGCATGAAATGCCATATAACACCTTTAGTGGTATGTATTATCTGGGTGGCTGAGATTTTGTGCAGTATTTTTAACTTTCAAGTGTAGATGGACAAACTTGTCATGTTGCACATGCTAATGGATGCAGAGAAAACATGCCTCCAGGCACAAGGAAGTACTGCCCCCCTGAATATTTAGAGACGGGCAAGTACAACGGACGGCAAGCAACAGTGTTTTCACTGGGGGTTGTTTTGTACACTTTGGTTTGCGGCTATTATCCAGACCACACCGATCTGGACAAGATCAAGGACTGGCTGCGATATCTGCCCAGCTTGTCAAAAGGTGAGATCTTCACAAACAAGGCCAACAGTATAAAACTAGTATATCATAGAAAAACAAGAAAAAGTAACATCTGAGCCAAGTGGATTTATAAAAGATGGCCATCTTGCTGGATTTTTTGTGAGCAGGTGTAAAGGAAGTTTAAGATAGTAGTCAAACGTCTCTCTTTTCTTTCTGAACAGAATGCAGCCATTTGATCAACGCCTGCCTGCATCCCAACCCTGAGGAGAGAATTCCTCTTGACAGACTCCTTCTCCATGACTGGTTTAAGGTACCTATATATGATCAACATAAAATGATAGAGATAACAAGTTATGAAACATGTTCCCCTAAGTTTTAAAAAATTCTAATTGTTTTTACTCTTTTTTTAGATGTTTCATTTGCTGTATATGTAAGTAACAAATGCCAAAGCCAAAATTGTTCTAAATGTAAAGTATTAGTCAATAAACCTGATTTTGTTTCTGTTTTTGTTTTAGGTCATCCCATAAGTCATGGAGACAAGAACACCCTGCAACAGCCATCCAGGAACTGCTCTTTAGTCAGCTTAGTGTCTGGTGGGCTGACACGAGTGGCCCCTCCATCCCTCCAGTTCTTAGCATCTTGCGAGGCTGGAAAGCTCTGGTAGCGTCTGGCGCCAGGTCCTGAGGCAGCAATATTTGCATCTTGCAGTATTGCTGCCTAGAGATGTGTACATAGGTTTCTGTATGTAGTTCTTTTGTTTGACACTTTTTTTTTAATGCCCCTATGATGGGCACCCCGGTCTCAGAGTTGCTGCCCACTGCTAGAGCTTCCTGTCTCAGCCACACCAGTGCCAGATTTCAATCTTGGCCGTCCCAGAGGGTCTGTTATGGCTACCCAAAGCTTCCTGTCAAAGATGCCGCTGAGGTTCCCTGAGCTTTTTGTTTTGGTGACTGTAGTAGGCAGTAATTCTGCCACGGCCATCTCAGTCTCTAAAGTTCTCTCATGGCCATCCAGATCCTACAATCCCTGTCATGGATGGCCCCAACCAGAGCCGCCAGCCCATTTCAAGAGCTCCTGTCTCAGCCTCTCCAGTCCCAGAGTTCATTTGATTGCCACTCCAGCCCAAAAGATTGCTGTTTTGGCCACTCCATCCATCTCAGATGTGGGGTATGGGGGGTGTTCGGTGGGGATCCCCTCGGAAATCGTGTCCGGAGACACATAGGTACATAGACCGGACTGAAAGTGTACTTTAGCGTAGGCGATTAAAGGGAATGTCAAATGTGTATAAACATGAAATGAACATGTAATATTATTAATAACTGCACTTATTAATGCAAAACAATAGTAATTTTATCATATCATATATATATATATTTGTCATATCCCTCTGAAATTAAAATAATAATGTACATTGTAATTTCTGAGTTAAGTCTATTTATAATCAAAGCATTTGTCAGTAATACAGTCAAAATGAGGAAAATATGTGAATGATTGCATTGCAGGCTGATTTAAAGGTGTGACCCTAAATTTTCTGCTTGTGCTCCTAAAAATTTTCAGTCAGGGGCTACAGTGCTCCTAGTAAAAATAGTTTGTCTGGAGCCCTGAGCTAATGTGCCTTTCAAGTGGAGTCGGAAATATCGCAATTAACAGCTCTGAGCACATGAATGATCAAGTAAAGTTGTATTTACAAGTGGGAAACTTAGATGATACATGAGTTGCTGAGGTGTGGCGTTGAAAGGGACATGTTGATTTGAATCATGGCACAAGCACTTATCTATCTCTCTCTTTCTTTCAGCTGCTCCCATTAGGGTTCACCACAGCGGAATTATCCGTACAGAAGCACTGATCTATAATATAGATACTATATCTATAATCTATATATTAAAATCAGTGGATGAAAAGCAAGTCTGTAGTGAATGGTTGAAGGTTATTACTCAATTTTCACGGTTTTCTTATTGTACCAATTTCATTAAAGTTGTGATACCATGGATAAATAAGTGATAAACATTTTTATTTATTCATTTTATTATGTGCATGTAGGCACTAGTGACCATACAAATTAAATGTGCACAAGTGGAGTCGGAAATATCGCAATTAACAGCTCTGAGCACACGAATGATCAAGTAAAGTTGTATTTACAAGTGGGAAACTTAGATGATACATGAGTTGCTGAGGTGTAGCGTTGAAAGGGACATGTTGATTTGAATCATGGCACAAGCACTTATCTATCTCTCTCTTTCTTTCAGCTGCTCCCATTAGGGTTCACCACAGCGGAATTATCCGTACAGAAGCACTGATCTATAATATAGATACTATATCTATAATCTATATATTAAAATCAGTGGATGAAAAGCAAGTCTGTAGTGAATGGTTGAAGGTTATTACTCAATTTTCACGGTTTTCTTATTGTACCAATTTCATTAAAGTTGTGATACCATGGATAAATAAGTGATAAACATTTTTATTTATTCATTTTATTATGTGCATGTAGGCACTAGTGACCATACAAATTAAATGTGCACTTTTTACGTTTTATTGTACGTGTTATTGCACTTTTGACAAATCTGACTAAAATGATAAAGACTCTAGTTAAATAAGGGACCTACGTCAGAATAGGACACAACAGTGTTAGTAAATGTGTTATTTTATCCTCTATAATAATGACATCTTTGGCGGGTCACTAGCTCTATCTTGCTGGTGAGTCTTCATAAATGCATCAGGTTCAGAGACTGTTTTGTACCCCCGTGGACTTCAGGGGGCAGTGCTGAGTTTGAGCATTGAGGTGGAGCACTAAAGTCTCTCAAAAAGTATAAAGTTTAGGTGAATTCTGGGATTTCTTATCTTTTAAAACAATATTTGAGGACAGACAAAAGAACAGATACCAAAACCAACACACAATAGAGGCAGTTCTGGTGCTGAAGCCGTGCCATTTCATAACCTACTTAAAATAGAGAGTGTTGCTTCATTTTGTGCAATACTGTCGTTTTTTTAGCTCTACCTCACATTCCCATGGCACAACCGTCCGGCTCCATTGTGATGAGGGTGAATGAAGGCTCAGTGACAGAGGTGAAAGGCCCTCCTCCGACCTCTCCTCCCTCCTCAGCAGTGGCTGATACTGTTAAAACAAAAACATACTCTGTCTGTGATTTGTTATTCCTTCTCATAAATGTAAAAATATATATGTTTCTTACTTATCACCTGAAATAGCTATTTGACACAACCCCTCTTTCAACCTGTAGTGACCACTACTTGCATTGGACTACTCCAACCTCATATAATACAATTTTGTAGGCCCCTATTGTACGAGATGGCAGTTGGCCTACTACAGCAGTTGTTTTTCTTCCAACCTTGAGGTCCGTTGTGCTTGTAGAATTTAGTTCCATCCCTGATTAAACACATATGACCTAGTTAATCACGTTCTTCAGGATTACTAGAAAATTACAGGGAGGTTTGTTTGATCAGTGTTGGAGCTACTGTAAACTATTTAGTACAGTGTACCTCGATGGTCACAGTTGAGAAAACTTAAGCCTACAATACGGTTATGGGCCACCAGCTTAAGGAGAAGCTGTTGTGTTGTTCTATAACTTATGATCTTCATCTTAAAAGACATTACTGCATCACTTTGACCTTCACCCATCACCTCAGCAAACATCCTGCTCTCCACAATGATGATAACATCAGATGAGAATCTCAGCCGATGCACCTAAAGAAGTGAACCAGTGACTTCCCTCTTGTTTTTTCCTTAAGCCATGTCCCATGTCCAATTTTTACATATTAAACTCAAACAACAATATATATATATATATATATATATATATATATATATATATAGTTTCCATCCCTAGTTTTTTGATAGACATGATCCTCTATGAAAGTCTTAATTTGAGGAATCCCATGATGATTTAAAAGATCACATGATCAATCAGAACACACACCGATCCAAAAAAATACACACACAAAAAAATATATATATATATATATATATATATATATATATATATATATATATATATATATAGTTTCCATCCCTAGTTTTTTGATGGACATGATCCTCTTTCAAAATCATGACTGATATCATAACTTCATATAAATATTCAAGACATGCAAATTTTTTTATTAAGTATTAAGTAGAACTTACGTTTACTTACTATTATTCAAACTTTTCAATAGATTTGACGTATTTAACATGAAAAAAACATGTTTAAAATGTATGAACTGATTATGATTTGTCACTAGAGAGAGCTGTCCAGAGTTTTTATGGTGAACTTATAACGTTATAAATGTAATGTGTTGAATGTTAATAAGTTATTAATAAAGTGATACATATGGTTCACCTTTAAAAAATACATGTAGGTATTGATAAGACTAGTTTTAACAGACAGAGCGAGGCTTGAGAGTTTGTGAATGCCCAGGATAAGAGGGTAGACAAGAAAATGCATCTTTAATGAGTCTTAATGTTGGATTCGTTTCTTACAAACACGCAGCTTTTCACTATACAAGACGTTAATTGATGGGACTGGAGTAGTTTTGATTATTTGTGGATAATTTTGATGTGTTTATCAGCTGTTTGGACTCTCATTCTGACGGCACCCATTCACTGCAGAGGATCCATTGGTGAGCAAGTGATGTAATGCTAAATTTCTCCAAATCTGTTCCAGTAAAGAAACAAACTCATCTACATCTTGGATGACCTGAGGGAGAGTATACTTTCAGCAGCTTTTTATTTTTGAGTGAACTATTCCTTTAAAATATGTTCTCAGTGATATCTGAATGTTTACCCAAGTTTATCAGTACTGTGTGGTCAAAATATTCCTGCATAAAGGTTTACAAACAGCAATCTGCATTGGGCAGAGGTTATCATGGGAAAGGTACAGTAGCTGGCTGGGTCTTGTGGTTAATTGCCACTGATTGGATGAAGGAGCGAGAGAGTGAGGAGGATTGGAAAGGAAAGGCAGCTTCAGAATCAACAAAGAGGTGTGGGGGGTGAAGGAGAAAACCTGATACCTACAAGCCCTCCCATAAATTCAATTGCAGGGCTATCTTTGTAACCTTTGACCTACCACTGCTACAGTTACAGCACTGTGGTAGCCATGGCAGCTACGATCAATGAAGCGATGGGGATGATATCACTGCACAGCGTATACTCACAACTGGTGAATTAAAGGAAAACCCTGTAGCAAAGATTCTAAAAGCCTTATTTGTGCTTTGTAGATTTTGTTCTATATTACAATACATATTTTGAATGGTCAAGAGGAATTAAGTTTTTTTTTAACTCATGCTGACAGCGCACATATTTGCATTGTATATAAGTCATATGTGTTTAAAATGCTTTGCAGATGGAAATGAGTTTAGGGTGGATCTGGCTTTTGGTACATAAGCTTTTTGATACATAATACATAACATAAGCTTCATTGTGTAAATGCTGAGTTATTCTCTTGCTAGCTGTTGTAGTCATCCCACCTATGTTTTCTTTGGCATTATAGTGCATATACTGTTATTCCTTTCCAAGAAAAGCAAATCAGACATGGAAGCTTTGTTTACAGCTGGAGCTATTTTCACCACACAGAACTCTGTTTAGAATACGCCACAGGAAAGGATGATGTCAGAGGACTATCGCTTACAATATCTCCAGATGGACGCAGCACCACAGCTCTCGTCTCATGAGAAATGACCTTACAATGTTGAACTGAAGAAACATCTGTGATATGGGGAAAAAATATCATTCCATCTTCAAAGCTGCATATGATGTAATGCAGGAGTTATATTTGCTGAACATGCAAACAATAGCATCACCAACACCTGTCAAATGAACACAAATGAGTGTTAAAGGAGTAGTTCACCCATAAAAACACCAACTGTTTTGAGCTGTTTTCACTTGTCTGATCTGTGCATATTTTGATTCAGTTATTTTTCATTTGAGGAAGCAATATTATAAATAGAGGACTCGTATTTAGCCAGGTTAGAAGTTAAAAACATCTTGATGGATTTGATTCTTAAAAACAAGCAACTTTTCTCTTCACAAGATGTTAATTGATGTCGTATGAATTAGTTGTGGATTATTGTTCTGTTTTTATCAGCTGTTCGAAGTCTCGTTCTGATGGCACCCATTCACTGCAGAGCATCCATTGGTGGGCAAGTGATGTAATGCTACAGTTCTTCAAATATTTTCCAGTGAAGAAACAAACTCATCTTGGATGGCTTGAGGGTAAGTACATTTTCAGCAAATTTTTATTTTTGGGTGAACCATTCCTTTTGGTGTTGTAGCTTTATTCACGTGTTTAGAGGTATTAACTATGTGAGTTAATATTTTGCCTTTTTATTATTTTAAAATATTAAGACATTGCTCTTGTGTAGAGTTATTTTTCTGTTTGGGGTCTTTCGGTCCCAGAAAAGTCAATTAACTGTTTGAGAAATTAAACCATCATTAAAACTCAGAATGAGGACTGTAAATGTCAACTGCTCAGTTAAGTGTGTGTGTGTGTGTGTGTGTGTGTGTGTATGTATGTGTGTGTGTACACGTTTTTGTGACAAATGAGGGCATAAATTTGTATAATGACAAAGGTATAACATAGGTATTACAAGGAGAAGGTGACTTTTCAGGACATTACCCCATGTCCCCACTTTTCAAAACGCTTATAAATCACACAGAATGGAGCGTATTGAAAATCTGAAATAGCACAAAGTCTCCTGTAAGGGGTAGGTTTAGGTGTAGGGTTGGTGTAGGGCAATAGAATATACGGTCTGTACAGTATAAAAACCATTATGCCTATGGGATGTCCCCACTTTTCACAAATGTAAACCTGTGTGTGTGTGTGTGTGTGTGTGTGTTAAAGGAGACATTTGAATACTCACCAGAGCTACCAAAGAGAAAGTTATGGGTGTAATTTTGCATGTTAATGAACTGATATAGATCTTCTTGAACTACTACATAAACAATATGAACCATCAAAGCAGACAGCATATGTGTCTCAAGATGCCTTTAAATTACACTGTAAAAAAGTAGTAGCTGTGGTCACCATAGAAAGTACTGACAATAGCGAAAATATTTCAGGTATTTTGGGACGGCAAATAGGTGTATATTTTACGAATTTATAATTTATTAAGTTATTTAATGTTAATATACAAATATTAAATATTAGATACATATCTGCTTTTTACTTTTTACAACCTCAAAGACATATTTTTTACTGTCATTTCCATTTGGAATGTTGAAATGCATCAAAAGTTTTTGTTTTGTTTTTGTCATAAAAGTTTTTACATAATTGAATATATTTTACCTTCTGGAAGCAAGACACCATTGATAATGATTGATAACTGGAATTGATACATATAATTGGCAAATGGTCATATAATGGTATGATTCCCCTCTGTGAATGTGCTTTTAAAATAATTGTTAATAAATTGTTTTTACTTGCCAAAGCCCTAAATGTGATGGCATTTTAAGTAAAATGACATATAATACAATTTTCAACCATTTAAATTGTTCACAGTTCACCAATTATTTACCAAAACATTTACTGTTTTTCTATTTTAAAAAATGCAAACATTTTTTTTTACAGTGTAAGGCTAAAGTGTAGTTGTAATGTACCGGAAATGTATTAATAAATTGAATATGTGTTAACCAATTTCCTTGGATTACAACTCTGAATATTTGAACAATATACCAACAACGTGTTCACAAAACTAAACCCAGTGGGCTTTTTATCACAAATGACAAGGACAACCTTGGCAAATGCTTTTACACTAGCGTGGTCTTCAGTATGCAAGCCCTCCACCAAGTGACCATGGCAGCTGTTCCAGTCTCTTGAGCCTTATGCAAAGCCCCACAATTGTCCTCTTATTCTTCTCTCCACCCTGAGGTATGGCAGACCACCCTCCTAGCAACCATGGGGATTGCTGATGGTGGGGATAGGGGTTAACTCTAGCCAGGCCAGGGTGGGGAGCGTCATCTTACACGTCGCCCATTTACAAATAACATATTGTCCATTTGAACAAATGCCAGTCACCAAAGTTGTTACCCTATCACAGAGGAAAATAGGAGGCACGTCAGCTGTCAAGGCCACTGTGCTCTCTCATCTCCTAACCCACATACCTTTCTCTAGAAACACAAAACCTCAGAGAAGGTTTTTATGGTATATTTAAGGCATTCAAGGAAAACAACCTTAAGATTATGGGTTCAACAGATGCTATGCAAATATAAATTAAGATTTGGCCTTATTTTTTTAAATAAAAAAAAAGCAAAATCTGGGTTATTGAAGTGAATGGGGCCCGTTAAAGTGACAATACTCATTGTTTCATTAGTATAACCAAATTTTCATTTAAATTTAGAAATTGTGGTACTTCTGTTATGTTTTTTTCTCATTAGTGTATGTGTGTCTACATGTTTGTTGGTTTTGGTTATTTTTTGTACATCAAATTAAAGTGAATTAAAATGAGAAATGTTGCCACATGGCAAATAGCTGAAATAAAAGGGTTTGTTATTTCACTTCATATTTATTTTATTTTAAGTAACAAAAATGTTTTATGGTTTTAATTTTATTTGTTTGTTTTTCTATAATAAACCCGCTCAAGATAGATAAACATATATGTTAACATGATTTTGTGAAGAAAAAAAAAATCATATTACTATGTTTAATTTTACAGCTTTGCTGCCATGGTGACATAATGCCTAAAACTTTACAACTACTAACATTTCTAAAGTTTTGCTCCATTCACTTCTAAGAGTTTATTTTTTTAAGTTTTTATTTTTGGCCCCATTCATTTGTGCTTTACACTAACTTTGATTTTTGCTTCTTTTAAGTCAAAGTTGAGTCTTTTTGTTGTTGTAATTAACATGCCACAAATACTGTCAATTGAGCTTATCAAGCATTGAACCCAGAATAGTCCTTTAATGCTGCTCCACAATTTTTCATACTACCTCAAGCATCAAATTAACATGTACTTATGCAGGTGAGCTTATAGTCCGTGATGGTTCGCTGGATAAATAAAAAGCCCTTGGAGACAGTATTTAAATATTACCACTCCAGACATTATTTCTAGAAGAGCAGAAGCACGGTGTCAATGGAGGCGCCTGTTTGAAATGCGAGCTGCCTGATTCTCTGCCATCATGCTTAGCATTACTGAAAACACCACTGCTGTGCCAAAGACCACTGATGGCACCAAAGCACAAATGAGTCGCATATGTAAGCAAGCACAAAGCTTGGCTTCCCGAAAAGAAATGAAAATACCACTGATTTAGAGAGCGTTGCTTCATTTTGTGCAATACTGTCGTTTTTTAGCTCTACCTCACATTCCCATGGCACAACCGTCCGGCTCCATTGTGATGAGGTTGAATGAGGGCTCAGTGACAGAGGTGAGAGGCCCTCCTCCGACCTCTCCTCCCTCCTCAGCAGTGGCTGATACTGTTAAGACAAAAGGACTCAAATTGAAAGTGCACCTGACAGCATCCCAGTGGGAGACAAGATGAGCATTGTAGTTTGCTTGCTCATTAAGAGGCGACTTTATCCTTAAACCTAGGTGTATGTCAGTAAGCATAAACATTTTAGACATTCGTCAGTGTTTGAAAATACATTAGTGTAGTCCATTTCTATAAAAAAATGGCATAAATACATTATGGAAATAAGCTTTCTTTAGGAATGTTATTTTGAGTTAGTAGTCTCAGTACATCCAAACTGTTACCTGTTTACATAAAGGACAAATGTGATGATATGAAAATGAATCCAGTGCAGTTGCTACTGTAACACATTGGCTGATAAGAAGCTATGCAAATACATAAAGTGGAAATAAGTAAGCTGCAGCTTATTTAGTATGACAGTTGCAAGGTACGCCTGCAAAAAAAAAACAATTGGCTTTAATAATGATGATGATCGATTAAAAGATTTAAAAACAAAACAAATAAAACAGAAATATATTGTCAATATACGATGAATTTCTGACATATTAGACGTGTTTTATAATTCTGCACACTAAACGCACTCTGAGCTCGCAGTGTTTTCCCAGATTTCACATTCACGTGCAGCTTACTCGCGCCTCACTCAGACATTCTGTCGCCAACCGCGTGACGTAATCTGCGCGAGCAGCACTGCTACTCTCGATGGTCTCCCTCCGCCAGCGCTGCCACAGGATAATATAGTTCCTTGAGCTCTCGCACCCAGAAACATAATAAACTGGGATATTAATGAAGAATAAATTATTTTACATTAATATATGCCAACTTAAGCTGATTCTTGACATTAGCAACCTAACATTGTAGGGTTTCATGAAGATGGTCTTAAATAGCATTGATTGATTTAGCTAAGCACTTCGTTTGTAGAAAATATGAACGTGTTTCGTTTTGTTTTTCGTCTTGTTACAGACAACTTGTGATTGACAAGCTACATGCAAAAAAAAGATCTTACACTGACAGATTTTGTTGCACTTTTTGTGCGCGATTAAAAAAAAAGTGGATTAACACTTTAGTAGGCCTAACTTTTGATTCATATTGCTCTAGGAAAGTTTTTTCTTTTAACTTTTTTTTTTTTAATATCTAGGCTCTTTCTTTAGTATTTTTTTATTTGGTTACTTTTCAAAAGGTAAATAACAATTTTTAAAATAAAAGTAATTAGCCTAAATGTAACTTTGCTTGTTTCATAGTTTTAAAATAGCCTATGTATAATCTAAATCACTTTCAAGAAAAATTATGTACTTTTATTTTATATTAGCAATAAAAGTCATCTGTGGCGTGTCAATCAATCATTTAACATGGCAGGCTACCTTAAAATACTGGGTGGAAATGTTTCAGAAAATTTGTCATAAGCTTTGTTTTTAAAACATGCAAACCCAAACGGCATCAATGTCATTCTATCCTGGGATGAACTTAATGACTTTTTTTTTTTAATATCTAGGCTCTTTCTTTAGTATTTTTTTATTTGGTTACTTTTTAAAAGGTAAATAACAATTTTTAAAATAAAAGTAATTAGCCTAAATGTAACTTTGCTTGTTTCATAGTTTTAAAATAGCCTATGTATAATCTAAATCACTTTCAAGAAAAATTATGTACTTTTATTTTATATTAGCAATAAAAGTCATCTGTGGCGTGTCAATCAATCATTTAACATGGCAGGCTACCTTAAAATACTGGGTGGAAATGTTTCAGAAAATTTGTCATAAGCTTTGTTTTTAAAACATGCAAACCCAAACGGCATCAATGTCATTCTATCCTGGGATGAACTTAATGCTGATTTTTAGTAGTGGAGGTTTCTTTACCACTTGTCACACACTACCTGTATTGTATTCACCCTACTGTAGCTGCTGTACAGTGATAAACCACATCCTTAGTTGTTGTATGTTGAGCTGAATTAACACAGCATCGCTTGATAAACTCATTGCACCACCTGGTTTCCCCACGGTCCTACCCAGGACAGTGCCATGATGGGCCACAGACTGCCTGGCCTCCTCGGGCCCTAGAAAGAGTAGGCTACATTGTTACATGGTACACAATTCATTCCACAGTACTTTGAAAACGTTGAATGTGTAAAAAAGTAGGACTTGTTAGGACTTGCGCGCCGCCCCTCACTGTATCCCGCGGCGTGATACGAGCTCGGTGCGGAGGGTGCGGCGGTCCGCGACACACTGACGCCAGGCGAGAGCACAGCGAGTCTGGCTCTATGAATGCTGTGAAGGATCGCGTCGAGGTGGCGCACAAGGTACAGTAAACTTTAGTTTTCTTTTAAACGTGCCAACAAACTGTGAACTTACAAACGGCACTTTTGTAAATGGTTTGTAGAGGAACGCGCAATTTATAACTTCTTAGCGAGTGTTTATCGCGCATTGAGAGCAGTAATGAAGCATCCAACTTGGTGGCTCTTCATAACAACTCAAGAGCGTAAATCACTCAGTATTTGCTATGGTTCATGTGTGTGTGTGTGTGTGTGTGTGCGCGCACATCAGCTTGTTGTTCTCATGAAGTCATGCTGTTTGTAGTGTATAAAGTACAATTTTGTTTGACTGTCAGTCACATGATGTTTGTGCTGTTAATGTTTGCAGTCAGTTTCAATAATATAATACAAATATTTCATTTTATGTTGTATTTGTTTATATGCTTTATAACCGTTGACCTTGATTGTTATTAATTCCACACACATTTGTTAAAATCTGTTTAGTCATTCCTTTACATATTATTCATTCCATTTTGCTTCATTTCGTGCTTTACCACCCACTTAGGTTTATTATGCAGTTGTAGGGGATTTTTTTTGGTTGTTAAAAAATGGCAATAAATCATACACATCACTTACAGTGAATATTTGCCCCTGTACATGATGCATGCAGAGCCTTTGAGACCTGAGCCAGATTTCCTGACATCATTGAAGATGGCATATCAGATTACTCAAAGGACAAGAATTTGTCCTTGTCCATGATTTGCTTGGATTGTTTTATTCTCACACATTGTGTGTGTGTGTGTTGGGACAGATAGAGAAAAGGAGAGTGTGTGTGTGTGTGTGTGTGATTGTCTTAGATCAGCATTTAACTTACTGTATTGTTTGGGTGAGTTGTCTAGGTACCTTGATGGACTGAGATGAGCAGTGACCCTCTCGTACATTTTATAAAATTGAGTGTTGCGTTTGAACAAAGACTATAGAATACCCTACTTTGATTTTAAGGCTGGCCTATAACTACATTTACATTGGAAAGCCATTGAAATAATCATTATTGAATGTTTTAATTTTTGTCACAAAACTTTGGGATCAAACAGTAATCGGCAGAACCCCTGTGGTACCCAATTTTGAAAATCAAAGCTTACATGACTGAGGTTTGAACAGTGACCTAAAAATTGTCTAAATAATAAATGTGCATGGGGTCACAGTTAATAATTTGCTTAATACAATTTTAGGAAACATTTTTTTAAACGTTATTATTATTATACTGTGTACTTATTTATGCTTATTCATTATTTTAATAAAATAAATAAAAAGTGAAAAATAAAAGTAATTACATTTTGCTTGTACAGATTTGAAATGCTGTTCATTATTATTTGTATTATTATTATTATTATTGTTGTTGCTAAATAATAATATTAATTGTAATAATAATCATCATCATCCTTCTGCCCACTATAGTAAAAAATTATCACAACTGTATATCATAATACAGACCTAAAAAGTTGTTTTCATCATTATTTTTATTGTTATTGTTGGTGGTGTTATTATTGTGAGAAAGAGACAGAGATCTAATAAATAAATATGTAAACAAACTAAAAATAATGAACCATCACAGTATCATAATAGCTACAATACATCTGAAAGGTATTTTATTCACAGACCAGCATAGTGTTCCTGCTTTCTGATGGCTAAGTGTGAAGTGAATGCAATGTGTGTGGACTCATGTGTCTAAATATGAAATGCCTTTCCAATGATTTGTTTTCAAGAAGTGTAACAGGTCAACCTTCTTTTGTAATCCTAGTGGTTTCTTGGCTCATTATTAGCGAAGCTCCACAGTGACTCACAACATACTGAGAAGAGCAAACAATTAGCCATCAGTTTACAGAGCATTAGCTGTTGTGCAAGAACCTTTGGCCAGTTTGATTTAAAAGTGGCATCACAGGGAGTTTGAAGTGCACTTGCTCTTGTTCTGAGTCTGTCTCTCTCACTCTCACTTTCATTTTATCCCTCCTTCTCCATTTGTCCAACCCACCAACCCTTGTTTTTTTTTTATTAGAGAACATCGCAATAGAGCTGGCGCTTAATGGAGGGCCCCAGATCCAGCCCTTGATAAATAATGTAAGTTCTTTATAATGCCGAGTCCCCTGGGAGGACCGAGAGAGCATCATTACTGCCTCCTAAATTGATTAACGGCACTGAACCAGCTCAAAATGATACATGGAGATGATGCGGGGGGTCAAGGCTGTCAAAGTTGCACATTAGCTCTGCCCGCTGCACCAACCCTCAAGCTAATGCTAATATTTACATGCACTCAAGCCTGGAGAGCGCTAGCTGAACGCACAGTGATTGCATTTTAATGGCTGCCCTGCATTGCAAATGTGGAACCGAAACTGCCGTTTTTTTCCATTTGCGCAATTTTTCAAGCAGCAAGCGCTCAATCACAGTTCACTGATAAGACCCCTTTATGCTCATCTTATGCTTATTTCGTCTCCACCCAATGTTTGGATCCTGTGTCTGTGCACTAGGCAGTTGGCCCAAACGTATTGGTTGTTTTGACTGGGCTCCAGACAGCCCAAACTAACATTGTCTGAGTCAATACAATGGCATATTGACCTTTTATGTAAGTGTGTGGTCTGACCAGTGGTCAGATTTTATGAATCTCAATAATATGTATCAATTCCCATCACTCCGACAGTCTTTGTATGCCTTTGCCTAGATGTTTAGACTGTGGAGTTCCTCTCTAAATTACATGGAATTGAATTAAACGAGGCAGCTGGACAACAACTCTGAGACCTGTCGGTGGTCATCAAAGCTTAGTTCTAACCAGACAGACCAAAAGATCTTACCAAACCCAAGGGCCTGGTGTGAGAACAGCATCTACGGATGTTCAAACAGCACCTGCTGTGGGAATACCTGATCTGTGTGCTGTTTGGGTTCGGGAAGGGCGCTTTCAACATGTATGACAGCTTCCCTAAGGGAACAGCTGCATGTGTATTTGCGTTTGAAGTGGCCTACAAATTGCCTGTGATACGTAAAGATAAAGAGGCTCTTGATGTGTCAGGGAGATACTTGTAACAGTCACACAAAGGTGTTGAAGAGTTTCTCCGCTCCTGAGTCTTGGTCATTAGAGAGAGTTTAGTGTGTCATAATATGTTCCTTGTAATATTACGTCATCAATTTGATATCAGAATCTCAGATTTGCTTAGTGACTTCATTTAACTTCATTTTCTTTCAAGGTTTGTCATTTTTTCTTTTACAATGTTAATGTTATTATTGGTTTCAAACTGTGTGATTTTGTAATATTTTTCAGAATGTAAGAGTGGTATTACCATGTTATTACTACACTTACCTCTTTTTATTATTTATAAAATTGAGAAATTATTTGGAATTTCACATTTTAGATGAACTACAGAAAATGTTTTATTCTCATTATATGAAGTTCATGAGAATATATAATCTGAGAATTATTAGCATCAATTCAAACAGTCCATATTCATATTCTAACGACAACATCAAAACAACAAAATATTACTCTGCAGTATTTTCGAACAGAATATGTTTATTTTACTTGCACAAACCTGCTGCAATGGTTCAATAGGCATGTAGCCTATATTCTTAAAATTCAGTCCCAAAGTGTGTGAGATCAAACTTTATTAACACTTTATTTTAAGGTGTCCTTGTTACACATGTGACATGTACTTACTATTATAATAACAATAAATGATGCATAATTACATGCAAGTAACCCTAAGCCAAACCCTAATCCTAACCCTAAACATATAGTAAGTACATGTAGTTAATTAATATTACTCAGTACCTAAAGGTTTAATTACACTGTAACAAGGACAACTTAAAATAAAGTGTAACTGATTATTTATTTATCTCTTTCAGGTCAAAATAGAGCAGAATGCATTATGAAGGATTATTATTATTATTATTAATTATTATTTTGGATATAAACATTACTCCTAAACTGAAAATTTGATGAGATGAGCTGAAAGATCTGTATTATTTTATCACTGTTAATCTGAAAAAGCATTAAGCAATAGAAGAATCCATACACATTGATTCACTGACAGATCTTCCATGGCATGAAGTCTTTGCAAGCTCACCTGGTCCTTATTCAGCAAGAACAGATGGAAAATTCCCCACATATTTATCTTTAACCCATCTGTTATCTTCCTTAGCTTTTCTTAAGAAAGAACTTGAACATGAATTCCTGCTTCCTGTCCACTGAAATTTTAGGTTCTATTATGAAAGACTACAACAAATTGATCCCTTGTGTTAATCAAAGGGAACCCAAAGACCAACCAAAAAAAAAAAA
>NW_015505196.1:433878-435813 GCF_001515645.1 Sinocyclocheilus grahami | reverse complement strand
TATATATATATATATATATAATTTATTTTTATTTATTTATTTTTTTCCATGTTGCAGGTTATTGGTGATACACTTCCTGCCCTTTGCTCATCTCCTCCCTGACAACAGCATAAGGTCCCAGGCTTTTAAATTAGTATTTGGCTGCGAGATGATGCTAAATATAGCAGCAACTTTTTAGCCTCCCTTTTGCTGTGGTCCACGATAACAGCTACTACTCTCTCCGTAGTTAATAAATAGCAGCTATTTTCATTGAATGACTCCAACTCTGATGTGCAGAGTTCATGCTAGTTTATAAGCCAATGACATTTTGTGATTTCGTTTAGATTTTTGCAGTAAGTTAGTAAAAAAATTATTGAATTAAAATATTGTCAAATTTAAACTATAGAGGCATTTGTGTTGTGATACTTTGCCCTGA
Source organism: Sinocyclocheilus grahami (assembly GCF_001515645.1). Classification (NCBI taxonomy): domain Eukaryota; kingdom Metazoa; phylum Chordata; class Actinopteri; order Cypriniformes; family Cyprinidae; genus Sinocyclocheilus; species Sinocyclocheilus grahami. Next base: position 435,398 of record NW_015505196.1, on the reverse strand, counting down.
TTGTATTTGTAACCTACATCAGACAAGCTTTCTAAAGTGAAACAGTAGCTGAGGGCGGTCACACTCACCGAGGACAACATTATTCTTAGCACTCAGCGTAGTTCAAATAGCTGCTATCTGATGTCACCTTACTTATCTAGTGTTGATGGGCCAGAACAGAATCAGTAGAAAAAAACTTTCTTGCCTCTCAGACTCTGATAGACTGGAAAGTCCTTGGCGAAACAAAATAACCTTAGACTTTTCATATGTGTGGAAAGAAGAGAAAAAAGGAGCAAGAATAATGTTTTGCAGCTTAGAAGTGGTTCAGTTATCATGCTTGATGTGAAAGTGTCCCACCCCGAGAAATGTTTTTCCGGCCTCTTGCTTTATTCCATTGAGGATTCTATGCAGAACCATCTGGTAACTTCAAAAGAAGTGTGAACTCTTGCATTGTGCACTCTTATTTCCCTTCCCTGAATGCTGGTTAGTGAATGGCTGCTTTGGGATCTCTCTGAATGGACACTTTTATCTTTATCCCAAATGCGTTTCCTTTCTATTCTCAGGATGTGGAAAGGCTCCCGTTTTACACTTTTTTCGACAGAGTGATTGGTTAACTAGAACCTATAACATGTTTCAAAGCCTATAGCGGTCTACTCAATGGCATCCTGTTTTAAGCTGTAGCATCTTCACGAATGAGGAAACTGATATGAGTCAGGACAGTGTTCAGTGCTATACAACATCACTCAGTAGTGTGTCACACCAGTATTATTTAGCATGCCGTATGAACACATCCCACTTCCCATATCCTGAAAGCCATTTTGAGAACTTACCGTAGAGCAGATGTAATTGGAAGCTTTGCGCTGTGACTCTGAAGGCAGCCATTCCCGAGAAACCGTAACAGAATGATGTCATCATCACAGTGACCTCAGGGTAAAAGATGTATTGCGTCATTTGCTCAGGATTGGTGGCATTAAAGCGTTTGTGCACGAGGATACCTCACTAAACTGATTTCAGAAAGGCTTCCAATGTAGCGTAACGGTAAAATCATCTAGCCTACAGCAAAACATAAAGAACTTCAGTGATAACTAAGCCAATGTTTAATATAAAATATTTATTTTAATTACTAAAGTACTCATTTATTGCTAGAAATGAAATCAAAAGTTTAAAAGTTATTTAAAAACATTAGAGCCCGACCAATATGGGTTTTTTGGGGCCGATACCGATATTAGGGAGTAAAAAAAGGCAGATACCGATATACAGTGGGGCAAAAAAAGTATTTAGTCAGCCACCAATTGTGCAAGTTCTCCCACTTAAAAAGATGAGAGAGGCCTGTAATTTTCATCATAGGTATACATTTACTTTAAATTTTTTGAGGGTAAATAAAGAAAAATTTATACATTGTAACTATGAAACAAAGCGACATATTTGTACTAGACAATTGTAAAATTACCGTGGATAAAAAAATATATATATTCTGAACCCCATGTGGATTTACACAAACTGAGAAAGTCAAAAAGTGTTACTTTGTGCCCCGCTCTCCC
>NW_015505196.1:432970-433836 GCF_001515645.1 Sinocyclocheilus grahami | reverse complement strand
GGCCGTTCAAAGTTTCAATGGTTTTCCATTGACTTGACCTTTAAAGCGTTTCATCCAGGTCGCCAGTAGCAAACAATGGAGCTCACTCTTCTGGACAAACTAAATAATTACACCATTTCAAGCATTTTATCTGCATTATATGTTCTGTTAAAAAAAAAGTCATATCGGCGGCATATTCGCAGAAACCGATATATCGGCAACAGGCTCATATCGGCCGATAATATTTTTATTCAACTATCGAACACACAGGAAAGTGGGATATCATAGACAGCAAAGGATAAATCTATATTTCCTTCAAAACTGACTGACTGGGCTTGAATGTGTTTTGTTGCCTTGCTTACTTGCCTTCCTTACAAAGTACTGTGGTACCAACTAGTCAATACATTTTAAAATCTCAGCGATACCAGCCATTCTGCAGTAGCTTACTGCTAGTACCAAGTACCGGGTTGATGTGGTACTGTACCTGCTAGATGGCTGCTTTCAAATGCTGTTGTCATGTTTGTTGAAGTGTTCTGAGCGTCAAAGGTTTCTATTTACATTGTGTTTTTGCGGCACTAAGTATTGTAGCCAATCACAGGCAAGTTTGTTGAGCGCATGAACGCGTTGGCCAATCAGAAGCTTCTAAGTCATGTCTGCTCAATACATCACAGTTTGTGATGTATCACACTTGCGAATCATTTTGCTATAACCAACCATGTATAAACACAATGTAAATAAGAGATGCTTGTGCAGTATAGATAGGCCTGGGCGATAAAACGGTATCTGTATTTATTGATGGTACACCTTCATCGATAACGATAGAAAAAATGTTTGGTATAGCGAACGATATAGGGGCATTCTATGAATGACAAGCAGACAGCCAATAA
>NW_015505196.1:410358-430642 GCF_001515645.1 Sinocyclocheilus grahami | reverse complement strand
AACGATATAGGGGCATTCTATGAATGACAAGCAGACAGCCAATAAGTTGTGACATCAGGGACGCAGTGGAATGGAATTAAAACCTCCCACAAATTCCTGAGACAAAAGTTGAACCTCTTATAACTTTACATGGCTTTCTATACATCTCTTTTTTGAGACACGAGTGCAACAGTCATAGTTGTCCGTCTCGAAAATGCGCAGAATGTTTCTGAATATTAGTTCTGTGTGAATGGCTTGGTTTCGGTTTTAACCTAACCAAGATTTTCTCCACATTGAGCTTCTATATTTCTCTAATATTTTGAATGAAAACCGCAGCAGCTGCGCATCTTGTGGGTTCCAAATTGATAGGCTAACAAATACAATAAAATACAACAATGATACTTACACTATCATAAGCGTCTCTTGCGCCACTGATAAGGCTCCCAGACACACACCTAAAATTTGAATGCACCGTTTTTGCATTCAAAAGTGAATTTTATTTTAAATGTGAATTCTTAAACACAGGCAGGCACAGCACTCATTTTAACATGTTTGTGTGTTGTGAATTAAATGCAATCTGTGTGATCAGCGCTTTGGCTTTTTGTATTAAGCTGCATGTACATGATGCTGTTTTGTTCATAATTGTTTATGCAATTTATTAAATCATATTTTATTTATATATGTTAGTTTAGATGTTATGCACTTTTTTATAGATTGTCATTATTACATTGCATTGAATAAACAATTTAATGGGGTGCATTATTTTGCTCATTGATCTTTTTAATTTGACATTTAATATTTTTAATGCGATGTTTACATAATTGAATAATATTTGAAGGCTACATGCTGTTTTAACATATTTATGTACTAATAGCATTAATAATGAACAATATATATTTAATATTTTTATTTTCAAATAGTTAAATAAATAAAACATATATTAAAATAAGATAGTTGCACTGGTTTTTGCGATGGTACCCTAATTTGTACAGAGAGCAGAAAAATTTATTGGTATTGGTTCCGACAACTGAAATTTTGGAACTGTTACAATAATATTCTGAAGCCAAAAAAAAAATCTGTGCCCATCATATGATTAACTACCAGTGACTTGTGCACACTCCAAATCAGGCCATAAATCTAGGCAAAAGTCATGTAGTGTATTCCAGCCTTTAGTGTCAGTGCTGGAATCTCTTAGGCTACATTTACACGACAACGATGTAGTCAAAACGATTCGCATTAACACATATCCGCGAAAACGGCCAAAAACGCTGTATTATGTATGCCAGGCCAGTAGTTGGCGCTGACACCTTGTTAGTGAATAGTAACTGTAGGGAAGTGACGATTATATGTTGTATATGATTCATCTCTGCTGTTGGTTGTAATATTGGTGAAGTAAATCCACACTTTGCTGAAGAAGCATTAACAAACTCTTGAGCAGCAACAACAGTACCATGTACTCCGCCATTGTTGTATATGTTTGTTTGTGCTTGCCTTTAAAATCGACACGTACTACGCACGCGCATGACATCACCGTTTTCAAGTATTCCCGTCTTGGGTGTTTACACGGAAACGATAATGGTGGCCTTTTAAAAAAAACTTGCACTTTGAAACCCGTTTTCAAAAATATGTGTTTTCAGTCCACAAAACGGCATTGTTGTGTAAGTGAACAGGCAAAACGCATAAAAAGTTTCTCGTTTTTGGCTAAAAACGTTGTCGTGTAAACAGCCCCTTAAACTGATCCCAAAGTATAAATGTCTGACTGAGTTGTCTGTCTCTTTGCAGGTGCACTTGACAGTCTGACCTAGCTCTGGAACAGCACAGCTTTCAGTAATTACCCCTGTCCATGTGTCGCTGTGGTTGAGTTTTTGATTCTCTTGGAGGAGGCAGAGCAGAAGTTCCTTGTTCCTGTGTGGCTGAATCCTACGGAGTAACTGTGACAGCTTTGGCTGGGGCGCACGTGGCGCCACTATGAACGTCCCCTCACTCTTCTCCTTCACCAGCCCCGCGGTCAAGCGACTGCTGGGCTGGAAGCAAGGCGACGAAGAAGAGAAGTGGGCAGAGAAGGCGGTGGATGCAAAAACGGCCAAAAACGCTGTATTATGTATGCCAGGCCAGTAGTTGGCGCTGACACCTTGTTAGTGAATAGTAACTGTAGGGAAGTGACGATTATATGTTGTATATGATTCATCTCTGCTGTTGGTTGTAATATTGGTGAAGTAAATCCACACTTTGCTGAAGAAGCATTAACAAACTCTTGAGCAGCAACAACAGTACCATGTACTCCGCCATTGTTGTATATGTTTGTTTGTGCTTGCCTTTAAAATCGACACGTACTACGCACGCGCATGACATCACCGTTTTCAAGTATTCCCGTCTTGGGTGTTTACACGGAAACGATAATGGTGGCCTTTTAAAAAAAACTTGCACTTTGAAACCCGTTTTCAAAAATATGTGTTTTCAGTCCACAAAACGGCATTGTTGTGTAAGTGAACAGGCAAAACGCATAAAAAGTTTCTCGTTTTTGGCTAAAAACGTTGTCGTGTAAACAGCCCCTTAAACTGATCCCAAAGTATAAATGTCTGACTGAGTTGTCTGTCTCTTTGCAGGTGCACTTGACAGTCTGACCTAGCTCTGGAACAGCACAGCTTTCAGTAATTACCCCTGTCCATGTGTCGCTGTGGTTGAGTTTTTGATTCTCTTGGAGGAGGCAGAGCAGAAGTTCCTTGTTCCTGTGTGGCTGAATCCTACGGAGTAACTGTGACAGCTTTGGCTGGGGCGCACGTGGCGCCACTATGAACGTCACCTCACTCTTCTCCTTCACCAGCCCCGCGGTCAAGCGACTGCTGGGCTGGAAGCAAGGCGACGAAGAAGAGAAGTGGGCAGAGAAGGCGGTGGATGCTCTGGTCAAGAAGCTGAAGAAGAAGAAGGGTGCTATGGAGGAGCTGGAGAGGGCACTCAGCTGCCCCGGTCAGCCAAGCAACTGTGTCACTATCCCCCGCTCGCTGGACGGAAGGCTCCAGGTGTCACACCGGAAAGGGCTGCCTCACGTCATCTACTGCCGTGTATGGCGTTGGCCCGACCTGCAATCACACCATGAGCTCAAGGCCCTGGAGTGTTGCGAATTCCCTTTTGGATCTAAGCAGAAAGATGTGTGCATCAATCCCTACCATTACAAGAGGGTGGACAGTCCAGGTCAGTGACTAAATATATTTGAGCCGGTTGTTCATAAGCACTACATAATAGGGCTATGCGATTTGGGGGAAAATATCAAATTGCGATTTTTTTTGACAGATATTGCGATTGCGATTTGATTTGCGATTTAAAATTTGCAAAGTCAAGCTTCAGCTCAATATTGTCAATAATGTGCAGCACAAGTATGGGTATCATTACCCTGCTGAAAAAAACAATAGAAACCATCACAGAAATTCTTATAGTTTCCATTAAACCATTACAAAATTCCTTTTTGTTTTGGGCATTATTCCAATTGTTTTGGGATTTATTCATTTTAAGTATTTTTTTCTACTGTTGTTCCATTGGTTGCCATCTGCCAGATTACATCCCACCAATAGAATCCATCAAATACTAGTCAGCATTATAGTTTACATTAAAACCAATACAGTTCCCATTATAACTCTGAAATCCATTACATTTGTTATTGTGTTTTGGGAGGGGTTCTATTGTTTTTTTTTCTTCAGCAGGCAAGATTATAATGGTATAACTACTTATACAGAATTAACTTAATTTCACAGAAAATATGTTTATTTTTTATAAATGAAGAACTGTATTTCTTAAGTCAATTATTAAAGTATTAAATGGTGGGTGTTTACGCAGTTGGCTAGAGCGGTGCTGATTGAGGAGAACGGAGGTGCGCTCACTTTTGCCCAGGGCAAGTAAGATTGCAACTCAAGGCTGGCAGTCATGCATATGCTCTAGAACGGAGTAATATCGCATCCACATCGCAGGCTTTGTGATTAGGAAATCGCTACGTCTCAAATCGCGATTTCGATTCAATTTCGATTAATCGCACAGTCCTACTACATAATAGAAGCTGATTGACCGATACGGGAGCTTTTGATATGCGATTGCAACTCAAGGCTGGCAGTCATGCATATGCTCTAGAACGGAGTAATATCGCATCCACATCGCAAGCTTTGCGATTAGGAAATCGCTACGTCTCAAATCGCGATTTCGATTCAATTTCGATTAATCGCACAGTCCTACTACATAATAGAAGCTGATTAATTCATTGTACTAGTGGTTGGGATTCATTGATTCATCCCAGTGATTTGAATCTTTTGAATCTGTTCATTCGGATTGATTCATTCGGATGAATCATTCCCATCATTAATATTTTAAAAACAGTCTACTGACACAAGTCTTAAGGCCCATTCACACCGAAGAAGATAACTATATGACTATAAAGTTTTAATAATCATTCAAATTCTATGAGAATAGGGAAGTCCACACCAGGACTATAGCTATAACAACACATAACAACAGTACCTTTGGAATCATTTTCAAACCAAGCTGATGGACGACAAATACAATGACTATGCCTACCAGCATCCACCCGACTTCGCTTTCTCGTAGTAAAGGGAATATTATCATCTGTTGCTGTGGGCAATATATTTATAGTTATTGTTCTTGGTTTGATCTTCGCTTTATTATTCTTATAATTAACGTTTGTATTTCCACAGAATCTACTTTGAGACTCTAGAAAGAGTGTTTTAGCATCATCAGCTGTTTTCCCACAAATGACAAAAGCAGATCTATAATTTCTATTAATCTCTTCCATTTTGTGAAAATGCAGACTCCTTCTAAGAAGGATTGTATTGGTTCAGTAGGTCAAACTGATGAATTGCTGCTTCACAATCATCACTCAAATGATGTTGGCTTGTGCTCATAAACAGTCATGTGCTTCAAAAGGGCAAGACTCCTGTGAACAGAAATTATGATGCATGGAAAGAAACAAGAATGATTTTTCTCTTTATAGATTTGTTCAAAAACACATAGGCCCATTCATTCACAATCTATACACAGGGTTCCCACTGTCATAGAAAACCTGGAAATATCAAAGATTTTTTAAATGCCATGATCTGTAAATGTCATTGAAATTACTAAAATGTTAAAGTCATATATTTCATCCACTATAATTTGTTCCTTGTGATTTAAATCTCTATGAAATGTTTGTAAAAAATTGTTTTCAGAAGTCATAAACAGCTGGAAAAGTCATGGATATTCATTGGCTAAAAGGTGTTGGATCCTGTAAATATCACTGAACTGGACGTTGTTTTGTTTTTAAAGCAAGGAGATTCTGTCCATTTGAATGTTTTGTTTAAAAAAGTAATATGATATCATCTTGTATGAAAATAATGTGCAGTTTTTATTTATTAATTTCTCTTCCTCTGTCAGTGAATCCCATATGGATTATATAGCCCATATGTACCTTTTTTCATGCATGTTCCTGAGTTTTCCCTTCCCATGATTCTTGCAGATGGTCTCTTTCTTTTTCTGTCCTTCCCCTTCCATATCTCTCTCTGGCCTCTGCCAGGTGCTTTTCTCGTTTGTTTGATCCAGATACCGCTTGAGAGAAAACTGTGGAGTCTTGAAACCTTCTGTGCTCTATGTGTTTGTGTGTGTCTTAATGGGAAACAAGAACATTTTCTTTGCCTCTGCTTATGGTAAAAGAATGGACTTCAAACGCACAGCCCCCTTTTTGTTGGCTAAGCAGAAGATGAGGGTCAGCTGACAACACAGAAACAGCTGTCCACAGTATGTGTGTGTGTGTGTGCACATTATGAGAGCAGGAGCAGGAAATTCCAGGCGGGGGCAGAATGAGGGCTTTGTTCAGGGTCTGTGTACACTTTTGTGTGTATGTGTGTGTGGAGGCTGAAACATATGGCTGTATAGAGGAAGAGTTTTACAGGAACTCCTGTCACCCACACAGACAATAGCAGGAAAGACTGATTGCCCGCCTTGCACACGCTTGTGTAGTGCAGGCCTGTGTATGTCTGGACACCTGTCTTCCCCCACCTCCAGAACGGCAGTACGCTCTCCACATCCATTTTCTAACAATACTCATTGCTATATCACTGAAATACATATTCTCAATCTCACTGCAAATGTCTTGACAGTCTAAAACTATAAATAAAAAGGTATGTGGGCAACAAAGGCGGAAGCACCAGTTACCACATTTTATTGCTCTACTATTTTTAGAGAGTACAGGCGTGTGTGACAACTGTGAATATGTTTCTTGGATGAGATAGGGAATTTGTATATTTTACAAAAATACTGAAAATAGTGGACGACAAAACAATACTAAAGATATACGATAATCATAAATTATTAAAGGCATAGTATACCCAAAACATTAATATTCTGTAATCATTTACTCACCCTCATGTTGTTCCAAATCTTTATGCATTTTTTTCTTCTGTGAATCATTGAAGATATTTAAAAAAAATATCTCACCGTTTTCTGACCATACAATGATGGATCTTTCATTGTATGGACACAAACAGTTGAAACATTCTTCAAAACACCTTTTTGTAAAGTCATAGAGGTTTGTAACAACATGAGGGTGAGTAAATGATGACAGAATAGTCACATTTGGGTAAACTGCTATTTTATTGTTTCTTTGATATATATTTGGTTCTCGGTGGGCAATTTTATTTTATAAATTTTTTTATTTTGCCAGTATTCTTCAAATCACTATGGCGAGTCTACAATAATGAATTCAATCAATAATGAATAATGAGGAATTTTCAGGATTTCATTCGTTCTTGTGCGTCTATATCAACTATATAGATGTTTTTCCTGAACGCGGAAGTCACGCCTGACTCTTAACTGGAAGGATGCTTTGCATTTCCGGTCTCCAGTGTTTCTAGTCAAATTAGTGTATATTCCGAGCTGATAATCCAATGTTAAACCTATTAAAATATTTAAAAAATGCACATGGCTCCATAGCGTCATCACTTTACAGTGTCGCAATGACCGTCATTAGTCAGTGCCTCACTCCTCAAAGTATAATGAGTGTGTAGATGACACAAAGCTGCCGACGTTAGCTACATTAAAAACAGATGGGCACTATTTGAATGGGTTCCTATGGAGACCGGAATAGAAGAGCATTCAATCAGGAGTTAGAATTCATAATAGCGGCACTCATCGTTTACTCAGGAAAAGGTCTATATATACAAAAGAAAGTTTGGCCACTACTGCAGGTATGCCGCTTACCTAGATTATATATTTTTTTGTTAGTATACGTCTTGTAAGATTTTCTTATTCTCAGTGATGATGGTGTACTGTAGCTTGTCAAATATGCTCTGATTTGGTGGTCACAAGGTGTATATGGCCATACTTTAATTCATATCTCATTCATTTGTCAAAGTCTGATGGATTCTCGTGTCACCTATCATTCTGATTGTTTTTGATATTTCTTCTCTCTTCCTTCAGTGCTGCCACCTGTGCTGGTGCCACGAAACAGCGAGTTCAATGCGAAACTCTCTATGCTGCCACGCTTCCGTAACCCACTCCACCAGACGGAACCCCCTATGCCTCAGAACGCCACCTTCCCTGAATCCTTTCAACAGCAGCCAGCGAACGCCCTTCCCTTCACCCCGAACTCCCCGACCAACAGCTACCCCAGCTCGCCCAACAGCGGCACAGGCAGTACAGCCACCTTGCCCCATTCACCATCCAGCTCGGACCCAGGCAGCCCTTTTCAAATGCCAGGTGAACTGCGCTTATGCTATTATTTTCACTGTCTTTACAGTAACAGTCAAGATTAGTATGATTTTTAGTGTTTTTTTTTACAGAAGTGTCTTATTCACACACCAAAGCTGCATTTATTTGATCAAAAATGCAACAAAAAGTAATATTATAAAATATTTTTATGAGTTTGACAGTTACAACTTTGTTATTGTATTTATTGTATTTTAACATGTACTTTATTTCTGTGACGCAAGGCGGAATTTTCAGCAGCCATTACTGCAGTCTTCAGTGTCATATGTTCCTTCAAAAATCAAATAATATTTAATAACATTTTTGTGGAAACAATGTTACATTCTTTCAGGATTAATCAATAGAAAGTTCAAAAGAACAGCATTTATTTCAAATATTATTTTCCAACATTATAGAAGTTATATAGTCACTTATGATCAATTGAATGCATCCTTGCTGAATAAAAGTATTAATTTCTTTCTTTCAGAAAAACAAAATGTAATTATACATTTATGTACTTATGAGATTTCAGTTCATGTTTTGAGACAAAACCATAGAGCATGGCGAAATGCCATGCATTTAATTCACAGTCATTTACATTTCAAATTTGTAAAATATAAATAGCAATTCTCTTGTATTTTGGTACAGTTGTACTTGTGTGATTACTATATTCATGTGTAATATGGTACTGAAATGACACTATAAGGTACTGCAGATAATATCAAATATGACGTTTATTTATTTATTCAGCAGACACATTGTTTGCTTATTGGGTATTGTACCTTTTAAGAAGAGAAAATGTATTTTTATGGTAAAAGACTGTTAATTAAAGATAGTAATATTATGGAACCTTTACACAGACTCTGGCATTGTACATTTAGCAGTATTAGCAGAAATATATATATTTTTTTAATTCATTTGTATTTATACCACTATACTTTGTCATTATTAACATGGAATTTAAAAGGCAAAACTAGTTAACAACACTGCTGCCATGGTGTTTCTATTGCTTCTAAGGAAGTGACTGCAAATTGGACATCTTTCTCACTTCTGACTGCTGGAATCAATCTCCCTTTTTTTCCTCTTTAGGAAAATAGTGAAAACACAATATTGATTTTTTATTTTTTTCAAATATGAATTTAAAAAGTAAGACTTGCTGTGCTTCTATAGAAATCTTCACTGCTATAGTTTACTACAGATTTTCAAACCTGGGAATGTAAAAAAAAAATATTTTAGGTATATTTATATTTTATATTTATCTTTTTATTTATGAACATCTCTTTTGTCTGTTTTTTTTTTTTGGGTTGTTGCTTCAAAAGAAACCCCTCCACCAGCTTATATGCCCCCAGAGGAGCCAATGACACAGGACTGTCCCCAGCCAATGGACACTAACCTGCTAGGTCAGAACCTGACATTGGAGCTCAACAACCATCCAGGTAAATGATAAAAACCACACCAAAATGAGACACCACACTAAGCTTCAGCCACTCCGGCAAAGATATCGCCCGTTCCTTACAGCATGATATGGGCTGCTTTAAGCTATCAGCAGCTGCCTGCCCACACTGCAGGTGCAGGAAGTCCAAACACAAACATACTCTCACACACAAATTTGCAGACAGTCTAACTTTTTGTTCTTTAAATCTGGTTAATCTTGCAGCAAAGTATGTAATAAAATCGCATTAAGTTACAGTTATACAATATCAGAAAATAATGTTGTTCTTTGAATATCGGTAAACAGTAACATTAATGATGAATTAATTTTCCATATTTTGTTCCACATCCTGCTCACTGTTATCCTCCAAACAATGTTCAGATTGAAGGTTAAGAAAATAAATTAAATGGACATACATATGCAGGCTGTGCCATACATGTGCAAAAAAGGTTTTAAATGTAAATATTACAAAAGTGTGCACAGTTTCGACATGTAAATGTAAGATAGTTTTTACATTTGTATCCAATTAAATGCGTTATGATAACTTTACAGTTACTGCTTTCATAGAAATACCATTCATTGACTAATTTGAAGATCCAGCAACAATATTTAGTCAGAATTATTGTGCTTTAGTTCTCTGCTGTGTTCTGTCTGTTTGAAACCCATGTGTGTGCTTCCACTCAGTGAAGTCTATAAAGTTTAACTGAGACTCGCTTGCTGTCAGGACAATATAACCATAAAATGTAATGTGGTGTGCTGGGAAAACATGTCTGAAACGCATTAAACAGCAAATACACCTGTCAATTGAAGCCAGTAAACTATGTGAGTACACACGTTTGCTTAAAGAGTATATAATAGCATTCTCATGTTTAGGACAACTAGGTTCATGCACCCTCTGCTATTTTTTTAGTGTGTTTTGTCTATAGACTGCATTTTGTCCATGACTGATGGAAGTTAAAGTGCACAGCGCAGAGACCAGACTAGATAATGAAATTTGTTGTTAATTATTTGTATTATCCATTCGTTATTGCAGCACTGTTGGGCTGTGAGTTAGTATTGGTTATGCCGCATTATTTACAGTTAGTCAATGATAGCAAAAGCTTGAATGAACACTGCATACATTACTGCCCTGAATTCTGTAAACACCTTTAACATGGGTTAATTACAGGTTTTACGTTCCCATTTTTATTTCTTATGCATCCTGTGTTTGGAAAAATTGTTTTAACACAATGTTTAAAACACACACATTTGTGTTCATGGCATGAAAACAGCCCTGTACTTCAGAATCAATAATTCCAATTATGCAGCACATTAAATATACAGTTTGTATGTAGTGACGCACAGGAGGCGAGGGGTGCACAGAAACAGGCGAGCTGTTGAAATATTTGTGGAAGTTGTGGTACCGTCAAAATGTTGGGATGCGCACTCAAGCTGCATCCTGTGGTGCACTCATTTCTATTGTGATAGGCTAATGGGAAAAGAGTAGACAAAACACACCTGTGGCCCAGTGTCACAGACCAGAGGAAGCTGGGTAGAAACATGCCATAGATAAACACATTACCCTCTCTTTGGGATTTGCACAGTTGTCACAGATGAACTGTGGGTATCAGAAAGAGGACATATTAACATATTGACTGGTGTTTTATGGGACTCACACCTTTGCTTGCACTGGGGTGCGATTTCATACGGACAGCTATCCCACTTGTATTATGCTGATTTGGTTGTATTTTGTTGGCCCTTGAATAGTGCAGGGTAATAACCAATCACTGCAGCCCGTTACTAAAGTGTTACCATTAATAGCCTAGCAACAGTGACCTCATATAAATACCCTAGTAAAATCGATATGCCCTCTGCTGTAAGAGATGAGATGCAAGTCTAAATCTGTTAATCATATTGCGTAATCATATTCAAAGACACAATCCAGCACTAAAGGTGCATTAATAGATACCAAAATAGCAAAAATAAAATGTTTTGGTGGTTGTGTCAACACAGTCAAAAACAAATAAAAATAATATGCTGTATGTTAACCTGTGAAATTGCCAACTTGTTTTAAAAGGTTATAAAATATTAATATTAAAAATGCTTTTTTTTTTTTACACACTTTAAAAAAAAAAAGTATTCCGCAAGGATGCATTCAATTGTTCAAACGTGATAGTAAGGTTTTATAATGTTAAAAATATTTCTATTTCAAATAAATACTGTTCTTTTGAACTTAAAGGGAATGATTTCCCTTATTATTGTGGAAAACAGAAAAACTGTTTTCCACAATAATATTAAGCAGCACAACTGTTTTCAGTAATGATACTAATAAATGTTTTTAAGCATCAAATCAGCATATTAGACTAATTTCTTAAAAATCAAGTGATACTGACGACTGGAGTAATGGCTGATAAAAATTCAGCTTTGCATCACAGGAATAAATTACATTTTAAAATATAATGACTGTTTTCACTGCATTTTTGACCAAAAGAATGCAGCCTTGGTGATTTTAAAGCGATAGTTCACCCAAAAATTTAAATGACTCATCCTCATGTTATTCCACACCTGTAAGACCTTTGTTCATCTTTGAAACACAAATTAAGATATTTTTGATAAAAGCTGAGAGCTTTCTGAACCTGACAGAATTTTAATTTTTGGGTGAACTATCCCTTTAAGAGTTACTTATATGTGACCCTGGACCACAAAACCAGTCTTAAGTCGCTGGGGTGTAGCAATAGCCAAAAAATACATTGTATGGGTCAAAATTATAGATTTTTCTTTTATGCCAAAAATCATTAGGATATTAAGTAAAGATCATGTTCCATGAAGATATTTTGTAAATTTCCTGCTGTAAATATATAAAAACTAAATTTTTTATTAGTAATATGCATTGCTAAGAACTTCATTTGGACAAATTTAAAGGTGATTTTCTCAATATTTAGATTTTTTTGCACCCTCAGATTCCAGATTTTCAAATAGTTGTATCTCGGCCAAATATGGTCATATCCTAACAAACCAAACATCAATGGAAAGCTTATTCATTCAGCTTTCATATTATGTATAAATCTCGATTTCGAAAAATTAACCCTTATGACTGGTTTTGTGGTCCATGGTCACAAATTATAATTTTCACACCATTCTACTTTGCTTTAATACAGTATGTGTATGTGTGCTTGTGCTCAACGAGTTCATAACCATCTGTGCAGATGTTCAGCCTGTGGCATATGCGGAACCCAAACACTGGTGCTCCATTGTGTACTATGAGCTGAATAATCGTGTGGGAGAGGCTTTCCAGGCCTCCTCAACCAGCGTACTGGTGGACGGCTTTACCGACCCCTCCAACAACCGTAACCGTTTCTGCCTCGGTCTGCTGTCGAATGTCAATCGCAACTCGACCATTGAGAACACTCGACGCCACATCGGAAAAGGTTTGACTGAAATGATCACTATATAAAACAGTATCTGCCTATTGTGTGTTGAATTGCACAATTATATAGCACTAAAATATGACAATGAATTGATATGATAGTAACATGATACCGAAGTGCTGTTAATAAGCTAAATATTCATAATGTAAACTCATAATCACCTTTTCATCTATTTTGCAGGAGTACATTTGTACTATGTGGGAGGAGAGGTATACGCGGAATGTTTGAGCGACAGCAGTATCTTTGTTCAAAGCCGCAACTGCAACTATCACCATGGTTTCCACCCCACCACCGTATGCAAGATTCCTAGTCGCTGCAGCCTAAAGATCTTCAACAACCAGGAGTTTGCCGAGCTCTTGGCACAGTCCGTCAATCACGGTTTTGAAGCCGTCTATGAACTCACCAAGATGTGCACCATCCGCATGAGCTTTGTAAAGGTAAGCTAGACTATATAAACAAATAATTCAAGTGATCGCTCACCCAAAAATGTACGCCTCCTGTATGCCTTTTTTTCTTCTGTAAAACACAAAAGATATTTTGAAGAATGCTTCTATCAAACACCAAATAAAAGTTTTTAGGTTTTTGAAATAAGCCAAGGCTGCATTGTATTTGATCAAAAATCCAGTAAAAAAAGAAATATTATTACAATTTTTGGGAACTGCTTTTATTTTTTATACATTTAAAAATGTAATTTATTCCATTGATGGCAATGCTAAATTTTTTAGCAGTAATTACTAAAGTTTTCAGTGTCACATGATCCTTCAGAAATATGCTTTTATTGTATGAAAAAAAAACATCTGACGCTGAAAGAAGTGCGTACAGGTTCGGAACTCTTATGTGGGTGAATTATTATATCAGAATTCCCGTTTCTGAGTTCATCTTCTCATTATGTAGCACACAGTTTCAGGAGAAACACAGCCCATCTATTGTGCACTGCACCACTGTGCTGCACGGGAGAACGTCCTCCTTTCTGTAGGTTTTTTTTCTGAAATGCCATGATTTTCATAAAACACCTTTAAAAAAAAGCAAGAGAAAAAATGCGCATGATGCCTATGCGTTTTCGGCATTTTTAGAGTAAAATAATAACCTTTTTTGTTGACTAAGTTCTAAATGGCACTAGTGATATTGTTTTGTAAAAAGTAGTTCATTTTTGATTAACTTGCGCTCAGTTTTTTTATTCATAGTGAAATCCCATCCACTGTTAAAATGTAAACATTTTTGTATTTTTTTGGAAGAAAATATATACTGTTGTTCCTTCATATCTGCACTTTCATAAGCGGCTTCTTGTCTCTGTCCCTTTTTTTGTGCTGTTCTTGCTTACTTACTATCTGAACGCAGTTTTATTCCATGAATATCAAGTCTCTACTGGAAGATTCAATAAAATTGTTTCATTACCACTGTCTTTTAGTCTCTTTATGTTTAGAAAGTTTAAAGGCAAACTAATCGGGAATTCGCCCGGTGCTCCCGATGGCCAGTCCAGGCCTGGGTGTAGGTGTGGGGGAGGGGTTATGATTAGGGGTGGGGTTGGGATTAGGCAACTGATTTTCAGCGATTTCAACGAGGGGATGCATAATCTGGCAGGGGTGCAGAATTCGGCACAGCACTATGCGGTCACATTCAAAAGCTCTCAATAGTTCCAAACAAACCAGCACTGTTAATACATTTGAATGGGTTTATTAAGCAGGATAGATGACAGCTTCACTATACAGGTATTTGCAGCAATGTTTGGTAAACATTACAGCATATTATTCGTTGATTATTACGTCGATGACATTTACAGTATCATTTTATTCAGGAGAGTGATTGGAGAGACAACAACATTAAGTTTTTCTTGTATTTAACCCTCAGGTATTCCTTACCTATAATGTGACCATACACTTTTACAATAGTTTTTTTCAGTTAAATAAATGTTCTATATTTCAGTTCAATAATATTTATTAAATATTTTGAGAAGATCTTTTGGTAAATACTATTTGTGCAATAATTATGGTCCTTTAAATGTGAAATTTAAAAAACTTAATACATTCTTTTTACATTTTTTTTATAAGTCCACAAGTGAATATTTAAAATGCTGCTAAAAAAAGGCATTCAACTGCATTCAACCAAAAGACTTCTGTTGCCTTATATGTAATGTACAGTTAAGTATTTGACATTTATTTTATTAGCAACACTCAAACAATGATATGCTTCTTAATAGTGTTAAATGCTGGTTTGATGTTTATTACACTGTAAGATTCAAAATAAATGTATTTACCTGCGCATCTAAAGATAAAATGCTTGGCACCGCTGCTGTATCTTTCAATAAAATATGTTTTCAAAAACCAGCAGCATGTTTAGAATAATTCACAGAACAGTCTATTGTGAAATGTGAGGAACCAATGAAAACATTATCTTTCAGTTGCTCAGGTGTCATTAATAATACAGTTTAGTCATGCATTTCTCATGCTCGGATCTTTAAGAGCAAATTTATTGGAGCTACAGTTTTCTTACATCCACTGGCAAAAAGCCTGTTTTGATGGTCTTACTCAACATCTTTAGTATCTTTAACATCAGCAGTATCGCGCTTTTGATCAATGGACAGTCTTCAGAACACTTGTTCCTTTTTGATTACATATGACATTGACACATGTTAAGGGGTGTATGAAGGAGAATCGTGATGTCGTTCCCTTTTTTTCAATGATTCTCTTGATCCGGGTGTTTCAGAAGGGTTTATACTATATAAGAAACGTTTAGCATGCCCTACTATCTCTACTTACTACTATGTTTATGCTGCAAATTGAGTAGTTTGCTGTTTGAACATAATTTCATTATCATTTGTAATAATTCATAAAGATTGATGCATGATGATGGATATTGGATGCTACATCAGCATCCTGTACATGGCATCTCTAAATATGTTACAATTTAGAATTAAATGCACACTGTCATTGGATGTTGGATGTGTACGGAAAGCAGCTTCTCAGTGCATTTAATGCTCTTACTGACCATGAACTTTAAACACCTATTAGATGTCATGTAACTCATTGACCACAAGAGGCTGATATTTCCTAACAAAAGCCTATTCACTGAAAAACTAAAATAAAACGGCTGATGTCGTCCAGTTTGATTGGCATGTTGTGTTTTGGACTGTTTCTGTCATTTAATTTCTCTTTGTGAGGTTTTGGCCTGATTAACAGGAAATGGGGATGTGATATTTTTTTTTAATAATGCAGCTATGTGCATGTGTTAGTTTTATTATTATAGTAATTCCTTACATTAAAAGCAGTTCCACTCAGGACCACTCAGTATTTTAAGTAATGTGCAATTTAAAATGTATTCATTTATTTGTGACAATGGTGCATTGCCATTGTTTTTCCAGGTAAATGAGTGACATGAACTTGGCAGGTGCTAGTGAGAGGAAGTGATTCCACCACAGGGTGGTGCACCTCTGACAGATTGCCAACGTCCCATTTCTTCCAAATGTGTGTTTACGTTGTGCTATAACTGTTCATACCTGCTGTGTGTTTCATGGGGCTTTACCTTAACCACAAGAAATAGAGTCTTAAGGAGAAAGCACTCTGTAAGCTACTTAACCATCTAGAATTGTGTCACAGCTGTTCTGACATAATCCACAACACTCCCACTGTTCCACTTGTATTAAGGGTACGTTCTAAATACGCCATCTCAGTCACTGCCAGAAAATGTCCACCCTTTGACCCCCACCCTGAGAATGCATATTTGAATCGAGTCACTGTCCTTTTCAGAGCTAAATTGATGGCATTTAGGCCTGTACTCTGAATTTAAATTTGGTATAATTGACACATTTTTCAGCAACTCAGCATGTACTAGATGTGTAAGAACAAACCTCATTTGTTTTTGCATGAATTCATCATATAAAATGCTGAAATGCTTGATTATTTGGATTACTTTTATAATTTATATAAAAATTTCTTTCAATGGATGGACAGAAATCCCTCAGGCTTCTTTGAAAATATTGTCACTTGTGTTTCAAAGATAAATGAAAGTCTTTTGGGTTTGGAATGACATGAGGGTGATAAACTGATTTCTATCTTTTCAAATGATAACATTTGGTCATCTTTAATCCTGAGAGTAACTTTGTCCAACTAGTCAACAATGCACTGATGCAACGATGAACGTTAGATTTCATTTAAATTTTCATTTGTGTCAGTTTGCACATTTTCTTGATGAAAAGAGACCCTTACGAATGGATAGTGGCATTGGCCGAGTTCCATTTCAGAGGCTGAACAACCAGATTCATAATCGTTGTGTCTTGTATGAGTATCAAGCAAGCTCTTAAGGATCTCCATCTCAAATATGTCTTAGAGAGCATTTACACTGATCAAAACAGAAATCTGATAAGTAAAAACACATGAAGTGACCAGGTGTAAATACTCCTTTTATGTAGCTGTCATGAATGTTTTCTGGCTCTGTTTCTGAAGGTTTCAGGAAGGTTTATAACTCTTCTCCTGACCGCATTCCTCACCCCTGTACATTATAGAACATAAAAGTAAATTCAACATCAGAAAAACATACCGTTATAGATTAGTTTCAAAATCTTTCCTACTCTTGCAGGATAATCCTTGCGGCAGGGTGCTCTGTGAACATATCTTACATCATTACAGCCTTCATATTCTGTTTGCCCACTCCTGTAGTTCCAGAGGTCTGTGCCTTCTTGGAGCTTTAAAAGATGATAAGCCCAATGGATTTCAAGCTTTTCAATATACAATTTTAGCTTTTATAATACACAAATTTATACTTTTATAATATATAAAAGCTATTTATATTAAGATTAAAATATTAAGACAACTTTTCCAAAAGCTGAACTTCTCTTTTCACGTTTCTGTGCCACACACATTGTAACAGTTTTTCGACACAGTAATTAATACGATAGTTGAATCTTCCCAGAAGACCATATGAAATTTACAGTATGAGGACTTACAGTAGGTTTCAATACAAGAACTGCAGTCCAGACCTGACCCATATAGGGATAAATCCATATTTAGGCACTGTAATAAACCTTTGATGCCACAAAACGTGAGAAAAAATGAAATCAGTCTGTTCACATCTGTCTTTTCGAAGAGAATGGCTTGGTATTTTGATGTTATTATGGCGGAACCTGCATAAATGGCAGAAAATTATTCAATAGGCTGTGATTTTTGAAGTATTCTTTCATTTAAAAAAAATCAATTACCTCAATATTACCTAATTAATTACCTAAGCATGTAATTTCCATATTTGTTGGTCAAAGAGAGTCAAATTGACCCATATGAATTTTTGATAAATAAAAAATGATTCAATTTTAATGTATACACACACACACACACACAGCTGTTGGATAATGTTGGTTTGTATCTGTCGATTTCATATTTTGTGTAGAAAAAAGAAAGGATCAATATGATGTATTCGCTACAGAATTTACAAAAAATTCTTTCATATAAAATACGTCAAAATCAAAAGACAAATGCTTCTCATGGTTTAAAAGATCACAGTGAGTAATGAACAATACATTTAGAATTTAAACATATTTGTTTTATTATTGTGTACTGTACATTAATAACTGAACATTTTAAACTAGAACAATTTTTAGTTTGAATAAAACTATTACTAAGTCGTTTTGACCCTCTTTTTGCATTGTAGGTTTTGGGTCAAGCATTCTAGGGTTAAACATCCTGGCCAGATGCCTTAGTGTCACAACAGGACGTACTTTCAAGAATTACAGGAAATGCTTAAGACCTGTACCACTTTCTTCTACAAGCGGGCAGGTGGCCACTTCAATCACCGGGCTAAGCCCTCGGAAACAGCGTGTTCCGTCTCACAGAGTGGGTGCGTGCCGGAGCACGGTCCCCACCGGGAGACTTGTAGTGCTGCAATAATCGTGGAAAGACTAGCGGATGAAAAAGCCTGTTTGAGATCATCCTAAGTGAATGGGACAGCACGAGTAATACAGGGGTCTGTGTGGTTTATAGTTCAGTGCCTGAGTTTTGAGCGTGCGCTCTTTGCAGCAACGTGGGTGGCGGGTTACACTATCATCCCTCCACCCTCCACCTCCCCTTAGCTCTGTATTGTCATTGGCTCTTTGCAGCCCTTCTAGTCATCGCTCAGCTGCTCGGAAAATGGTAATATTGTTTTTTTTAAATAATGAAAGCCGAGCTGAGAGCTGAATTCTTAAATAGTTGGGCCGAAAGAGTTGTTGTAGCTGCAGATGTCCAATTTAGATTTACATATTAATTGTTTTCACTTAATTTAGCACCAATAGCAGCAGCGGTGTTACATTAGCACAAGCGCCCTGTCAGAGTGTCACATAAACAGACCTGAGAAAAATAAAGACAGAGAGAAATTTTCCACTGCTGTGTGAGTTTCCTTTTCTCCCCAGGCTCACTCTCACTCCCTCCTCTCCTTTCTTAGCTTCCTCCACTTGTTTGCTCTTTATTTGTAGTGCCAAGCTTGGCGTTAAATCTTATTTTTCGGTAAATAAAGCGGTTTCTGGTAGGAATTACCTTGGTGTGAGGTCTGCTTCATAAAAAGGGGCCTGGAACCTTTTATCTGAAATGTTTCTGTTTGCACATATTCTGATATTTTCTTGATGTTTGGAACATGAACAGCTATCCCAGCACTGCAGTTTCTATACTGGCCTCATCTGTTTGGAGCGTTTATACTGGAAGTACATAGCGGCCCATGACAGTCTGTTGCTCCTCTTCCAGCATCTGAAGCCGTCTCCAGTGTAGCCTTTATCACATTGGCAAGTATACGAGCCTTCTGTGTTCACACAGCTGGCGTGGTGACTGCAGCGATGGTTGCCTGTCAGACACTCATCTTTATCTGTTTATAACACATAAGAGAAGGAAACTCAGGTGAGAGCTGTTGATGAACTGGTCTTTCTGTAACACTGTGAAGACTGGTTGGTTGTTTTGTTTTATTTTAGACTGGACATTTGTCTGCTGAATTTTTGAATCAGACTCTTTTAAAAGGCTCCTTTTGCAGAAATGAACTGCATAAGGAGTTTATTTGACCTTTATTTGACCCTCTAACTCTAACACTTTCTATTCTATTTTAATTCTACTTGATCTATATTTATCTTCTTTTTAAAAATTTTATTTAGTTTTATAAAAACAAAACAAACAAACAAAAAACACTAGCTTTCTACTTTTTCTATTCTATCTACTTGTTTTTCTTTGTGTGTGTGTGTATATGTGTGTGTGTGTGTATATTTATATGTACTGCGTTAGGCAAACCGAGACTTCATTTTTGCACTTATATACTACTTGTTTTTCTTTGTGTGTGTGTGTATATGTGTGTGTGTGTGTATATTTATATGTACTGCGTTAGGCAAACCGAGACTTGTCATTTGCACTTATATATTGTTGCTATTTTGCTAGTTTTGACTGCTTTTATTGTCCTCATTTGTAAGTCGCTTTGGATAAAAGCGTCTTCTAAATGACCAAATGTAAATGTAAATTCATAAAATACACACAATGTAGTCACTTTTCCTAATACATTACTTCTACCCTGTGTCACAAGAATGTGCACAAATTTGATTTTCTCTGTAATTTCCACTTTTAAAGGGGTCATATGATGCGATTTAAATTTTTCCTTTCTTTTTGGAGTGTTACAAGCTCTTGGTGCATAAAGAAGATCTGTAAAGTTGCAAAGACTAAAGTCTCAAATCCAAAGAGATATTCTTTATAAAAGTTAAGAGTCAACCACGCCTACCTAAAACAGCTCGTTCTAACACGCCCCCACATGTCTA
>NW_015505196.1:386486-410076 GCF_001515645.1 Sinocyclocheilus grahami | reverse complement strand
CCATCTGAAATTTTCATCTAAAATGAGCATTTTTATCAGGCTGCTATGTTTAGGTTCAGTAATTTTACTCTAATGGCAATGTATAGGTCCTTTTCTATGTAATTAAAGTGAAATAACTGAACATAAATATAGGGGCCTGATAAAAATGCTCATTTTAGAAGAAAATTTCAGACGGCATTTAGAGGCTTGTGCATCTGAACTCTTCATATATTGTAAAGTATTAATTGCCACATTTTAACAGGGTTTGAAAATTATATACTTAGATCTAAAAACAGCTTTTTTTGTGGATGAAGGATTTTTTTTTAAAGTCTTAAAATTTCACATCAATATATTGTAGTCATGCATGGATCTTATAGAGCCACAATAGACAGTTTCATGGTGAAATAAAAAATAATTTCTACTTACCTGTTGGGAATGGCTATATCAGGAACTACAAAGAGAAGTCCAATAATGAAGAAGTGTTGATAGATACGGCTTTTAAACGGCAGCATATCGAGTCAAGTTAGACATAGAACTTTTTTTAGTAGACAATGAAAAGCACTTCCCTCACAACTGTTTTTCTGTCTAGCAGAAGATACATTTGTGCCAGACGTGACAAAGGACAGTCCCTGATACATCCCTGACAAATAGATGGGAATTGTGTGTGTTTGTGTGCAAGTGTAGACAGGTCATGTCACCTGTGTGCTGATGAAAGGGGACTCTGGTGGGATGTGACTGTGTGAATACTTAAGGAAATGAAGTCGGGCAGTCTGTTAAGTTCACCATCTGCAATACATATAATGTCTGCACATATGTGGTAAACATGTTCTACATATTATCATATAATATATCACTACGGTGCCACTTTTTTGGCTTTGATTGATTCACACATATTCTTAATCACAAAAATTTGTTTAAGATCTAACAATAATTTGCAGATGCACTGCAGTTCCACAATTAGAAGGTACCCTTGGAAGGTCACAGACCTGTTAAAGACATTTACTTTAAATCAGTCTTTTAGAGAAGGTTGTTTTATTCTACGTGGAGCAGATCGCCCCCTCATGTGTGCAGACATCTTTACACCACATGATCAGCCATGTCATGCAATTCACTGGGTTAATTCACTAGTCACAAATAATAATATGTGTACTTTATACAGGGTGTTTTACAATGCATTAACAATATAAACAATATAACAAAAACAATATACCACAGTCTGCAGCATAGTCCAGAGTGATTCAGGGATTAGCATGTGTGCAATCCAGTGGTTCAAACAGTACGAGTGGAAAAATAAAACAATGATGAATGCGAACACATGACACACAGCAAATTGGCTCTGTCTGTCCATCACATTCACTGCAGGAAGAGAGTTCACCGCAGGCAGTGCGTTGTAAAATAAATAAAAAAAAGTTTTTTGAAAAAGAATCCAAACTGAATGCATTAGTGTGCATTGAATTTATTTAATACACGAGTTTCACAATTTGAGTTGAATTACTGAAATAAATGAACTTTTCCACGACATTCTAATTTATTGAGATGCACCATATGGAGCATACATACGCGTGTGAAGTGCAGACGGCGATGCGGGAGAGGTGGGTCTGACTCCGGGCTACTTTTACACTCTTGCCATGGGTTATAATGCAAGTTAGCGGTTCTAAATTCACATTAAACCACGGCTTCATTGGTTTTTTGCTCTAATTTATTTTTGGTTTTGTGCTGGTATTGGTATATTTTGCATGCTAGTGATAGGAATCGATCCCTTGACGTGATTGGTTATTGGATTGTGACGTAGCAAACCGAGGACTGTTTCAAACCGCATTTCTGGGACTGCCATTGGGAAACTACAGTTTTCAGGAGAAAATACTCAGCAATGGTGTTGATTAATGGATTGGCACATGGGTTGTCTAAAAGCATATTAAAAACACCACATAGACAAATAAACAACATAAAAAACTTGATTTTTACTACAGGGGGCTATATCACATAAGCAAGTGTTGTTCCTGTGGCCTCTCACCTTTGGCCGAATCACAACTTGCTTGCAAGTGTGACATTGCTTTACAACAGTTCAAACAACAAGAAGTCGATGTTGAGTAACTTAAATTTTAGACACAATATTACCAGTTCTTTAAGCTTCACCAATGAAAATAGTTCCAAATAAAGCCACAGTAGAACCATTGCGCATCTGTGAGTGACACATGGTAGTTGGCAATAGACAGGCAGTGTGATACAAACAGAGATATTGGTCAATCGGATTTGAGGACCAAACTGTTGTATAGATTAAAATGAAAATGCTGTCATAATTTACTCACTCTCGTGTCGTTCCAAATCTGTATGACATTTTTCTTCATTCATGACCTCTAGACTGGACTATTGTAATACACTGCTAGGTGGTTGTCCTGCATCTTCAATAAACATGCTACAGTCCAAAATGCAGCTGACTGAGTTCTTAAAAGGGCAAGAAAATACGATCATATCACCCTAATTTTACAATCTTTACATTGGCTACATTGACAATCTCTACAGTTGCAAACAAAAGTCTTACTGGAAACTGAAAATTGCATGTTATTGTTTATTTAATACTGTCCTGAATAAGCTATTTCACATAACAGATGTTTATATATTCTCAAGACAAAATAATAACTAAATTTATAAAAATGACCCCGTTCAAAAGTTTACATACCCTTGAATCTTAATACTGTGTGTCGTTTCCTGGATGATCCACAACTGTCT
Source organism: Sinocyclocheilus grahami (assembly GCF_001515645.1). Lineage (NCBI taxonomy): Eukaryota > Metazoa > Chordata > Actinopteri > Cypriniformes > Cyprinidae > Sinocyclocheilus > Sinocyclocheilus grahami. The sequence goes on along the minus strand of NW_015505196.1, from coordinate 407,367 downwards.
TTCTGTTTTGTGATAGTTGTTCATGAGTCCCTTGTTTATCCTGAGCAGTTCAACTGCCTGCTGTTCTTCAGAAAAATCCTCCAGCTCCTGCACATTCTTTGGTTTACCAGTATTTTCTGCCTATTTGAAACCTTTCCAACAGTAACTGTATGATTTTGAGATCCATCTTGTCACATGGAGGACAACTGGGGGACTCATACCCCAGTTGTCCTCTATTATATAAGGTGAAAACATTTACTGATGCACAATGTATTAAAAGCTGGGGGGCGTAACTGACTTAAAACCATTTTTTTAGCTGGTGAAAATCCTAGTGTTCTAATAATTTTGTCCACCACTGTAGTTCTGTACTGATTACAAAATATTGCTAATTATAAGGCACTAAATTGCTCCTGTGTATGTCACGAGTCTATATCACGCTACAACCAGGGTGTGAATAATGGGGGTCCCCTAAAGAAAGGAATGATCCTATTTCACATAACAGATGTTTATATATTCTCAAGACAAAATAATAACTAAATTTATAAAAATGACCCCGTTCAAAAGTTTACATACCCTTGAATCTTAATACTGTGTGTCGTTTCCTGGATGATCCACAACTGTCTTTCTGTTTTGTGATAGTTGTTCATGAGTCCCTTGTTTATCCTGAGCAGTTCAACTGCCTGCTGTTCTTCAGAAAAATCCTCCAGCTCCTGCACATTCTTTGGTTTACCAGTATTTTCTGCCTATTTGAAACCTTTCCAACAGTAACTGTATGATTTTGAGATCCATCTTGTCACATGGAGGACAACTGGGGGACTCATACCCCAGTTGTCCTCTATTATATAAGGTGAAAACATTTACTGATGCACAATGTATTAAAAGCTGGGGGGCGTAACTGACTTAAAACCATTTTTTTAGCTGGTGAAAATCCTAGTGTTCTAATAATTTTGTCCACCACTGTAGTTCTGTACTGATTACAAAATATTGCTAATTATAAGGCACTAAATTGCTCCTGTGTATGTCACGAGTCTATATCACGCTACAACCAGGGTGTGAATAATGGGGGTCCCCTAAAGAAAGGAATGATCCCCCTGAATCACATCAAAACACAAAGGCAATGTTTTACCTGTAAATATGATGATACATTTCTAGGTCTGACATATTTTAAAAAGTAATTTTGGCCACCCCTGAAATGGATCATACCATTAACATTTCCTGAGCATTTCAATTCAGTTCAATTCAAGTTTATTTGTATAGCACTTTTCATGATACAAATTGTTGCAAAGCAGCTTTACAGAAAATGTAAGTTTCTATTTTAAAGTTTCTACCTTATATTTGGTAGTAGCTTATCAGTGGCGACTATGTCAAGTTGATGTCCATATGACAGAAATGTACAGTAAAATTCACGCAGTTAGTTAATGACCTGTGTAACGAATCAGCTCATGTGAAATATGAATAATTAACCATAACTAGTTATAATTAACTATTCATATTTTAGATCCGCTGTAGATGTCTTGTCAGCAAAATTTTGTAGTTTTGTATGTAGTTTGAAGGTTGGCATTATCTGAGGTCTTCTGAATTAAATATGTTATAAAATATAATATAAAACTGCTCATTTAGGAGCCTGAATTAATTTTTTTATTTTTTTTTTGCATGGACGGAACAAGAACATAATATAAGTGTTTAACATGCATATACGCATTTCAGTTGAGTGATAACATTTGCCTTCTTTAATGCTGTTAATCTGAATCAGTATCATCACTATAGGTGTGCATTATTTTCTAATAATTAAACAGCCTGTCTTCAATTATTTCTTACATATACTGACCCCACTGAAGGCCATTGTGTAAATTGTATCCTGGCTATAACCCATCATGCTTTCTAAGGCTGCAAAACTCTGGACTTTTGGTAGTACATAGTAAAAGTCCACTAAAGGAGGTAGAGCTTTTTACCTCCAAAAATGTTTGGGGCTCAGACACACTCTCCTGTTTTAAATCTAGATTAAAGACACATCTCTATAGACAAGCATTCAAATAATGTATCTCATAACCTTGTACTCCAGTTAAATCTGATCAAATGGATGATTATTCTTTGCTTGAAATGTTATGAACAGCAGCTATACGCTAATTATTCTCTATTTGCTTTTCATTTTCTACCTCGGGATGCACATCCTTTGATAACTAGCACAAGCTCCAGTTTGGATCCAGACTCTTATGAAGACTTTGGATGACCCAATAACCCAAGAGGAGATGATGCCTAAATGCCAACTAAATATACGAAACATAAAAAAAAAAAACTCTTAATTGTAATATAGATTAGAAACATGCATCTCCTTTAAAGCTGCTTTGAAACAATATGTATCATGAAGCTATGTGGAAGGACTGCCACCTCTTGTCTGCCTTGAAAAGAAAAGAAAATGATTTGTTCTGTGTAATGATTTATCTGCTCACAGATGAAGCTTTGATCTATAGCAGTTTATTCTGGAATGTCATTACACTGCATATTAGACTTGATATATTTCATTTGGATATACTGAATATGACATATTACTTGAAAGTTGTGACATTTAAGAAGTGAACCAAAGATTCTTTCCCTCACAACCTGTTGACCTCATTTTGAAAGTCTCTATGTGACTAGCAGAGCTCTCTGATGTGTTCAACAGGTGCCAGGCAGTGATGAACACAGCAGGGTCAAAGGTCGTTAGGAACTAGGCCTCTTCCAGGTGTTGGAGGTCCCAGGTCAAGCCACGGGGTTCAGAGGGTGTGACAAGACACCTGCAGAGGGGCTGACGGGGCATCAGGGATGCATAACTTTGTGACACGTTTGACACAACAGGGGTGGGGGACCAAAATGATGAGTTCTTGGGTGGGTCATAGATATAACAACTCAAAGTCAGGAAGGCCCTTTGTTGTCCTCCGATTCTTTGAATGAGACATTCTATATACATGACACCTGTGGCAGTGGTGATTTATTACGTTCATACATGTCTTAGATTTATCTTTAGTGTTATTGGCATTTCAGCACACTGGTTATTCTGCCTGCTACATGCCATTCAGCTTATTCAGATGTGTTCATAAAAAAACAATAAATGGTAATAATTTCATGCTCTTCACATTGTGATAATGAGAAGTCCTTCACCAGAGGAAGCCTCTATGTCACTCCTTACAGCACTTATTCAACACACTCAAATATGTGTCTCAATGCAAAGATATCTTTTGAATTAGCCAGGTCTAAATAGGAATTATTCTAGAGGTTAAATGTATATTTTGGCACTGGTGATCACTCTTTCACTCCCAGTTATTTGTTAAAATCGTATGGCTGGATTCTTAAAACATAAGTAGCAATAATGAGTTTGAAGTGAGGTTTGTTCAGTAAGTCAAAAGGCAATGCCTCCTATGAAATTCAGACAAGAAATAAGCTGTAAAAACAGAATTAAAGCTAAATAAATAAGACTAAATATCTCATTAAAGGTGCATTCAGTTGTTTAGTGCTATGCTGCATTCATGCCATATCGTCATATTGAGATGTCAAATCGACTTGGAGCTGTTCACACCCTTGGATAGCGCCTCTGTGGAAGTCGTGGCCTAATGGTTAGAGAGTCGGACTCGTAACCCAAAGGTTGCGGGTTCGAGTGTCGTACCGGCAGGGATTGTAGGTGGGGGGAGTGAATGTACAGCGCTCTCTCCCACATTCAATACCACGACTGAGGTGCCCTTGAGCAAGGCACTGAACCCCCAACTGCTCTCCGGGCGCCGCAGCAAAAATGGCTGCCCACTGCTCTGGGTGTGTGTTCACTGTGTGTGTGTGTGTGTGTGTGTGTGTGTGTGTGTGTGTGTGTGTGTGTGTGTGTGTGTGTGTGCACACTTTGGATGGGATAAATGCAGAGCACTAATTCCAAGTATGAGTCACCATACATGGCCATGTCACTTCACTAATGAATGAGGTGGTCAGGTGGTACAAGAGAAAACTCCCAGTTCACAAGTTGTTATTACGAGTTCTACAAGGATGTGAACGCTTTTTACAAAATTATTTTTACGATATGGCGTGAACGCACCTATAATTTAAAAAGGTTTTACACATTAATAAATAAATTGTATTTTTGTGAAGAGTGTACTCTCACTGAGATGAATTCTGTTCTTATATTAGTTTTCTATAAAAAGTTGAATTCACCTCCCCCTCAGTATTTCGCCATATTGAAATGATGTTAGGCGTGGAGTTTTACTAAACTTAGGAGAGAATCCCTTCATTCACTGGCTGCCACGGCCGCCTCAATACGCTAGTAGCGTAGCATAGTTTGGTGATGTGAAGAGAGAAAATTATGCAATGAAACAAACTTATTATTGTGCTTTACCAGGAGAGACAACTGGAGAATCACATGTATGAGTGAAGAAGCAGAAATGGTCTGAAGTCAGAAGACATAAGGACCAACAAAGATAAATAATGTGCAAAAACATCGGTGCGGCATACACAAATTACAAGATATTGAGTTGTTTTGTATGTGATCGTGATGAATCATGCAGCAGTGCAGCATCTAAAGCTGGGCATAGACTATGTGATTTCAGCAAAGTTTTTGTTAAATATCAACTCTCATTGTATGAGTAAATCCAAAGCTCAGGATTTATGTGCTCACACTATACGGTTCAATCGTTGAGCTGCGACTTGACTGCTCACACTATATGGACGTGGGAAATAAACACGTGGGACCCGGAACTGTGTAGCCTTTATCGCTCCTGGTTGTTTTTCCCAAACCAGTTCAGCGAAAACTCCACCCACGCAGCTGATGCTAAACATTTCGTTGGTCATGTCAATCACGGTGATGAATGCCTACACCAAACACAACCCCTAACCCTACCCCAATGTCAATATACAAGAAACACTGGATTCTTATGATATTAAATGATGCAGGTTACGTTAGGATGATTAATTTATTTTCGGCATGCACATCTGATTCAGGGTGGACAAGACCACGGTCAGATCAGGATGTTTCCCATTAAGGATGTGTGTGTTTGTGTATTTCTCTGCATGCACAAGTACATGTTTATCAGGAGCGTGTGTGGGCTGTCAGTTTTGACTGTTATCCCTTCAGATTCACGATGCAGCTTGTAAACTCCAGATTCTCAGGGAGTTGACAGACAGTAAGGCAACTTACACAGACAACAGCAACACAAGAAATCATCACGCACATCATGGTCCAGCTATGCCTGGCCTCATTATCCAACCGATACACAAAAGAGCCATTGTAAACACAGAGAGCTTGAGTCATAAGCACATACTGTGCTGATTAAGTTCTATTGCGAGGAATATAACACCGAAACAGTTATATGACTACGTCTATGTCTAAATTTACCAGTCCGAGGATTTAAAGTGGATTTTCTTTTTTGGGTTGTTAGTTCGGTACAATCTTGATTGTGTTGGTTTAGATCCAATGAATCCTTTATATACACTATATGATTCAAAGTTTGTGTTAATATTTATTGTTTGAAAGCAATTATTACTGTTATTAACATATAATTTATAATTCTCAAATAAATGCTGTTCTTTGGAATTTTCAATTCAGCCGCATCACAGTTTCCACAAAAATATGAAGCAGCACAAAACTTTTCAACATTGTTAATAAAAAGAAATGTTTCTTCAGTGAACTAGCATATTAAAATGATTTCTGAAGGATCATGCAACACTGAGGACTGGAGTAATGGCTGCTGAAAATTCAGCTTTGACATCACAGGAATACATTACATTATAAAATATAATAAAATGCATGATAAGAATGCACTTAGGGATAGTTAACCCAAACATGTATGTATTTCTTTCTTCTGCACAACACATATGGTGAAAGTCAGTGGGGTAGACTGTTGTTTTGGACCCCATTGACTTCCATTGTATGGGCAGTTAAAACATTCTTCAAATAATTATCTTTTGTTTTCCACAGACGAAAAAAGTGGGTGAGTAAATTATGGTAGAATCGTCAGTTTTGGGTGAATTATGCCTTTAAGTTAAAGTACACTTGATAGAAGTATTGGAAATGTACAGTATTCGAAATACGGTCGCTGAGTTTATTTACAATATGTTCAGTGCCATTTTTACTGGTCTTACATGAACGTTTTATCACTTCACTGGTGGCAGAATATGTAAACGTGAGGAGCATTTCCTTTATCCACTTTTACAGATGACCTTGCAAGCTCTTTAGTGCATATCTTTAAGCTAAAGCCCACTCATCTCCTTTGATCATACTGCAGAAAGCTGGACTGTGGCTTTTGATGTAGTCTGTTGACTTTTTAGTTAGGTAAGCTCAAGGGGCCTCACAGATCTGAAGCGCAGAAACACAGCGAGTTTGCCAAGATGAGTGACCATTTGCTCAGGTTAATATAACAATACACTATGCAAGTACCATCATAAAACATTTGCATAGCTTGTTTTAATGTGTTTGGGAAAATTTGCGGCCACAGTTTGAAAAAATGCCTCAACATGGAAACTTTTACCTAGGTGGTCCCATTCTGTTGATACCAATTGTTTACTAAGCCCCGCTAAGGATAGCGGTACAGGAAGATGGACAAAAAAGACAGTGTCTCATTGCACAACCACATGAGTGCAGTGCCACACACATTTGCCCATGTTTGCATTCACTTCCTGCATCTAAAATACCACATGTAAACACCAAATTGGCATGCGAACCGAAGTCCTCCACACCCATCCCCCTTCTATCATTCTCTCATCCTGACATCTACCTGTCTCCTCCTGCCAATCTCCAGTCCTTGCCCTCGGATGGGGCTGGGTGTGTGTTTACATGACAGATTGGGCCCCAGTAGGAACCATAATTGCATCATTTCATGGATGCGAGTCAGGACTGAAGATCCAAGGCCTTGGAGAGAGTTTCTCTTTTAAACTAATCTGCCATATGCTAGAGTGCTTGACAAAGATAGATTAGTTCTACTAGAGGTAAAGCCTGGACGATAGCATGGACCTGTTGACTTGTAGGGTATAACTACCTAGGGCCCTATCATACATCCGGCGCAATGCGGTGCAAGTGTTTTTGTTCGTTTCAGCCTTACGCAGTTCTCATTTTCCCATCCTGCGCTGCGTTGTTTAAATAGCAAATGCATTTGCGCCCATTTGTGCGCCCATGGGCATGCTGGTCTAAAAAGAGGTGTGTTCAGGCGCATTGCTGGCGCCTTGCTATTTTGAGGAACTGAAAATAGACTGCGCCATAGACCAACTCAAACCTGGTCTAAAGTCTGGCACAATACTTTTTCTTTGTTATTTAAAGAGTGCGTTAGTAATATGTGCCTATAGGCGGGTGCACAACGCGCGTACACTTTGCTTTTTACACACAAAAATGAAATAAAAAATTCCATTCCGTCATGTAAATAGCGAACCCTCCATGCGCAACTGGGTTTTAAAGGGGATGGGACATGTGACTCTGATTGGTTTATTGCACGTTACGCCCAAAAAACACCCATTACTCATTAAGAGAATAGGTTTGCAATTTCAACCATTTCTATCCCTCATAGCCTCATTTTCATTTCTGTCAAATTAAATGACACTACCCTGACTAAGGTCTCTTATTGCCATATTTGATTTGGGTTTGATGTGATTGGAAAGAAAATTACAGCTTAAATTTTGCTCTGTTCATCATAGTAAGTGATCATACTACTTTAGTTACACTACTAATGTTTTATAAATTACTTAATGTGCTCTTTGGTGGTGGACCCCATTGTGCATAACAAATACAGCAAAAACATTAATTTAATACCTACTTTTGTATTCCACAAAAGAAAGCAAATCATATAAATTTAGAATGACATGACTAATTGATAACATCATTTTCATTTTGGTTGAACTTTAAGGAGGTGATTTAAAGAAGACTACCGATGCATGTTTGCTCTCATTTTGAGGGTGCGTTATGATGCATAGCTTCATCAGTGAGGCTCTGAGGGACTCAGACTTCCTCAGTCATGACCACACACACTTCAGCAGTAGTCCTCACTGACTCAGTCACATAAATATATGAGGTAATAGAATACTCTGCTAAAGTGTGGGTGTGATAAAAGTAGATGTGTGTGTTCTGTTTAATAGATTAAGTACGGTGTTCGTGGAAGTTCACTGATATACATATATCCAGTATAGATAAAGTACGTCTCTATCTCTTGTCATTCTCTTATCTAAACCCATTATCTGCCCGATAAGTCTTTATTCTGTGTATATGATATTATAAGCAGGTTTTCCAACCATCAGAGTTTCGCAAATATTTAGTATACTGACTCGTCGTGTTTATGCTGAGTGCCGGGTTACACTGTTTATGAAATATAGCCAGGCAAAGGCCCTTTGGGGAAGAGAAAGAAAACCATTCCAAATGAAAAGTAATGATTCATGCCACAGATAGTATATAAACTCAAATACACCGCTATCGGCCCTGTTCCCCCAACATAATTTTGATTGGCTCCGAACAACGCACAGACAACTTAGTATTGCGTTACTCTAAATACATTGGGGTGACTATGGTGATGTGGGTGGTCCTCATTCATTATTATAACGACCACTCAACCTGATTGATGTTTGGAGATGGAATTTAATAACGCTATCAACCTACACTGCTCTGTTTGTTAAGTTTCCAGTAAAGATTTGCAGAGGATGGCACCAAACGGGCATTTTCAGAGTGAACGTTTTTTTGCTGTTGTTGCCGGCATTCCATATAACAGACACCCTTATTTAAATACATTACTTTCATAAGTGCGACTTATAGTGTGACAGAAGTGACTTATAAGTGATTGACATTCCACACTGGATGAACACTGGAAAATGATGAACTTAAGGTAATTGCACACTGAGTACGAAATTTTGACATGTAAAAAATAAATACGACCTCACGTCGCGTCTCAAAATTTGAGACAAATTAAAAAATTTCGGACTCAGTATGCAAGTACCTTAAGGGTCATATTGACCTCTTTGGCAACCTCTCAGTGCACCTTTCTGTCCACTGTACCATAATGGAAGAAGAAAATGGAAATGGAAAAAAATCCTAGCACTAAACAAATTTTATGTAAAATCTAATACCTTGTTTTTACTGCAAAATATTCTCCTTTTTCCTTAGTTTAACCGGAAAAACTAAACATATGCATGTTTGAGAAACAATATAGACACTATAAGCTGGTATAATATAGATTCATGTAGTAAAACATTTATGAAAAACACCCAAGGTGAGTTACATCACACATCAGATCAAATTTTAGAGAAAAATAATGTAAAGGAGTCATTCATTAAGTTCTCAAACATGCTATACACTTTAATAAACATATTGATATTTCTGAGAAGAACCCAAGATAAACCTAGTTATTTACAATAAATGACCATATTTCTTCACATACAACAGTAAAAACATTGTAGACAACTTAAATAACTTTTAAGGCGTAACTACTTAAATAATAAAAGAATCAGGGTTACTCTATTCACATGACACCTTCCCAGCAGCTCCAATGCAGGTTTCACATTAAGTGCTAAAATTATAGAGTAGATTTACAGCATGGATTCCTTACATGTAACAAAGAATGTTAAAATGCACTGAATAGAAAATCATAAACATGTGGGGGTTGTTGTTGTTGATGCACTTGTCTTTGGGAGGAATAAGTGATTATATATAATACACCTGTCAATCTCGGAGGGGACTGTAACCTTTCAATGACATCAAAAACAGGCTCAATGCCTCAAAGCTGGGTAGTGTTTATGACCTCACCGATTACAAATTTCTAAATTCTAAAGTTGAACAGAATGTGGTTCCATTTTATTCAGAGAAAAAAAATGAAGAATTGTGGGAAAATTTCTACTTGAGTTAAGAGTGCATTTTGCTAATTCGTCTACTGGATAGCGCACAACCAACAACAATTCGCTCTATAAAGCATCAGCTTTTGAAAGGATACTATGGGGTCTTGATGACATTATAGACTACATTTAACATCCTCTTCTAGTCATTCACGAGCAGAGCAGGTCGGGGGAAAATAAAACTGGCTCTAAAATTATAGCTTGAGCCTTGTTTTACAGAAACATCAAATATTCAGAAGGAAAGATCTATGTTTAATTTTTTTTCTCTGTCAAAGCACTCTTAAAGTAAGAGAACAACGTTGTAGCTTTAAATTAGACTGTTATAGATGTTTTATCATCAACAGAACTGTGTAAGTATCTAGTAAAATACATAAAATGAATTTACAGGCTTAATGCAAAACTGCTCTTCTCCCATATATTATTCCTTAAAAATATAAACCCTCCTCTATTAAAACAATGGCAAATCTAAGTAGTACGTATCTGTACTATATGAAATGTACACCAGTCACCAGTCTTGTTCCCTTTTGTATATGACAAAACTGAATATGGTTTGGTGTTTCTAAAAAAAAAATATGGAGAACATTAAAAATGAAGCGTCCCATTGTGTGTCAAAGAATCTGTGAAAAGATTGTAATATTTGCTAAAATCACCTTACGAGGGTTTTCCATATGAAGAAAAAACAAGCTTCTATGCTCGATATAACACAGAAAGAAGATAAATGAACATTTTAAAATATGATAAGATATACAATTTGCAATGAAAGCAGCGTGCATGGTAATGAACAACTATTGGAAAATAATATAGCTGATACTGCAACTTTAACCAGTGCAGTTACCTCTTAACCAGTCATCTCCAACTACTGTATTAAATTAAGGTAATCAAAGTGACTCTCCAAACATTCTTACAGATTTACATTTCACTTGACGTTTTCATCTAAATGAAACGTCAATGGGATACAACCAATATTCAGTTTTGACTCTTTGCTGGATCCTCATTGAGCATTTCAGCAATTATATGGATGACATTTGAGCAGATCCGTTTCTAAACTGCATGTAAACTGGCATCTAGTCCCATCACAATGATTCTCCAGTTATACACAGACCCGCTGGATAAGTCTGTTGTATGGTTTTGCGGCTGTATTGACAGCTAATTCCCCTCCGTTCTTCAATCAACTTGTGAATCCACGGAAGTGATTTTCTTAATGGTGCAGTTCAGTTTGGTAGACTGTCCATCTGACTTTCCTAAATGAGTGTTGCTATTCTTAACTCCCTAAAATCCCAATTAGTCCTGTAATACAAACTGGTGCTCATGTTGGGATTGGACTGAACATCCGAGTTGGTCTCATGTGGGGCTTGCAGTGCTTTGTGAGTCCACCTGCAGGGACACTTGACTTTAAAGCAGACCAGACTTTACACACCATACCAGCAGTAAAAACCGGGAAGTCCTGCGTGGGACCTCCAACATGCGACCCCTTCAGCTATGCGCCTTGAGGTTCCATTGGCCACCCTGTTATTGTTTTCCGTGTGTATTTGTGCATAGGGGTGGGAGTGCAGATGGTGTAGGGGAGCATGGCGATCGAAGCCTGTGGCTCATGAAACAGTGGTGGGAGAGGAGGATCAGGTGAGGGGCAGTTGGAGATTGGGGATGGTGTCCTGAAGGCAAACTCTTGAAAGACCTCCTTAACGTTTAGTCTGCCAACCAGTGAAGAGCACGTTATCATCCTGCCCTGCTTTTTATACAATATAACTGGTGAGGTCCAGCAGGTAAGACGTCATGTCAATGATGCGCTCCAGGATGCTGTCTTTCTCGTCATCCTCTCGTGTCCCTCGCTCTCCTTTCTCGCAGTGGCTACCAGAGAAACCTTCCTTGCAGAGACACTTGCTGGGCTCCACGCAGACCCCGCCGTTGCGACAGGCTGGTTCACATTTGGCTGCGAATGACAAACATAGAAGCCGTTAAAAAGGTTGGAAATTTGACCAACTTTGACACAGATAAAGTGCTCTGATTAGCTCTGTACCTCTTAAGCAGAAGGGGCCATCCCAGCCAGAACTGCAGCAGCACTTGCCGGTTGGTGTACAGTGGCCATTCTTGCATTCACGTGAGCAAGCGGTGCTTAGCATCTCTGGATCCTCTACTGGCCGTCTGCACTCCTTAGGGACCTGTGGCCTGCATGAGTCACAGAGCATTGATGGTCAACTAAAGGTCTGCTTTTCTCACCCTACAATCGGACATATTTTCCCTTGCAGATCACAAACTAAACACTTTCCAAGCATGCAAACGTGCGTTAATCAGGGAAGAGTTTCATAAACAAGCTTACATTTGGAAAACTTGTTTAGAGACAAAGAGTCATTTTATCATGGGATGGTCACGCTAACTTTTGAAATATGAGCTGCGTCTCATTTTAGAGGCTGGGTCCTCCGGAGGTCACATTTGTAGGCTGCATGCATCATCAAGGATGTCTTATTTAAGAAAACTAACCGTAATACAACTGACTGTTGCTCATTGTGAGGTGTAAAATACTGTCATTTCTTTCTTTGCAATCTATCGATTACTTTTCTTAAATGAGATTATCTCAATTACATATGTGATCGACAAATACAATGCAGCCTTTGAAATGAGATGCAGCAATGGAGTGGCGACTTTATTCGCAAAGATAAAGATGCACAATACATATTAGTAACATACCGATATTAAAGATCTTTTACATGTTTCTTTAATATTAAAACTATTAAACAAAGCAATTTAAATTTTAATACTGTAAGTGCATTAAGTACATTATATGTGAAGCCTAAATTGAGCAAAATTTTAATATTTGTGAATACCTACACAAAGACTAACAAGTGTTTGTCTGTCTCAAACAGAGACATTCTTAACTGTCACCTCTAATTTTATTACTGTAAAAATACTATTTTATTTACTTACAGTCTTTACTTACAACACATTTATTTAGGTTTCAATTGGCAGTCCATCTATTGCAAAAGTTCTGTAAATGTGAAAAAGATGATACTTTTTATATGAATTTAGACAGAAAGACAGAATTACTGATTTCATTAGTTCATGTTTGGGAATTACTTAATTCTCACCTACACCCTTACATTACATCACACCTACATTCAAGTGTGTGGGGATTTCCTGCACTATGAACAGTTTGTGTGTAATACCTACAATAACACATTAAAATTTGCGCTCTGTGTGGCAAAATCTGGAAACAATACTGCTTTTGTGAGTAATGGATTTCAAATGCAAAACCTCAGTGTCAAACTAAGTGGTTTGTGATGAACCTGTCCTGAAGTTCAGCTCTCCAAACATTCTTATGCCTCACTCAGCTAAACACACTGTTTAATGAGCCAGGCAAATCTCTTCAAGGCTGCCTATTAGTGAGCAGCAGGGCTGTTGACATACCCAACAGGCCAGCACACACACAAACACACTGTAATTGGACTCCAGTGAAGCAGTAACTGTATGGGAAACAGGCTGGAGAGCTCTTGGTGAGTTCACATCCTGTGTATCTCACTAGAGGTGGCGTATGGGAAAGTTAGGTGGCCAGTGATTCTGTGCTTAACGATGAGGGTTGTGGAAAGAATGGAGGTGGAATCTGAGCGTTTAAAGCTGAAGAGTGTCATTTTTCCTATGTTTAAATACTTACGTTTAATGTGCAGAGAGTAGTAAGTAGGCAAGTAAGCCATTTTAAGCTTGACTTTTATGAAGCGTGAACATAGTGTGGGCTTAGGCAACATTGGGTACAAGCAATAGCGTGAAATAATGATTATTTTTTTGCTAACGGCTAACGTATTACTGTCAAATATCAACACTTCAGTTGTCATCTCATTACCAATCTACTGGACTACAGGCAAAATTAACTGCATCCAGTTAGCTTCTAATTTCCTAAATACATATCATTGCTCTTATTGTGAACAATTAGGCTAGTATTTGCATGTGTCTTTTATCGACTCGCATCTTTTTTTTTTAAATCATAATTTATTGTAATAAGTTGTATATTAGTTGGATTATCCAATCACTTAGTCTTAATCCAATCATCGTCTGATGGACAAAACCAAGTCTCCGCCCTGCTTTTTAATTGTTTCACTCCGATGCATGTCATAATGCAGAAGAAAGAATCTATCACCACTTGCGTTTAATTGTGACTATCATGATATATAAAATATGGAATAAATAAATAGTACATATCTGTAGTATCTCAGTGGCGTGCAGTGGTGTTCTGAAATGAGTAGGCAAAGTTCGCACATTTTTTTACATTTTTTTTTATTAAATGTAAATTCATGTCCCAGTCACATTTTCTTGGTCAAATAAACATTATTTACCCTACCAGAATACTAATCTATTTTGTATTTTTTACATTAACAATGTAATTAATAAGCTATTCTGTTTATTAAAACCAATTATAAATCTCATCAGTTTAGTGTTTTTAAGCAGTTTACATGGTTTCACTTTATTTTGATGGTCCCTTTAACACATTCTGTTGACTATAAGTAATGTTGCACCAACATATCTACTAAGTCTCACTAGACTGTTAGTAGAGTATTAGTAGAGTGGTAGGGTTAAATTAAGTTGACATGTATTTGCAAAGTTACCTATTGTCAACAGAATGCTCAAAAGGGACCATTAAAAATTTTTACTTTTACATTTATTCCAAAATAATTACTCAAGGCAGTAACAATTTAAAGGGATAGTTCACCCAAAAATGAAAATTTGATGTTTATCTGCTTACCCCCAGGGCATCCAAGATGTAGGTGACTTTGTTTCTTCAGTAGAACACATTTGATGATTTATAAATCCAACCGTTGCAGTCTATCAGTCTTATAATGCATGGCAATGGTAACAAAATCTATGAGTGCAAAAAAAACATGTACAGACAAATCCAAGTTAAACCCTGCGGCTCGTGACGACACATTGATGTCCTAAGACACGAAACGATCGGTTTGTGCCAGAAACCAAACAGTATTTATATAATTTTTTACCTCTAATACACCACTATTATGGCGTCAAAAGTGGGACAAAACAGCGCAAGCACATGAACACAGCGCGCAAGCGAATTACAGTACTGTGCGCACAGTGACAAAGCTCGCACGTAAAATGAAAACCTAAAGAAATGGCAAAATTCCAAACTCGAGCACAAAAAATATGATTGTGTACACACATCAGCACGCTGCAAGGACACAAGCGCAGATCTAAACACACGCGCGAGTTGAACCCTTCACGCACATGAAGTTTTGACAGTCAGGGGGCGTATCTGCTTACCCCCAGGGCATCCAAGATGTAGGTGACTTTGTTTCTTCAGTAGAACACATTTGATGATTTATAAATCCAACCGTTGCAGTCTATCAGTCTTATAATGCATGGCAATGGTAACAAAATCTATGAGTGCAAAAAAAACATGTACAGACAAATCCAAGTTAAACCCTGCGGCTCGTGACGACACATTGATGTCCTAAGACACGAAACGATCGGTTTGTGCCAGAAACCAAACAGTATTTATATAATTTTTTACCTCTAATACACCACTATTATGGCGTCAAAAGTGGGACAAAACAGCGCAAGCACATGAACACAGCGCGCAAGCGAATTACAGTACTGTGCGCACAGTGACAAAGCTCGCACGTAAAATGAAAACCTAAAGAAATGGCAAAATTCCAAACTCGAGCACAAAAAATATGATTGTGTACACACATCAGCACGCTGCAAGGACACAAGCGCAGATCTAAACACACGCGCGAGTTGAACCCTTCACGCACATGAAGTTTTGACAGTCAGGGGGCGGGGTCCAACGTATGTTTGTTGTGTTAACAAATACTATTGGCTGCTGGCCAAATCCTGTATTGATTGGCTGCTCGTCGTCTGACTGGCTGTTGATTGGCTGTTGTTGGCCTTCTCCTGACGAGACAGAAAGCCAGGGAGAATTGGAATTGGATGATGGCAGAGAGTAAAGAGGTAAGTTTTCTTTCTAAATGCCATTAAAGATATAGCTTTTAACACAATCGTTAACAAATCTAAATGTGTTATATATTTCCTTTTTTTTATTTTTATTTTTTATTATTTATTTTTATTTTAGTTGGTTCATTCTAAATGGTCAGTGTCTTTCTTTGTCCCTGATTAATGTGTAAAACAATAATAATGATAAGCTGATGCCAACATCTACGACCTGTAATGTAGCTAGTTCAGTAACTTTATTTTAACTGTTTTTTCGTCGTCTTTATTCACAAGGATTTTGTTTGACCTGTTTTTTTTATGGATATTCTTCTGAAATGGCTAACCCAAGTTCCCCTTCAGGAACTAGAGCTGCGTCGAGTCGCTTTGGAAACGCCCTTGCGTGACCGCGTTCTGAAGCACGTGTCAAAACCGTCCAATGGAGCAGCGAGACGTCATGAAAACATAGAAGCCGTTAAAAAGGTTGGAAATTTGACCAACTTTGACACAGATAAAGTGCTCTGATTAGCTCTGTACCTCTTAAGCAGAAGGGGCCATCCCAGCCAGAACTGCAGCAGCACTTGCCGGTTGGTGTACAGTGGCCATTCTTGCATTCACGTGAGCAAGCGGTGCTTAGCATCTCTGGATCCTCTACTGGCCGTCTGCACTCCTTAGGGACCTGTGGCCTGCATGAGTCACAGAGCATTGATGGTCAACTAAAGGTCTGCTTTTCTCACCCTACAATCGGACATATTTTCCCTTGCAGATCACAAACTAAACACTTTCCAAGCATGCAAACGTGCGTTAATCAGGGAAGAGTTTCATAAACAAGCTTACATTTGGAAAACTTGTTTAGAGACAAAGAGTCATTTTATCATGGGATGGTCACGCTAACTTTTGAAATATGAGCTGCGTCTCATTTTAGAGGCTGGGTCCTCCGGAGGTCACATTTGTAGGCTGCATGCATCATCAAGGATGTCTTATTTAAGAAAACTAACCGTAATACAACTGACTGTTGCTCATTGTGAGGTGTAAAATACTGTCATTTCTTTCTTTGCAATCTATCGATTACTTTTCTTAAATGAGATTATCTCAATTACATATGTGATCGACAAATACAATGCAGCCTTTGAAATGAGATGCAGCAATGGAGTGGCGACTTTATTCGCAAAGATAAAGATGCACAATACATATTAGTAACATACCGATATTAAAGATCTTTTACATGTTTCTTTAATATTAAAACTATTAAACAAAGCAATTTAAATTTTAATACTGTAAGTGCATTAAGTACATTATATGTGAAGCCTAAATTGAGCAAAATTTTAATATTTGTGAATACCTACACAAAGACTAACAAGTGTTTGTCTGTCTCAAACAGAGACATTCTTAACTGTCACCTCTAATTTTATTACTGTAAAAATACTATTTTATTTACTTACAGTCTTTACTTACAACACATTTATTTAGGTTTCAATTGGCAGTCCATCTATTGCAAAAGTTCTGTAAATGTGAAAAAGATGATACTTTTTATATGAATTTAGACAGAAAGACAGAATTACTGATTTCATTAGTTCATGTTTGGGAATTACTTAATTCTCACCTACACCCTTACATTACATCACACCTACATTCAAGTGTGTGGGGATTTCCTGCACTATGAACAGTTTGTGTGTAATACCTACAATAACACATTAAAATTTGCGCTCTGTGTGGCAAAATCTGGAAACAATACTGCTTTTGTGAGTAATGGATTTCAAATGCAAAACCTCAGTGTCAAACTAAGTGGTTTGTGATGAACCTGTCCTGAAGTTCAGCTCTCCAAACATTCTTATGCCTCACTCAGCTAAACACACTGTTTAATGAGCCAGGCAAATCTCTTCAAGGCTGCCTATTAGTGAGCAGCAGGGCTGTTGACATACCCAACAGGCCAGCACACACACAAACACACTGTAATTGGACTCCAGTGAAGCAGTAACTGTATGGGAAACAGGCTGGAGAGCTCTTGGTGAGTTCACATCCTGTGTATCTCACTAGAGGTGGCGTATGGGAAAGTTAGGTGGCCAGTGATTCTGTGCTTAACGATGAGGGTTGTGGAAAGAATGGAGGTGGAATCTGAGCGTTTAAAGCTGAAGAGTGTCATTTTTCCTATGTTTAAATACTTACGTTTAATGTGCAGAGAGTAGTAAGTAGGCAAGTAAGCCATTTTAAGCTTGACTTTTATGAAGCGTGAACATAGTGTGGGCTTAGGCAACATTGGGTACAAGCAATAGCGTGAAATAATGATTATTTTTTTGCTAACGGCTAACGTATTACTGTCAAATATCAACACTTCAGTTGTCATCTCATTACCAATCTACTGGACTACAGGCAAAATTAACTGCATCCAGTTAGCTTCTAATTTCCTAAATACATATCATTGCTCTTATTGTGAACAATTAGGCTAGTATTTGCATGTGTCTTTTATCGACTCGCATCTTTTTTTTTTAAATCATAATTTATTGTAATAAGTTGTATATTAGTTGGATTATCCAATCACTTAGTCTTAATCCAATCATCGTCTGATGGACAAAACCAAGTCTCCGCCCTGCTTTTTAATTGTTTCACTCCGATGCATGTCATAATGCAGAAGAAAGAATCTATCACCACTTGCGTTTAATTGTGACTATCATGATATATAAAATATGGAATAAATAAATAGTACATATCTGTAGTATCTCAGTGGCGTGCAGTGGTGTTCTGAAATGAGTAGGCAAAGTTCGCACATTTTTTTACATTTTTTTTTATTAAATGTAAATTCATGTCCCAGTCACATTTTCTTGGTCAAATAAACATTATTTACCCTACCAGAATACTAATCTATTTTGTATTTTTTACATTAACAATGTAATTAATAAGCTATTCTGTTTATTAAAACCAATTATAAATCTCATCAGTTTAGTGTTTTTAAGCAGTTTACATGGTTTCACTTTATTTTGATGGTCCCTTTAACACATTCTGTTGACTATAAGTAATGTTGCACCAACATATCTACTAAGTCTCACTAGACTGTTAGTAGAGTATTAGTAGAGTGGTAGGGTTAAATTAAGTTGACATGTATTTGCAAAGTTACCTATTGTCAACAGAATGCTCAAAAGGGACCATTAAAAATTTTTACTTTTACATTTATTCCAAAATAATTACTCAAGGCAGTAACAATTTAAAGGGATAGTTCACCCAAAAATGAAAATTTGATGTTTATCTGCTTACCCCCAGGGCATCCAAGATGTAGGTGACTTTGTTTCTTCAGTAGAACACATTTGATGATTTATAAATCCAACCGTTGCAGTCTATCAGTCTTATAATGCATGGCAATGGTAACAAAATCTATGAGTGCAAAAAAAACATGTACAGACAAATCCAAGTTAAACCCTGCGGCTCGTGACGACACATTGATGTCCTAAGACACGAAACGATCGGTTTGTGCCAGAAACCAAACAGTATTTATATAATTTTTTACCTCTAATACACCACTATTATGGCGTCAAAAGTGGGACAAAACAGCGCAAGCACATGAACACAGCGCGCAAGCGAATTACAGTACTGTGCGCACAGTGACAAAGCTCGCACGTAAAATGAAAACCTAAAGAAATGGCAAAATTCCAAACTCGAGCACAAAAAATATGATTGTGTACACACATCAGCACGCTGCAAGGACACAAGCGCAGATCTAAACACACGCGCGAGTTGAACCCTTCACGCACATGAAGTTTTGACAGTCAGGGGGCGGGGTCCAACGTATGTTTGTTGTGTTAACAAATACTATTGGCTGCTGGCCAAATCCTGTATTGATTGGCTGCTCGTCGTCTGACTGGCTGTTGATTGGCTGTTGTTGGCCTTCTCCTGACGAGACAGAAAGCCAGGGAGAATTGGAATTGGATGATGGCAGAGAGTAAAGAGGTAAGTTTTCTTTCTAAATGCCATTAAAGATATAGCTTTTAACACAATCGTTAACAAATCTAAATGTGTTATATATTTCCTTTTTTTTATTTTTATTTTTTTTTATTTATTTTTATTTTAGTTGGTTCATTCTAAATGGTCAGTGTCTTTCTTTGTCCCTGATTAATGTGTAAAACAATAATAATGATAAGCTGATGCCAACATCTACGACCTGTAATGTAGCTAGTTCAGTAACTTTATTTTAACTGTTTTTTCGTCGTCTTTATTCACAAGGATTTTGTTTGACCTGTTTTTTTTATGGATATTCTTCTGAAATGGCTAACCCAAGTTCCCCTTCAGGAACTAGAGCTGCGTCGAGTCGCTTTGGAAACGCCCTTGCGTGACCGCGTTCTGAAGCACGTGTCAAAACCGTCCAATGGAGCAGCGAGACGTCATGAGCAGGGTGACGTAAGCACCAGAAAGCATAAAAGTGCATCCGGCCGGGCACAAACCAGCTTCTGCTCTTCAGTAGCGCTCTGTGTATGTGTCTGTCTATTTACTGTTGTCTGTCCCTCGCGTATGAGGTGTGATTTGTGATTATGGGGTGTGTTTCGTGCATTCGCCAAAATAAAATATCGTTTGGCCAGCCTAGAAACAGGACGCTCGTCCTAATAATAATTAGACGAGCATGTTCTGAATCCAGATCACAGCCTTCACGACGGGGGCCTTCCGTTTTCCCCGATCTCCATGCTGAGGTGTCAAGATCGTGGGAAAAACTGTATCTCTCCCCCATCGTCCCTGAAGGCCCCGAAGCTTCCCACCAGGCCCGTTAGGCTTACATCGAGTCTGGTTGGGAAAGCGGGAAAGCTGGTAGGTCAGGCTGGCGCATGTTTGCACACCATGGCGGTGTTACAAGCATACCAGGCTGACCTGCTCATGGGTGGGGCTGCTGAGCAAGAGCAGTCCAAGCCATCAAGCTCCTCATATCGCCAGTCTCAAAAACAGTTGGGGTCTTCTAGACCGAAAACGGATCTGCGGACCGTTATTTGTCTAAGAGGACCTCGGCTAAATGGTCCTACCATTGTCAGGTCCCTGAGGGCAGCCCACCTGGGGAGGAAAGGATAACACCTCAGTATACGGTGCCCAATCCTCCTCAGTGCCCTCACGGAGGCTTATTGATACCCCTGCCACCCTCGGTGCTTCAGGGCTCAGTGAGCTCCGACGAGCGAAAATCCCAGCTGCCGCC
>NW_015505196.1:305878-384197 GCF_001515645.1 Sinocyclocheilus grahami | reverse complement strand
TATGGCGTCAAAAGTGGGACAAAACAGCGCAAGCGCATGAACACAGCGCGCAAGCGAATTACAGTACTGTGCGCACAGTGACAAAGCTCGGACGTAAAATGTAAACCTAAAGAAATGGCAAATTCCAAACTTGAGCACAAAAAAAATTATTGTGTAGTGTACACACATCAGCACGCTACAAGGACAAATGACAAAACTGTGAGCAGAACCCGCACGCGCGCAGAACCCTTCACGCACAGGAAGTTTTGACAGTCAGGGGGCGGGGCCCAACGTATGCTTGTTGTGTTAACAAATGCTATTGGCTGCTGGCCAAATCCTGTATTGATTAGTTGCTCGTCGTCTGACTGGCTGTTGATTGGCTGTTGTTGGCCTTCTCCTGACGAGACAGAAAGCCGGGAGAATTGGAATTGGATGATGGCAGAGAGTAAAGAGGTAAGTTTTCTTTCTAAATGCCATTAAAGATATAGCTTTTAACACAATCGTTAACAAATCTAAATGTGTTATATATTTCCTTTTTTTTATTTTTATTTTTTTTTATTTATTTTTATTTTAGTTGGTTCATTCTAAATGGTCAGTGTCTTTCTTTGTCCCTGATTAATGTGTAAAACAATAATAATGATAAGCTGATGCCAACATCTACGACCTGTAATGTAGCTAGTTCAGTAACTTTATTTTAACTGTTTTTTCGTCGTCTTTATTCACAAGGATTTTGTTTGACCTGTTTTTTTTATGGATATTCTTCTGAAATGGCTAACCCAAGTTCCCCTTCAGGAACTAGAGCTGCGTCGAGTCGCTTTGGAAACGCCCTTGCGTGACCGCGTTCTGAAGCACGTGTCAAAACCGTCCAATGGAGCAGCGAGACGTCATGAGCAGGGTGACGTAAGCACCAGAAAGCATAAAAGCACATCCGGCCGGGCGCAAACCAGCTTCTGCTCTTCAGTAGCGCTCTGTGTATGTGTCTGTCTATTTACTGTTGTCTGTCCCTCGCGTATGAGGTGTGATTTGTGATTATGGGGTGTGTTTCGTGCATTCGCCAAAATAAAATATCGTTTGGCCAGCCTAGAAACAGGACGCTCGTCCTAATAATAATTAGACGAGCAAAGCGACTTCGACGCAGCTCGAGTTCCTGAAGGGGAACGTCTCTAGGTTACGTATGTAACCATGGTTCCCCGAGGGAACGAGACACTGCGTCTCTTTGCCATACTCCCTGCAGGCGCTACTTCATCGAAGCTGGTTTGCGCCCGGCCGGATGCACTTTTATGCTTTCTGGTGCTTACGTCACCCTGTTCATGACGTCTCGCTGCTCCATTGGACGGATTTGACACATGCTTCAGAACGCGGTCACGCAAGGGCATTCCCAAAGCGACTCGACGCAGCGTTTCGTTCCCTTGGGGAACCATGGTTACATACGTAACCTAGAGACGTTTGCATGTATGTAATTAAAATATTTAGTCAAATGTTTATATAACTGACTAGTGATACTTTACTAACAACCATCTCTTGGATTAATCTACCTTTCTCCTACGCCTCATGACGCTTTGTGTGAATTATGGGAGTGACACAAAAAGACACTGACTATTTAGAATGAACCAACTAAGGAAATATATAACACATTTAGATTTGTTAACGATCGTGTTAAAAGCTATATCTTTAATGGCATTTAGAAAGAAAACTTACCTCTTTACTCTCTGCCATCATCCAATTCCAATTCTCCCCGGCTTTCTGTCTCGTCAGGAGAAGGCCATCAACAGCCAATCAAATGACGAGCAGCCAATCAATACAGGATTTGGCCAGCAGCCAATAGCATTTGTTAACACAACAAGCATACGTTGGGCCCCGCCCCTGAGTGTCAAAACTTCATGTGCATGAAGGGTTCCACTCGCGCTTGTTTAGCTCTGCGTGTGCGTGCAGAAATTACTCGCGTGTGTTTAGATCCACGCGTGCATGCAGAAATTACTTGCGTGTGTTTAGTTTAGATCTGTACGCACATGCAGAAATTACTTGCGCGTGTGTTTAGATTTGCGCGCGTGTGTGGGTTCTGCTCGCAGTTTTGTTATTCGTCCTTGCAGCGTGCTGATGTGTGTACACAATCATATTTTTTGTGCTCGAGTTTGGAATTTGCCATTTCTTTAGGTTTACATTTTACGTGCGAGCTTTGTCACTGTGCACACAGTACTGTAATTCGCTTGCACGCTGTGTTCATGTGCTTGCGCTGTTTTGTCCCACTTTTGTTTTGTTTCGTTTTGCCATACACTATGTCCAACTGTCTTTGGGCGCGCACACGACTTCCGGTGCATGAGGTGTGTATGCGCTCTGGCGTAGTTTACGTAAATGGGTGTTGTCGCGGGAGGAGCAAACGACAGACACAGTGGGTGTGGCATCAGGCCTCGGACAGGCTTTTATTAACAGAAAATAAACAATGTGTCCAGAAAAAAGAGAATCAAGTGTCCAAAATAAACAGGGGATCTGGTGTCCTCGTCGTGCTGCGGGGTTTGTGAAGGGAAGGGCAGTGGTCAGGAAGGAAGGGTCCAGGTAACGGGCGGAGTCCGGCGGCCGCTCGTGCTCCCCTCTCCGGTCCGGGGCGCGAGGGGCAGCGGCTTCTTTCAGCGGCTTCGTCCTTCTCTCTGCCCACGGCGCTTGAAGGGACTAGAAGGCCCGGCATCCTTGCCTGACGGCCGTGTAACGGGTGCGGTTCTCGTCCAGACTGCGGGTCTGGCAGCTCACGACTCTGGCAGCACGGGAGTCCCTCTAAGCACCCCTCCTGGACCCACGAGGACACCAGCGTGCATGCACGGGGAAGAGACCGGTCTCCCGAGGAGAGGCGCGCTCTGCATTTAAACAGCGGCGGTGATGAGGCTCCATTCGGTTCAGGTGTGCCCCATCACACGCCGCCAGCCCTGGCTATTTCAGCGCCCCTCCTCTCACACGCACCTACTCGTGTCGGGAGCCTGGCGAAGGGCGGCGATTAAGGGACGGGGTGATGCTGATAATTAGGGGGAGGCAGCCAACTCGTCACAGTGTGTTGATATCCAGCCAAAGAGCAATCAACCATAACTTCAGGCGAGCAGGCTCAGAAGTTGGGAATACTTGGAACGTCACCACTCCCAAATGAGTTTGTGCGAGAGAATGTAATCTTTTAGTTTTAAGTTGGTTTGAACAATCCGGATAAGCGCAAGTAAGTACCATTTTGATTAGCCGTCGTGCCTACAATGACTGCGCACTGTGTAAACAATGAGTGACGTATAGGCGTGAGAGATCAATTCCGGCGCTTGCGTAAACTATGCCAGAGCGTGTAAAACCTCACGCATAGGATGCCGTGCGCGCCTAAAGACAGTTGGACATAGTGGTGTATTAGAGGTAAAAAATTATATAAATACTGTTTGGTTTCTCACACAAACCGATCGTTTCGTGTCTTAGGACATCAATGTGTCGACCGGAGCCGCAGGGTTTAATTTGGATTTGTCTGTGCATGTTTCTTTTACTCTCATAGATTTTGTTACCATTGCCATGCATTATAAGACTGATAGACTGCAACGGTTGGACTTAAAAATCATCAAATGTGTTCTACTGAAGAAACAAAGTCACCTACATCTTGGATGCCCTGGGGGTAAGCAGATAAACATCAAATTTTCATTTTTGGGTGAACTATCTCTTTAATCAATATATTTTATTTAAACAATTATATATTTTATTTATGAACTGATGTTCAGCTGTTCTTTTAAATAATAAATTTATTTTCGGATCATCAATCATCAGAGCTCAATAAACACTGGTCAGAGATGCGGAGATGTACCTTAAATTTCAACAAGCTGATTGCTCACTAAAAAACCTCCACAGATCTTGTTTTCAGGCCATTTGAAGTTTGATTTTGACAAAGTGGTGACACATATGTGTGCGTTGTTTGCTTTCTTTTTTATTAGTCTTCCCATTAACGCCATTATATTGTTCATTCAGACTGATTCGCGAATGCGGAGCACGCACAAACACAAAAGGCGGGATTTATCGCATGAACCAATCACAGCCGATCATAACCAGTCATATCCAATCATATCGCGAGGCACTGCCTCCTCTCATGTGACTTTCCCCCATTCATTCTTAATTACCCCACCAAAGCCACTGCATGCTTTAGGGTGTCTGTTAAAACTCAATGGGCTAAGGGGAGGCGAGCTATGCACAGTTGTTTCTATAGAGCTGGCAGGGATGCTTACCTCTCAGTTATGACAAGGGTTTGCAATTAAGTCTTATTATGTCAGTGTTTGTTGGAATTTGTTAAAAAAATTGGACCAACTGATGTTAATTTGGTAAAAACAGATGACATCAGGTTTAACAAACTGATTGACAATCGTTGGATGTCGGTGCTTTTCAGCATTGTACGAACCAACCTTGGCAGTGTCTATGTAAGCGAGTGGGATGTTGGACTTCTTGAGTACCACTGACAGCTTCAGTGACTGATGGCAGGAATAGGGTGGTAACAAGGGAATTGTGGCAGGATGTGCTGGGGTGTCTATTGGGGGTGCAGTTCCCATGCTCCCCTCAACCACTTTCAACACCCATATCAGGTCTCCCTTGTCTCTCATTCAGTTTTTTTTGTGTGTGTTGTTGTGACAGGCTGTTATGTTGTTAAAAAAACAGAGAGAGACAGAAAAGATGAGGGAGAGAAAGAAATAGAGATGGATAGTGAAAAAGAAAAAGAGGGAGGGACGGAAAGGAGAGAAAGAGGCACTCCCCAGAGGATTGGACTAACACTGTTAATGACGTCGGGGTCAGTGGCGCTACTAAACAGTTTGTATTACAGGCAGGGTGGCCGTGAAAACAACACCTGCTGCCGTGGCACTTGACAAAGACAGCTGGGTCAACAGGCACTGTGGGAATGTATCAGCTCTGTGAGGCCACTTGCATAAAACACAGAATGATAAATTAAAAGAACGCCCCAGCTTATTAGTTTAAGACTGTCCTGTAGCTTGAATGGGAGGTTCAACACATCAGCTGCACAACCTCTCTTTTTGTCCATCCAAGGAATGTTTGGCACAATATGCCAGCCATGATCCCAGTTCCCGTTCTACACTATCTACCTAGGAAAAAATCATCTACACTGGAATTGAGACATTTAAGTTTTGGGTGTTTTTAATGCTGTAAATGTGTGGAATCAATTTAGATGTGTTAAACAGTACTAGACACTTATTGGTAGTTGAAAACATAATTATTATGCCAAAATATTTAATAAATGGGGTGGGGGACTTGTATAACTTGGTGAATGATGGGTGGTCCAATTCTGTGGAAATCTGTGGTGCTTTCTGTGGAATTGCAGAATGGGTAATGACTCTAGTAGCTCCGAGCTTTTCTTCAGGAGACAGTTTAATATCTCTTGGCTTAACAGTTTCTTACTATCAAAGCTAACAAGTTGAGTTATTTGATGAAAGCAAGCGCACGGGTAGAGGAGTGAAGGGCTGAGGGGTGTTCAATGAACACAGCATAAAAAAGCCTTCATCAAGGCTCTCTGTGTGACTCCTCTGTCCTTTTTGTCATCTCTCGCTTTTGTTAGCACCTCTTTGTGGTTACATTGTATCAAAAAATTTACTGTGTATTGTAGCAGTAGGCCATTCAGTACCACCCCTAAGAGTCTTTGTCAAGGGGAGGAACACGGTTGTGAGCAGGAGAGATTTAGGAGAGACCGTGAAATAAAGGAGACTTGTGAAAATGGGGACCAGGAGAATGTGAGCACTTTTTAAAGTGTTTGTATATCCTGCTCTTGACACACACACTTAAGCCTAGAGGAATTTGTTACCTCTGTATTGCTACAGAAAAGTGCATCTAAATAACCTATTTGACACATTCAGCCAACTAAATCCAAAGTCATGGGAGATACACTTATATTTGTTTTCTTTCTGACATATCCTCAGGTCTGTGGTTCTAAAACGAATAAAGGTCATTTCAGAAATCACTCAAGTAACACTCAAACAATATATTTTGATGAGTTCTTCAAACATTCCTTGGTTTCTACTGAAATGTTGAGATGTTGTCATTCAGCTGTCAGAACAGACTGTATCTGCCAAAAGTATCGCTATGAAGTTCTAATTTCTGGTAGCTTACATGGGGTTAAATTTGTTTGCTGGGCTAAATTTTGCTTACAAGGAGTATGCCTACTGAGATAACAAACATTGCAACATTGCATATACTGGATCAGTAAAAAAACTGAATAAAACTGAGGATGTGCGTCAGTTTGTATTTAATATTACAGAAAAACCAAATTATAAATAGTTCACTTACTGGCATCTTCTCAGTTATTGCCACCAGCCAATAAACAATCCTACAGTCTCTCTCTTGTCCACATTGGACATCGATACATGTACATTTCAGTGTGCGGTGGCTTATTTATTATTCTACCATTCTAGATGGGTGCAGTCATCCTGGTGAGGTTTACTGCAACATCTCAAACATTTGACTTTCATTTGATATGATATTCTATGATATATTTTATGCTTTCTGCCCTACCCCACAGTTCCACAACCCAAAAATGCAACGTGGCAGATCATATTCCAAACACAAAGAAGGTATTTTGAAGCCCTCAGCCCTAGCCAGAACGCAAAGGTTAAAAGGTGCAGAAAAGATGTAAATGTAGATACTAGAAATGTAAATGTTGGACCACCCCATTTGACAGTGCTAGTCACTCAGAAATGTTATATCCCCTCTTTTATTTGGTAATTAGATCACAAAAACTGACATGATATATAAAACCGTGAACCCAACACCACAGGTCCAACAGACTAAACAACTCCAATCAATGGTGGAAAGAATTGTTCTTTGGAAAAATGCGGTAATGCCAGAAAACATAAATAAAGTAAGTTTGAGGGGCCTTGTTTAGGAGACTCATGGAAACATCTGTGGTAATTAATAGCATTAGACTTGGGTGGCACTGTCGTCACCTGGGTATACAGAGCCTCACAAAAATATTCAGACCTTCAAGCAATTTTCTCTCAATCCTTGCTGAAATCCTACATACAAATATTGGTTTCTGTGATAGTTTGCATACTGATTCAATACATATTGTGTTGTATTTTTAAAAGTCACTTTTTACAGTAATGACAATCTTTATTTATTTATTAAATGTGACATTGGCTCATTCTTCCAGACAGATTTGCTGTCTGGAAGATATAAATATTTGAATTGAGATCAGACTTTGACTAGGTCATTGTAGGGCACTGACAATTTTGTTACTGGAATTTCTGTAAATAGTGTTAATACGTATTCTTTTTTTATTCTAACAAGATAAAATTTCCTGTTGATGAAACACAGCCCCCATGATGCGTTCACCAACATACTTCACTGCAGGTATAGCGTACACTAAGATGTGGGCAGTGTTAGATTTGCACCACACATATTGCTTTGAATCTAGGCCTTATCTGGAGCACAACTGCAACAGGGCCACTACTAAGGCAAGCTTCAGATGTGCCGTCTCGTGGTCCCTTATACCTCCCAGTGTTACAAAGAATTTCTTATCTTATAACTGACTGGTGCACCTCTATGTAATTCTTAGAAATTTAACTTTGTAGCTTTTCAAAGTGATCATAAGCCTTTCTGCTTCTTGTTTGAATGGAGAGTTTTGAGGAACAACCTAGCCAGCGTCTGGATGGCTTCCACATCCAGAAAATTGAACCTCTCGGATAATCACTTGATTTGTACTTTACCTTGGAATGCTTGGTAGTTTTCCTTTTCACAGCCTTCAGTCCTCACTTAAATAAGGATGCATATTATAAATGAATTTTTTTTTTTTTCAGAATATGGAGACATTTTTTTCATGAAATGCAATTCCTCAGAGGCATATGACTATATAAACTAAGAGTTGATACTATCGCAAGGTGGATTTATTAAATGTGAGAATGCATACAACAAGAAATTTCAGCTCTTTCAGTGCTTTGACATATCACAGACTAAATAAGCACATTTTAAGTGTAATTTTCATTTGTACTTCAGCAAAATTCTAAAAATTGGTTAGGATCTGAATAATTTTGCATGTACATAATCTTTGAATCATTTCACCTGATAATTGAGGGTAATTTATATAGCCCTCATTGTGTAAAAAGGTCCAGTAAAAGGACTTTGAATGGCGTAGAAAGCACAAAAACAAGTTTCATGAGGGATTGGTTTGAATTAGAGACTTGACAGATCTGCCTGTGCCTATTGTAATGTCCCTTTTTTTCTGGAAATGATATATGATCTATTAAAAATGCAAACACTTTTGGCAGTTGTTACGTGGGAATTCATATGCTCATTTCTGATAGATGATATGCCTTTCATATGCACTTGGCTTGGTGAGAACGACATATTTTCAAGATCTATCATAAAAGTGGCTTTTAGTGGCGTAAAACACACGGGTTAAATTACGCCATATTGAAAAAAGCCCACTAGCATACAGAAATGATTAAATCCTTTAACCAACTCCATTCACATGTGCTGAATCTCTCGCCGTGAACTCGTGCACATGTATGTCAACTGGATAAATTTTGTTCAGCCACAGATTCGCCAGCATATGAACGTACTCAAGGTTCTCAAGGAAAACATTCCCTCTCTTGAAGACAGGTGTGTAAGTCCTGTCAAAGCAAGGAAAACACCCAACCGATGACCAAACAGGCTTGCTAGTTAACCAGCGCTGTGTCCGAGCCACCTTGACTGTGTTGGTGTTAGAAACACGTTACACTAACATTTGGAAATGGTATGCTTACTCTCCAATTATGGCCGAGGTTTGTGTTGGCTAAGACCGGCAGTTGTGTGATGATTTGTTTAAGGGAAGCTAGAGTCCTTGTGCGTGTCTGTGAGTGAAAACGAGTAGTGCTTTAACAGGATAATTCATCCACAAATGAACATTCTGTCATCATTATCTCACCCACAAAAGAAAGATATTTTGTAAAACGTCTTAGTGTTTTTGTCCACACAATGAGAGTCAACGAATGTTGTTTTGGACCCCATTGATTTTCATTGCATGAACAAATCCAGTTGTAACATTCTTCAAAATAACCTTCTCTCTCTTGGTATGAACTAACCACGCAGATGTTCAAACTATAGCACGTAAGAAGAATACCGGGGGATGTTTTGTAAAGTGGAATAAAAATGGAATTAATTACGCGAGTTTCAATATTAGCATTGCTCAGCAGTAACATCACATATTTCACATGCGAGCAATGAAAACGGAAAAACAGAGAGGCTGTTGCATAAACTCCGTTGTATACAATATGCTGCTCTGTGTATTCGAAGCTCAACGCACCTTTTAGGGTCCACCAACTTGTAGAGTTTTCCGTTGTGCGACTGTATCGCCGTGCTTTTGCTGGAAGCGAGGATGTAGACCTCACCTGCAGAGGAAAGAACACATGTAGGTCTTTCAGGGATCTCATTTGTCTTCTCTCATCTTCCTTCCTTCCTACTCGTTGCACTTGACACTGGTGCATGAGAGGGTTTCGAGAGGGGCTCATTAAATCGTCATGCAAGTAATTTAATGAGGAGCAAGCTTGCAGCACTGTGCACAGATTGTAAACATGTGTCAAGAGACTGCCATGTGGGTCTCCAGTACAGCCTTCCACTGAAGCCCTCTTACAAATCAGCAACAAATGCTATCTCTCCCTCACAGAGGCCCACTCTTGGCAAAGCACGAGATTTATTCTCTGTCACACTTGACCTGGTGTTTGGATTCGAGAGTTTATGTTCCCTGTGATGCACTGAGCTGTGGGGATATTACATGGTGGCAGAGAGTACAGCCTAGCAGCAGTGAGTGGGCATAACTTTGATTTGGCGAGGCACTGTCGGAGGGGCTGGTGTCAAGTTCACATAAAAATGACCCCCATTACTATTCCAGTAAGCCAGAAATCAGTTGATATCAACGTTGAAAGAACAGCTAAGGAAATGGAGGAGATTGTGCATGTAAACCCTATATGCTGACAGATTGCGCTGACCTTTGATTTCCAATTGTACCGTCTGTTAGCAGCAAAAAAGAGGAAGTAATCTGTCAGGAAACTAAAGGAGTACTGTGTCATAGCAAAATGTTCCTTGGAGGAAAGATATTTGAAAATGGGAGGTAGGACAAGGGATTGGTTTTCTTTCTGTTCTGTATCATTCAGATGATTCTTGGATTCGGGAGCCAGTTTTTTCTCCTTCCTGTGACTACGGTATACACATTCTAATGTAAAACAATCGCTTCATTAGACCTGGCCTAAACTTTTTTTTTGTTAGTCCTTTTGAGAAATGCCTGTAGTTACACTACTGTTTAAATGTTCAGAAGCCTCTTAGGTTTACCAAGGCTGCATTTATTTGATCAAAATACTGTAAACACAGAAATATTGTGAAATATGATTACAATTATATAATAAAGTGATTAAAATAAGAGTTTTCTATTTTAATATATTTTTTTAAATGTGTATTCCAGTCTTTGGAAGTCATTCTACTATGCTTCTTATTATTATCAATGCTCATTTTTGTGGAATTTTTTTCAGGATTGTTTGATGAATAGAAAATTATAGCTATGTAAATGTCTTTACTGTCACTTTTGATCAATTTAATGCATCCTTGCTGAATAAAAGTATTAATTTCTTTCAATTAAAAAAATAAAAAATTAACAATGTATCTTCTGCATAATATAGTTTTAAACTTGACAGAACCATGAATAAAGGTTATGACAGAAGCACACAAAATTTGCGGTGAAACGAACACACAAAGTTTTTTGAGCACTGACCCGATTCATCTTCGCCAAACCCCAGGATGTGGCCGACCAGCGAGGAACCACAGGAACTGCTAGTACCAAGACAAAGAGGCTTCTCTTGCCACGACCTGTCTTCTGAAGGCCTCTGCAGAATTCTGAAGTTCCTGCAACGATCATGAAGTCAGGGGTTAAAAATGTCATTGCTCTGTCTACCCAGCAGACTTGAGCGAACATCTTTATTTTTTACAAAAAATAAAATTACATGACAAAACATCAGGCATAATTTACTGCTTTGGATTTCCAGGAACAATTTACTTCCTACAGTTTATCTCTCACTGTTGACAAAATATGCAGGCTGATATTGAGGATGAATTATAAACCTGTGTGAAGTGTGAAAAACATATACCAGTGGCCCATTGACCTGGCAGGAAAACTGCTATCAATTTACCCTGAAAAAGCTATTTTTCTTCATTGGGGTATGTGGCCAGTGTGTGTGTTGGCACAGCCAATAACACAGGAAAGATGGCAGTTTCCATTCGCAGTTTAACAATTACCACAAAAAACCAAAGAGGAGCAATATGAAAATGGAAGTTCAATATCTGTTTTTTGGAAGCATAACTATTCAGTTTCTCTGACTGTTCAAGGGATATACCAAGTAGTTTTGCATAATTAATAATTCTAACATCATAAAGTAACACAACATACCCATTTTTGTCTCCAAATACATAACTTCCATAAAGTCTTCTTGACTGGCATCCCCGGTAGATGAATCCACCAACTGGGACGGCACCTTCATTTGACCCCAAATCAAACATAGATGGCTCATTTTCTGTGGGCAGACACACGAACAACTCACCATCAAGAAAGAAAAGCAGAGCAAGGTAACAAGTCGACATGTGGTTGTACATTTTATGAGTTTTAGGTTATTTTTTACCTTTTGAGAAATGCCTGTAGTTACACTACTGTTTAAATGTTCAGAAGCCTCTTAGGTTTACCAAGGCTGCATTTATTTGATCAAAATACTGTAAACACAGAAATATTGTGAAATATGATTACAATTATATAATAAAGTGATTAAAATAAGAGTTTTCTATTTTAATATATTTTTTTAAATGTGTATTCCAGTCTTTGGAAGTCATTCTACTATGCTTCTTATTATTATCAATGCTCATTTTTGTGGAATTTTTTTCAGGATTGTTTGATGAATAGAAAATTATAGCTATGTAAATGTCTTTACTGTCACTTTTGATCAATTTAATGCATCCTTGCTGAATAAAAGTATTAATTTCTTTCAATTAAAAAAAGAAAAAATTAACAATGTATCTTCTGCATAATATAGTTTTAAACTTGACAGAACCATGAATAAAGGTTATGACAGAAGCACACAAAATTTGCAGTGAAACGAACACACAAAGTTTTTTGAGCACTGACCCGATTCATCTTCGCCAAACCCCAGGATGTGGCCGACCAGCGAGGAACCACAGGAACTGCTAGTACCAAGACAAAGAGGCTTCTCTTGCCACGACCTGTCTTCTGAAGGCCTCTGCAGAATTCTGAAGTTCCTGCAACGATCATGAAGTCAGGGGTTAAAAATGTCATTGCTCTGTCTACCCAGCAGACTTGAGCGAACATCTTTATTTTTTACAAAAAATAAAATTACATGACAAAACATCAGGCATAATTTACTGCTTTGGATTTCCAGGAACAATTTACTTCCTACAGTTTATCTCTCACTGTTGACAAAATATGCAGGCTGATATTGAGGATGAATTATAAACCTGTGTGAAGTGTGAAAAACATATACCAGTGGCCCATTGACCTGGCAGGAAAACTGCTATCAATTTACCCTGAAAAAGCTATTTTTCTTCATTGGGGTATGTGGCCAGTGTGTGTGTTGGCACAGCCAATAACACAGGAAAGATGGCAGTTTCCATTCGCAGTTTAACAATTACCACAAAAAACCAAAGAGGAGCAATATGAAAATGGAAGTTCAATATCTGTTTTTTGGAAGCATAACTATTCAGTTTCTCTGACTGTTCAAGGGATACACCAAGTAGTTTTGCATAATTAATAATTCTAACATCATAAAGTAACACAACATACCCATTTTTGTCTCCAAATACATAACTTCCATAAAGTCTTCTTGACTGGCATCCCCGGTAGATGAATCCACCAACTGGGACGGCACCTTCATTTGACCCCAAATCAAACATAGATGGCTCATTTTCTGTGGGCAGACACACGAACAACTCACCATCAAGAAAGAAAAGCAGAGCAAGGTAACAAGTCGACATGTGGTTGTACATTTTATGAGTTTTAGGTTATTTTTTATGAGTTATGGGTTATTTGAGCTTGAAAATTCAAATGAGTTAACGGAAATCATCTGCATTGTTTAGATAACTAAATTAAAAAAAAATTTTTGTCCAAACTCGATGTGTTCAATCACCATCCTACATGTGTTGCAAAGTTGATTTATCCCCATAATAACAGTTTTCTTTGTTTGTGTAAGGGATATCCATGTTTACCACAATCTGTCAAGAGACCATTAGCACTTCACACAGGCTGGTTTTAATTAGCTATTCCCCAGACGGTTATAAAAACACTATGTAAACTTGATATGGAGGGCTATGTTCATTTCACTAAATGTCCTTATTAAGCACTGTTAAGTTCACATTATAGCTCAAATAGATTAGGAAAAGGCCACGAGAGAAAAGGGTGAGGTAATCCTACAATTACTATTGAGTGTTTGTGTATATTTGTTTAAGTTTGTATGGCTACAAAGATTACAGCAGCTTAGGGAATGGCCAGTACTATAACCTTACAGTCGGAGCCCCGTAAAACAATAAAATGTGATTTAATGAAGTAAGTCATTCACCATGGTGATGGTTTAACATCGTAAATGGCTTGGAGTTTGGGGTAATTTGGCACACTTGCGAGACAATCTTTTTGGGGTTTAAATGCATTGGCTGGGAGAGAGCCATATTTGTTTGCTGCCAATGCGTAAGGAGGAGTACGAGAGAGCCAATCCATTACTTTGGCCATAGGAAATAATATATATTCACTTCTGGTATTGATTTAGGGGTCTTAGTCAGCACGATTGAGAGATGGACTGCCATGCTGGTCGTTTTGTGTTTCAACAATGTACTAAATGACCATATAAACGCTCTTCGACAGCGATAAATTATACAGTTGTTCATATGCTTGCAAGTCCCCAGGGATTAAAAGAAGCATTTTATATTTAAAGTGTGTTCTCACATTATGAAACGAGAGTGTTGTAATGGTATTCTTGAATAAAGCGTTGATCGGTTTGTACAGAAGGTCTTAAATCATTTTTGTGGAACGGACCCCCATTCCATCGAAGACATTCTGTTCTCAGCATAAAAGCTTAACATTATTTCATAACCAGTACATGGAGGGAGAATTTAATGTTTTGTGAAATACAATACAGGAACTTCTTGAGTGGTTGCCTGGTTGGAACTATTTGGCTTGTAGAAAAGCCTTTTTGCTTGTACAGTAATCCATCATGTTTTTAGAAACCAGCCACTTCTAACAGACATACCGTAGTCTTTCCCTTTGATAACCTGTAGGATCCTGCCTGTTGTCGTATTTTTGCCAACAGTATCTGTGCACAGGATCAGCAGACTCCCATTGGTGTTATGAAACGAGAGTGTTGTAATGGTATTCTTGAATAAAGCGTTGATCGGTTTGTACAGAAGGTCTTAAATCATTTTTTTGGAACGGACCCCCATTCCATCGAAGACATTCTGTTCTCAGCATAAAAGCTTAACATTATTTCATAACCAGTACATGGAGGGAGAATTTAATGTTTTGTGAAATACAATACAGGAACTTCTTGAGTGGTTGCCTGGTTGGAACTATTTGGCTTGTAGAAAAGCCTTTTTGCTTGTACAGTAATCCATCATGTTTTTAGAAACCAGCCACTTCTAACAGACATACCGTAGTCTTTCCCTTTGATAACCTGTAGGATCCTGCCTGTTGTCGTATTTTTGCCAACAGTATCTGTGCACAGGATCAGCAGACTCCCATTGGTGTCCATGCGGAGCTTATCCACTGCACACCTAGAGCACAAAATACCATTTTAATGCATTTTGCAAGACAGCAGCAGTGTAAACCACACTGCTACTTGTTATATGACACTTTATTTAATTATATGGTATATGTGTTGGCGTGCACTTCTAATTCTAACAGGCAAGATTGGTAACGTACCTTAATTCCAGACAAATCTTAACATTTATTTACATTCTTGAGAAACTGTGTGCTTCCACCTTTATGGTAACAGTTTGGGTGGGCGCTTTTTCAAAATGAGGTCCATAAAGAAATGATTTACTGCATATGGTGCAGAAGAACTTGACTAGCCTGCACAAAACCCAGACCTGAACCCCAATGAACTGGAATGACGACTTCAAGCCAGACCCCATCGCCCAACATCAGTGCCTAAGCTCACTGATATACAGGTGCAAATTCCCACATCCATGTTCCAACATATAATGAAAAGAATTCATAGAGTAGCTTTCCCTAACAATCTAACAATCAATTTTTCGAAAGACAATTCAGTAAAATGTTTGACCTTACCTCCCTGGGTCATGCAGTCCATGGGCAAAGATTTCAGGGGGCTGATTTGTGCTGTTGAAATAGGGGTTGTTTCTGGGTATAGAGTAAGGAGTGCTACAGCAATCTGTGTCCAAATCCACCCGAAGGACAGATCCTGTGAAATCACTAAGGCAGAAAAACACTCCATTGAAAATATTTGAAACAATGCTTATATCACTATTACATGGTTTGACTCATCAATAGTGCTTGATTATTACAGCTTTAAGCATTCAGTACTTACCTCAGACCATCCATCTCCTCCATATCGTCCAAAGTGATCATGCCATCACCTAAAAAAATGTGCAGAAGCCCATCAGGGCCAAAGAGGAGCTGCCCTCCCAGATGCTTTCGGTGGAGCTCAGCTACTTCCATTAAAACCCTAGTGGTCCTTGTGTCCACCTGGTTTGGGTTTTTCCTAAAACCAAATATTAAAACATTTATATATAAACCTAAATCCATCAATTTTCTGAACTGCTAGGGATCGGAAAAAAACAAACAACTTGTAGGGTCGCAGGGACTCTATCTGAGCGTACAAAATAGAAAACTAAATACATGTAAATACAAAATTGAATTAATATTTTATTTAAAAAAAAGTTTCAAAATATATTTATTAATTTAATAGTTTAAAAATTACAACTGATTATTCACAAAAAATCAGCACAGAAAATGCAAAAAAAAAAAAACATTTTGTTTAAATCAGATGACTTATTTTGGCAACTATATATTATAACCAACTCAAAATTAGGTTATTTTGGCATTTGAAAGGCTAATTTACAAAATTTACACTTTAGCGGGTTTGATAATGCTGGGTGTTTTGCATCGCAGCTGGGGAGCTGAACACAATCAGAATGGATGTCAGCCTTCGTGATAATTATATGTTGTGATTACATATCTCTATAAAACATTCATCACTGTAAGTGAAAGCATTTCATGAGGAGCTCAGCTTTTCATGACTTATCTAAAACCACATGGGAAACAAACATTACGCATACACGTCCATGTGTAAAGTTTGAAACACCTTTGATCCAAGGCCATAACCACAAATTGACATTGGGGTAGGGCAGGTTTTGTCCCTAACAGATTTCCCCCTCCCCCTTTTTTGTTTTGCCTCTTGGAATATCAAGGCAGACAATTTGACAATATCTGAATATGAGGAAGGACACTTCCCCCCATTGTCCATGATGGTTACGGCTCGGGTTAGTAGCCCCTGTGCTTGGTCAGGTTTTGACTGGTTTCTCATTACCTGGACACAGTGTACTCGACTACACGAAGAATGTGGTCGTGTGGTCCGATAGCCCAGCGCTCTTGGTTGGTCGTGTAGGAGATGTAGAGCTTTCCATTTTTCTTATAATTGGGGTGGAATGCAAGGCTTAGCAAGCCCCTTTCATCTCCTCCCTGCAAGTCAGATGGGGTACACAAAGAATCCAGAAGTTACTTATGTCCCTTTTTTAGATTGGTCTGGGCTGCAAAAAGCTAAAGCCGAGCCTCCCCATGTCCCCCTCTCTCTCTCTCCTTTTGCTCTTAGCCTTTCTTCATCTCGGTCTCTCTCCATATGGGGGCCAGTTACCCCATGCCCTCTTGCTTTTTTTCTTACCTCCCCTCTCATTGACTACTGCATTACAAACGATTATAAAACATTTGACTTCAAGCAAACCCCCACACCCACTTTTCTCCAACCCCGTCTTGGTTATAGGTGCTTGTATTTGGGGCCAGGCTCCTCTGGGATGCCCAGGCCCTCCTTGCGGCCTCCATTGTGCAAGTGATTTGTGTGTGTAATCTTTGGGGGATATCCGTGAATGCAGTGCCGAGTGGCTGAAACAATTCATTAGCTCGCTCGCAGTTCATAGAGAGCACAAAAGTCCAGGATTCCTTTAGCCCCCCTCTTTCCTCTCTCTCTCTTTTTTAAAATTTTTAAACCCGTGCAAAATTTGAGAGAAGCAAAAAAAAGAATGGGCAGAAAAGAAAAAAAATACAACACTCCCACTTTCTTGGCAACAAGTTAGAAAACATTGAAATTGCTTGTGAAATAGGTAAAACCACTCATCCCGGAGGCTACTACATGAGTTGTCACTACTTTGGTGGTCCACCCATCATAGCCCATTGTAATAAGCAGCTATGTCGCTTTAGTTCCTGGGGAAAGTAATAATGTTGGGCTTTACTCCCTTTCATCTTTCCAACTTTGTTTTCCTTCTGGCAACACAAATGAAATGAATGAACAGATTGCTAAGCGTACGCCTCATGAATGAACCAATGAATCAATGAATGAACAAACGGGTTTGAGGCAAGTCCCTGAAAAATGATTATGATTTAATGCTTTGGGATAAGACGTAACACCAGTTTATTACAGCACATACACTAACAGTGATATTGGCTGTAAAATAAGTAAACAAATAGAGTTTTCATTAAATTAGCTGTCTGTGCCATCTCTGCGGCATTCCTTTTGGATTTCTCACAGGAATTCAGCAAAGAGAGGTCTTCTGTGGATTGCCCAAGTTAACGGTGTGGTTCAGCTCACAGTACACGCCAAAACATACAGATCATAAATTGGTTAGAGCGACTCTGTTGGGCTGTGCTGAAGTAATCCAATTCGAATAGGCTTCAAGTGCTAGCGCTCCATCTCTGGAATGCTCCGGAGGAATTCGAATTGGATCTGTAGGGACATGAATAATAACACTCAGGAGGACTCTTTAGTAGACCACAAAGAGTGAAATCACAAGCAAAACTCTGTGGTACCCATTAAATGTCTGTTCTACATTAGTCAAACACAAAACAAGGTTGGGCTGAGTTAACAGCAGGTTGATATCATTTATCCATGCTCAGCTTTTTCAAATGAAAAGTTATTCCTTTCTCCGAAACCTCCCTCTCAACATGTTGGACTCCTGATGCACTGACCTGAATCCCAAAACAAACACAGAGGGAGCAGGTCAAGTTAAGAATTCCAGAGAGTTGTATGATCTCAGGCCAGGGACCACCAAAGAACAAAATTAGCTGAAATATTAGCTTTTGCTAATGATCGCTCCTTCAACAAGTAGGCACAAAAAAACGTCATCATGAAGACAAACTTCATGATATTCTCCCTCCATCCATCATAGCAGATGCAGGGCTACGTGTACATTTTCCAGGCCTGTTCCTCTGGGTGCTACCAAAAACTTAATTAAGAGAAGACAAACTTCATGATATTCTCCCTCCATCCATCATAGCAGATGCAGGGCTACGTGTACAAGCCTCTGCATAGTTGTTGCAATATACCAGCGGGTACATATTGTTCCACTGTAGCAGTCACAAGCAGTTCACTTTTCTTAGACATTTCATCAGGGTAACCTTGCAGCATGCTGACGTCGATAGGAACAGTTCAGCTCCGAAATCTCGCTTCAAAACGTCATGGTCAGAGGTTCTACGCTATGTTATTGTTAGCATTCTGCACATTGCCTGTTGCTTTGACAGTACTAAGATTAGGTTGTAACAGCTTCTTGAAAAGAATGCTAGTGAGAATACATCGGGGTCAGATGTATTCGCAGACAGGAACAGGGAGCACTATCGCCCCCCTCCTGGACCCCCATCCACCCCATCGGCAGCTGCTTGCCTTTCAGGGCTTGATGCATGGCCTGGCTTGCACATTGTTTCTGAGCACCTTTTGATCCTTATTGGCTCAGGCAATCCTAAATAAAGAGGCATTCCACCCAAGCTGATTGGAGAAAAACAATGCGTGCCTACCTCAAAGGCCCTCAAAAGACTCAAGTCAAATCCCCCTCCTCCACCTGTTAACACACATTAATCCTGTGACAGCGCTGGAGTGAGGATCGCTCACTTTCAAGCGATGAAAAGAGCAGATCGAATCGTAGGATAGCATTCACTTATTGCAGCGGCAGCTCTCTGGAGCAATCCACAAATCTTCTGAATGGCTCCATTACAGGTGCTCATCCTGTCTCGGGGGTCCTTGCGAAGTCAAAACCTTGGCCAGGAAGCTATGTGAGATGACAGTTAAGCAGAGGCCGTTTCTCAAAGAGAACTGTTCAAAGAGTCAAAGGACGAGAGAGGAAAAGGTCCATTTGTCAAAGCTAGGATACTTCATTTTTGACAGAGTCGAGAGCCCTCCTGCTCGTCGAGCTGAAAGAGCTCAACAGCTGTGCGTGTCAAGTGACACAACATGCTGTGATCTACTTGCTTCGGCAAGAAATAGTTTTTTGCAGCTGGACACCTTGAGTTAGTTGATACACCACAATGGAACTCCGCTCACATTGTGTGCAGATGTCTTCTTCACTACATCTAGCAAGGACAACAACAAAGCGGTACCATACTTGTGTACCTATCACGTCAACACGAACTGAATCAGAGCTCTTTCACACAAATAGTTTAGAAGATAAACACTTTAGGGCGCTGAAATCCTATGCTTCAGGATCACTGTATGACTCTTTTTTTGTCGGCATCTGGAACAAGGTAACTAGTTTACAAGATATCCCAAAATAGATAGCTGGTAGTTAACTAGTTAAGCGCCTCCGCTGATAGCACTCTTACTTTGTTGAATCCAATCAGACTGGTGCAGGGTTGTGCTTGAAGGCCAGCCACGGATGTGAGAGTGTAATAAAGTAGCTTGCAATAAATCCAATAGGACCACAGTCCACTTCCACAGTAGCCAGTGCAACTGGGTCAAAACCAATAAGGTGTTTGATCCTTAACACTTTCTTTAGAAGATCTGAATTGAGACATCTGGGTCAGTGACAAACAAGAGTGTCTACGATAAAGAAAATAAAAAATAATCTTTCAAAAAACTAACTTAAATCAAATGACCAAGTTCTAAGGAATGTGCTCTTTGTATGCATGTTGGTTTCATACGGTTTTAAAAAATGTATAATTTATAAAACCTTTCAATGACTCTAAAAATGTCATGCGGTGTAACCATAAAGTAAAAGGTCATATTTTTTCTTACATTTTGAATGAATGTTTTTTTTTTCTATAGTTTGTATTTTTTAATAGCATGAATTATTAATTTATGAATATCAAAAAAGTTCAAATTATCTAATATTTTAAGAGATTTATTGACCTTGACAGTCATGGGTGTCTGAAGGTGTCCTCTTTATCATATAATTTCCTGTGTCTTCTGCATGTTTCTGCTGGTTGGTGACACCACGTTACTTTGATTTGGTGGACAATAGTCTGTTCAAATGTTTTGTTGTTTTAAATAACTGCAATAATAATCATAAAAGACCAATTAAAAGGTTTTCATATTTATTATATTAGGACATTTATACTTTATGCCCCCCACAAGATATGAAAATAAATTGTAATTAATTTTAATGAAGAAATTAAAACCATGCCATAGACTATGTGTATTCAAGTCATTATATGTTTTATCAATACATCTGGACAAAAAATAAAAATGAGAACTTCACTGACCCACCTGTGATGAAAAAAAAAATCATCATAAAGGTGGTAAGGATAAAGGGAAGGGGAGATGATCAGTCGTGTCTCTGCATTTCAGTACAAAACTTCTGTCAGTAATTGGAGAAGCACAAGTAGCACAGAATGTTTGATAATGTCACACAGTTTGTGTGCGTGTGTGAGTGACTGAAGAGATACGGTTTCATCAGAGAACACCCACGGTGCTCTGGGAGACTCCCTTAAGTAGACAGAGCATTGTTTCCAAGCAGTTTGGCTTAAGTGGCAGTAAGGGGATTGGGCTTGAAGGAGATTCAGAACATTAGAATCAAAGTCATGATAAAACACTATCATCCCCCTTCATGCCCAAGTCGGGTCCCAGCGGGTCTCCAGGCCTTCCACGGGCACAAAGGCCACATGTCCTGTTGATGCTCCGAGTAAACACAGCCGACTCGGAATGATAGCGGCTAAACTTGACAGAATAGCACTCTTGGGGTCTGCCGGGGCTTGAGCTTACTCTAATTGTCATAATGATTGCTTTATCCACAACCAATTATGTTTAATGACGATAAGGCACATTGGGGGTCTTTCCTGTGGGGCTGTTGCATGTTGACTCCATAATTGCTCTTTCTCCTTTTATAAGTGAGGCAACGGGAGGTATGCAATATACATAAACTTCCTGTCAAAAAGCAGGTCTCTTCCTACATCTCTGGACACTTGCTAAACAAAATGTTCTCGAATTACAGAATGCTTCAGTTCTTGTGGGGGCAGATAAACATCTGTTGTGACACACGCCATAACTACTACTGACAGACATGCATGTAAGCGAACGCTACAGCTGGCTACATTTAAGCTTTTCTCACTGATCCTTAACAATCAAACACAAGGTTTCCTCTGCTGGCAGTCAGGTTGACAGCAAGCAAACCACACACATAGAAGCCCACATACAGAATACATTTGTATAATAATACCCTCCATCACCCTCCATTCAGGTTTTGATTTGTGGTGGGAGGAGAGGAAAAATGGAAATACATCCATGGAAGTTGTTATTGTGCTCCTTAAAGATTCTATTCTGTTAGGGTGCTTCATTTCTCCCCCCTCAGCTTCGTCTGAGAAGGTGCCAAACCAAAATGATGAACAACAGATCTTCCACGTTTCAGCGAGGCTTCCTGATTTATGCAAGACAGACTTCTCTGATGGTGGGAGGTCAGGCTGCATGAATATTAAATAGAAGCTATTTCCTCTTTAGAGGCAGATATGTCAGCAATGTCGGGAGTGAAAACGGTAACATTTAGAAATTTAGCTAAATTTCACCATTATTAGCATCCCTAACAAAAATACTTGAAATACTATACTAATCCACTGGGATATGATTTGGAAAAAATCAGGTCTCCTGATAAATGAATGGCATTGTATCATCTCAAAGGTGCACTTTTGTCATTTTTGGTTTAATTGCATTAGCTGGCATGGCATTTGTCTTTTGTACATCAGAGTGAAACAAATTATTAGATTGAATCAGACTAAATGATTGGAGAAGTCCAGTGTTTGACACCAGAGAGAAGTCTGTCATTTTGTCATTTTTGATTGAACATTATGAGGTCAAAAAAAAAAAATGAACACATGAATGCATAAATTGTACACACTATGAGCTATTATTATTATTATTATTATAAACATGTATTTAGAAAATAGATGTGAATTTTAATTTCACGCTGACTTTATGCCATTCATTCACAGTTAGCAATTTTTTATGTCTCAGAATAAAACGTGTCCAAAAATAAGGTTGTTACCAAGAATAAGGAAGGAAATCAAGTATATATTGTAAAATTTCAAATTTGTTTCTCTAAAAAAGCTTTGAAAATGTTTTTCAGCTCAATGATGAGACTGGAATCTTAATCTGATGTAAGTGCACATGACTGTACATACATTTCATATTTGTTTCTTTACATATAATACTTAATGAAAAAAAAATCACTGACCACACCTTTAAGTATATAAAACATTGTCAATCCAGCCAATTGATAACCACCACAATGGCAACAAACACGAGCTTTCACTTACCTTTATGCCGCTTTGGACCAGCTTATGAATGTCAAGAAAAGGCTCTTTCAGGAGCTCCATGTCATGTGTTAGGATACGGACAAAGCCTTCCTTCTCCAAAATAAAAAGCCGCTGTGATCCATCCCCACAATGCACCACACCAACAGGCTGTCGAAAACCACTAAGGACCTCCTGAGTGCAGTAGCAGTTGTGTTTATGTTTTCTGTAGGAAAGGAATGGAAAGATTAGAAATTTAGATGGGTTAGTTTATGCATCAGGCTTTTATGTTGTTGTCCAATGTCTATTTTTTGTTGTAAACATTAGAACTGTATAAGTTTAATCGTTATAAACAAGTTTATTACAGTTAGGAACACAACAGGCTCTTTTCTGCTTGACAGACTGGTTTGGGAGTAGACTGAATAAAAAGCCACAGGAGAAGTTAATTTAACATAGTCAGAAGTTGGGGGCTCTCAAGCTGTGAAACAAGTGTTCCATTAACCACAAATCACATTTGATGTGGGGACACGCCAACTCACATTATGCCTTAAATAAAACAAGGGCATCAGCAGAGTGGGTGCTCCTGTTAATAAGCAGTCTTGGAGGGATTTTCCATAGATGTAATAGGGGGTGAACTGGCAGCAAATGTATGTCTGACATCTCGTGCCTGAGCTGTAGAATAACGTCAGTCTGATGTGCTTGCAGTGACTGTACCTGATCGGATATGCTGCTTTACTGGCCCTTCGCAATGGGAGGTCCGATTAAGAATTATGACGTTCATTTACAATGACTGTGGGCTCAGAGCCTTCTCAAAACACATGGCGGATTCACAGCTCGTCAATATTTGTCTCAGAAGGTCACTATCAGAACTATCCCTTTAACTACCACAGCATGAAGAAGAGTTAGAGAAATTATAGTTGCGGGAAACAGGAAACACCGAAATGTTAGTAACAACAGAACTTGCGGCCATAGTTGGCTAACAATGTTTTTGGGAGTCCTACAGGTGGTCTTGTTGACTACACATATGAATCCATCATTGTAAGTTGTGAAAAGTGAATAATTAAAAGGGTTAGTTCACACAAAAATGAAAATTAGCCCACAAATTGCCCTCAAGTCATCCTAGGTGTATATGACTTTCTTCTTTCAGACG
Organism: Sinocyclocheilus grahami; assembly: GCF_001515645.1. Taxonomy (NCBI): domain Eukaryota; kingdom Metazoa; phylum Chordata; class Actinopteri; order Cypriniformes; family Cyprinidae; genus Sinocyclocheilus; species Sinocyclocheilus grahami. The sequence goes on along the minus strand of NW_015505196.1, from coordinate 360,339 downwards.
AATCCAGTTGGAGTTATATTAAAAATTGTCTTTGATCTTTCAAGCTGTTTAATGTCACTCAGTGGGTGTTGCATGCATCAGTCCAAAAGAAGTTAAATAAAAAGCACCCATCCATAAAAAAAGTGTCTCACACGACTCCGGGGGGTGAACAAAGGCCTCCTGTAGCGAATCAATGCGTTTTTGTAAGAAAAATATCCATATTCAAAACTTAATAATCACTTTAATGTAGCTTGCGCTAACAGTTGTACATGGAAGCAGCTCCGGGCAGATGACGTATGAGGTCAGCTTTGCGCATGCGCCGCTCAGAAGTGACGGACGCGGAAGCACAGGGGAGATATCAAAAAAAAAAAAGGTCACTTATTAGAAGTACAAAATGACGATTTGTAAAGAAGAATGTCGGAGGATTTCGATACAAGCCAAGATGAGACTGGTTTTCCTTTGCTAATGTAAGGAAACTTAGCTACTCCTATACTCCTAACTTTTGCTCCTATTAACAAACGTTGGTTTTCACGTGACTCGCTCGCATGCGCAACGCTGAACTCATACGTCATCCGCCTGGAGCTGCTTCTGTGTAGGACTGTTGGTGCAAGCTACATTAAAGTGATTATTACGTTTTGAATATGGATATTTTTCTTACAAAAATGCATCGATTCGCTACAGGAGGCCTTTGTTCACCCCCCGGAGCCGTGTGAGACACTTTCTTTTATGGATGGGCTCTTTTTATTTAACTTCTTTTGGACTGATGCATGCAACACCTGCTGAGTGGCATTAAACAGCTTGAAAGATCAAAGACCATTTTTAATATAACTTCGACTGGATTCGTCTGAAAGAAGAAAGTCATATACACCTAGGATGACTTGAGGTTGAGTAATTTGTGGGCTAATTTTCATTTTTGGGTGAACTAACCCTTTAAGCCTTTTCCTAATACTAATATGAGGTTACAGTCAACAGGATATTCAGCTATGAGCTAAATCAGAGCCAGCCCCAAATTATATCCCTTGCTATGTCCTGTCACAAATGGTCAAAGCCCTCTGGCTGTCACCAACAGCTCATAGTTCCTGCAGTATAAGCACTTTCTTTGTGTTCTTAAAGCTGGTTAAACTCAAGTCTGGACACAAAGCTCTGGCTTGGAAAGAGGGGCAATGGACCAGTCAACGAGTACATGCAGGAATGTTGTGACATGGAAGGTTAGTCAGGCCTGTCTTGTCTCTAGTGACCTTGTTGAGGCTGCCCTGATGACCTAGTAGTCGAAGCAGGCCAGTCATACTGGGCCATGGGACATTATATGACGTAAGGAAGCTTCTCTCATGCCTGATGATGAATGTCGTTACACTCAGATGTCATTACAGGGAATAGCTCACCCCAAAAAATGGAAATTCCATCATTATTTAATCACCTTCATGTCACAATGTTACGATGAATGGGAACTGGAACGTTCAAGCAACAAAGGATGCAAAAGTTCCATGAATGTAGTTCATACAGCTTGTTCACTGGATTCCAAGTCTCCTGAAGTTATACAGTACAATTTGTGTCAAACTAAGTCGATATTCACTGATAATCTTCCTTGCCACTGGCTGTTGCAACAGTATTCTGAGCTGAACCTTAGAACCATTTATGAATTATTCAGACTGGTTTTGTGAACTGGATCAACCGATTCTGACTCAAAAGAATAATTAGCTTACAAATCAGAGATGGTTCCTTATCTTATATATTCACTAATTAAAGTGCCAAGGAAAGCTAGTACAGTTGTCAATATTTTTGTGAATAATGACTTACATTTTTGTCGTTATGACTATGAGCAGATGAGGTATATATATATCCATATGTATATACATATATATGGGGGGTATGGTATTTTGGGCAGCCCTATTTTACTTTCATTATATTGAAAAGATTGACCAGGACATTCTTCACAAATTCACCTTTTGTATCTGGAATGACATGAGTAAATAAATATTGACAGATTTTTATTTTCAGGTGAACTTTTTTCAGGTGAACTATTTCTCTACTGTTCAACAAAGAAATGTGTGTGTAAAACTGAATTATGTATACCTGTTAATCACTTCTATTTTTTCATCTAACAGGTAGTTGGAATCTCTGCGCAGTTGCTTTCTGTGAAAATCTGGAAAGCACAGGCCTCCGTCCTTCCTTCCATAGTACTGGCAGAACTCATCCACGTCGGCTTGGAACAGTTCTAAAAAACACAGACAGACAGACAACTGGTCTCAGCCTGAGATAAGACACCACACAGGGTCCATGGATGATGTAATCACCTCTAAAACCAACTGAATCCCCTACAGTCAAAGCTGTACTCGAGTCAAGTATGTCCTCAGCCATCAGACGGCTTATTGTGTGGGCGTTTTGGTGGTGATTCCGGTGCCAAGTTTAATTACTATCTTGACTATGGTGCATTTATGAAGTACTGAGTCTCAAATCAAGACATTTGTTTTTGCCTCTCATATCTGACAAGTGCAAGTCATGGTCATTCATATGCGTCCAGACTCAAGACCTTTAACCATTTGTTAAAAACAGTCATATTTGTCAGAGCCACAATGATACACACTTCTGGGTGCTACAATTATGTGATGGTTGAACCCCAGTGAGGTATTACAAACCGCTTCAGACATGTGTGGTCCGACAGTGGAAAGTTTGTGAGTTTAATTAAACCCAAATATGCCAAACGCTCAGTCTGTATCTCCTTTGCCGTTATATCTTTCAGCAGAAACTTGCAGGTCAAATCCAAATAAATGATAAGTACACACCCAAACTGATTGATTATATTTAAGAGATTAAGTTTGCTTGCTTACCTTCATGGAAAACACCCTTATTTATTTCTCCAATCATAGCCAAAATAAATTCACCCTAATTTAGACATCTAGAGTTGAGGAATGTGCGATGACAATTCTTAAAATTAACTGTGTGGCAATTAAATCACAGTCCGTTTCTAGGAAACTTTTGGCTGAATGAGCAGCACGACAACAAGGAGAGAGAACAGGACTCGGTTTGGCAGCCGCTGTGACCTAAAAACCTCACTGATATGGTTACCACCTTAGCTAAGCCCTCTCATGGGGAGAAGTAGAGCAAATACAGCAGTGATAGAAACACAAACACACTCCTCTCCTTCCTTTCATCTCCAGCGAGCCCCCATGCCACATGAGGAAGGGGGCTGCGTGTGGGAGGGAAGCAACAGCACCAACAACAGAGGTGATAGGATATCCTTAAACATCTAAACGCAACAGTGAGATCAAACACACACCACCACCACCTCCACTCATACTGCCATACCACCCACACACAAACCGCAGTGGTTATCTTGGGCCTGCTGGTGTGAGCGGTAAGGGTCTGGGAGTTGTTGTCAATAGTAGTTGAGAGGTCAGAATGTTTATGCAGTTCCCACACTTTTGAATCTCCATGATTTTCCGTATCCTTCCATGTCCATATTTCATATCGAGGGATAAAATAAAAAAAAGCATTCAAATTTCATTCAGACTATTTACTAATGAGTCATTCAGACTAATGTGAGAACCAGTTCAACCAATTCTAATTCAAATGAACAATTTAAAATAAAGAGTCGCTCAAAATTACTACAAAATCATTTGAAATCATTATTTATAAAGTCTGTAGCATTTCTAAGCCTTAGAGAACAAAATTTTAAAATAAACTTGGTTTTTCATGACTTAAAAATAAAAGTTATCTTTTGACATCTATGGTTCCATGAAGAACCTTAACATCAATGCAGTATTTCCAATGGACAGAGGGTTCTTTGTAATGTAAAAGGTTTGTTCAGATTATTAAAATGTTCTTTACACTAAGAAAAAAATGGTTCTTTCGGAAAGGTTCACTGAAAGGTTCTTTGGGAAACCCAAAATGGTTCTTCTATTGTATCACAAAAAACCCTTTTGTAATCTTTATCAAGAGTGTGGGAAACTCCTTATGTCTCCATTATCTCTATGAGGTCATGGGGATCAAAATAAGTGTCTGCTGATGTGGGGTGTGAATATATCTTCTCAAAACTACTTTTTGGTGGAAATATCTGCCACAGGTCGAGTCCTCCCAACCACTCATTTGATTAGATTTTTTGTTATACAGTTTTGCTATAACATTGCTGAATATTTTAGATGTGTTATGCATTTTTTAAATTAAAACCTAACCTTATTTAACCAAACCAAAGTTTAATCTTCACCAAATCAAATGAGATCAACACATTGAACAGACAACTGTAAAATGAATATTTGGAACTGAAATGTTTCTCCTTAATCTCAGTGAACTGAAAGCAAACACCATGAAAATATGAAGGGACTTTTATTACTGTTGAAAACCATTGCCTAATCACGGTCTAAAAACATGGTTAAAAAATATGGATAGAAATGAATCACATGAACTGAAAGGACTGTCTAATTTGAACAATTTATAAGTTCCCTAAACATGGCGAAAACACTGTGTGGCCTCAACTACGGTCTCAGCCCCTCCACAATATGCTCTAGTTTTATTGTACTGGCCTACAAAAAACAGGACAGAGAGAAAGAGACTCCACATCCTCAGCGCTATAGTTATACTTCCATCTGGTTATCTTCCAAAGCAACCTGGGTGGCCACCCAAAGTACTTGACATCTTGATGCACTTCAGCAGTTTTACATATACACAACCTTTGTAGAAAAATAAATGTGTCATTCGTCACCACATATGCTGATTTGGGAGGGGGAGAGGGGAGGGGGTAGAGTCTTTTGGCCCCAGCTCCTGTTCTCAGAGTCTTTACCACTATTTTCTCTCTCTCTGTCTCTCTCTCTCTCTCTCTCTCTCTTTCCCATACGCTTACTCCCTCTACAAAGAGTTGCAACAGACAGCACACCCTTATTTATCTGTTTAGCAGAGGAAGACTGAAAGGTAAACTGTATGCACACAGTGTCTCATTTTTGTCGGTCTATTCGCATTTCCGTGGGTGCGTATGTGCGTGTGGCTTGCGTTTGCTCTCTGTTTGCATATCGGACCCCATCTAATCTGTTATGGCTGCGCTGATAGGAAGAAGGTTTGGTCTGGCGGCCAGCTTTTGCATACCATTCCATCTGATGGAATGCATCATGCAGCGAATGTTGCAACACTACAGAGCAGCTATTGGATGTCTGCTCCTGATGTCATTCATGTTTGGGAGAAAATACAAACCTCATGAAGGCTTAGTGCTTTTCAGGTTTTCGGACTCCTCCCCACTGCCATCTGTTTTCCCCCCTTATGTTTCAGAGGCCTTAATGTTTGTCTTTTCATTGAACGTAGGCTGCCACCAAGAAAAACAAACTGATTATGTGAGCATTGCCTTGAACAGGCCTCGTTTTTCCGCTGCATCCTGTAAAGTGTGTGTCGTGTGAGGGGTGAGTGTCAGTCATGTCTAGACCATAGTCAGACTGCGCACACACACACGCACATAAACACCAAACACATCTTGGCAGGCTGTGTTGACGTAAAATAAGACGCTTGCCAAAGGACCGAAGGGAAGAAACAGGTCATAAAATCATTCATTTACAGCTACATTTTTTAGAACTTTGTTTGGGGTGTTTTTGAGTTCTTCATTTAGTTTGTCACAACTTCAAATTTCTATTTTGTTTTATTTGAAATATCACATTTTCATCATTTATATTTCTATAATACCAATAATTTAAGGCCTTTTGTGATGCTTAAGTCATTGCAAAGTTTAAAAAAGAAAGAAAGAAACAGCAACAAGTGGCTCCTGAATGGCATTTCTTGAACATCAGATGAACGAATCTCTCAGTTTCAAAGTAACTTTGATGTGCAGGGGCTGCCACAAATATTTTGCTTTCTCCCACAATGCGACTTCACAGTCTGATGAATTTACCTAAGGTAATTTGTTAACCTGGACTTAGAATAACTGCAATTCACGAGTCAGAAGAGCGATGTTCCTGATGAAGTTACTAATGTTCTTTAAAAAAAACTCTTACATTGATCTTGTTTGTTACCTGGTACGTGTCCCCGGCAGGTGTAGTAGAACTCTTGGCAGTAGTCGTGACATAAGCGGGGTAGATCTTGTTCTCTGTGTGGTGCCTTTTCAAGTTTGGGTGAGTGAAAGAGCATCTGGGCATGTGGTGAGCAATGGGCACACTTAATCTCCTCCAGCAGTCTAGAACACTCTGTGTTATTGGTTGAGAAGATCTGAGGAACAAAAAACAACCAGCAAAGGTTAGAACTGTGGTTCTAATTGAATGGCTAATCCAAATTTGACTCATGCTACAAAGCTGTTCCTATATAATGACTGTGTATTGTGTGTGTGTGTGTATATATATATATATATATATATATATATATATATATAATAAAAGAAAATTCAAACTAGGTGGTTTGACACACATTTTTGGAATGTTTTCTCGTTAATTGGACACAATTCACATTCTAAACATCTCTCTTAACAAACACCACACATCCATGTGGGCTTGATTTCTCCTGATTTGTTTATTTGAGCTCACAAACAGCAAGCCAAAATTGCACCTCGCATGGCAGCTGAACCCATGCTGGAGTGAACGGACCGAAATGAGGATACTCAAAATGTTTCTTAAGTCACCAAACAAAAGTAAACAGTAGATTAGGGCCGAGAAAATGAGCAGGCTTATTTATGTAACAAATTAGCTGTAATAAAACAACAATGTAATCTGCTCCCTTCCCCAGACATGCGCCTGTGCCGCAGCAGTCTGGTAAACCTCCCTCTCTCTGTGTGAGGTCCATGTGTAAACATCAATTTATAGATAGACGGGCACATCATTCCCATGCTGGTATCAACAAATTAGCAGTCTGTCCAAGTCAATTAGACCAGCACACCCAGCAGACAGCCCACTGCTCTGCGTAGTAAACCATTTTGACATATTTCTTTGATTTTGATTCTCCAGATTCTTTCGAGTGAATCAAAACCATCTTTGTGGGTGAAAGATAAAACGGTGTCCAAAAAAAAGTATTGACACCTCCATATGAACCAGAGAGTTTGGTACGTGAATTTTCAAGCTCTCTTCACTCTCAGTCTTGCAGTGGTGGGTGTGTTAGCCTGGTCTGTGAGTGGCAACTCTCCTGCTTTAAATTGCCCATTGATTTAGTGAGCCATGGACTGGCACATGGTCCATGGAGAGAAGCATTTGTGTGCTCTCAACCATGCACTCTACCCATATGTTGCTGGGATGGGCTCCAATGTTGCCATCACCCTCACCAGCAACAAGAGGACCTTTGTTTTTTGTTTTCCAAAAAATGCCAAAAGTTGTTCAAAGCTGCTTCAAATCACACCACGGTCTACATCACAGCCTTTTAAGGCCATACGTAACGACTATCGAAACATGCCAGTGCAAATAGGAGGCATATATGAGCTTAAGTCCAACTGTCCATAACTTATTTAATAGTAGATGCTTTGAAATAGTGGGGTTCGGCATGAAAAGTCATGACATGTTTAAATAGCGAAATCTGAGCAGATGTTGGGATTATGCATCACGGCACACAATATCCTTTGTCACTGGAACTGACAGAACAAATGTAAACACAAAAACAATGGCTCGTCATTTAGTGACAAACAATGAGGGCAACTACAGCTCACAAGTTCTCACTGAGGTGCCAGAAAAAGGCGATCGATGATCGAAGATACCACAACCATAAGATTAAACAAACAGGCAATTTACCGAATGAATCACCTGACATGATTCAAGGAATTCGCAGACTTGACAAACCACAACTGAGCTAACTTCCCCACAAAACTTGTAAGCTTGTTTTAAACAGCTTAAGTGAAACCATTTTGGCCCTCTGGGAATTGGTGTAAGTAAGTTTGGGGTGGGGAGCAGGACAAATACTCACTCAAAGGCATTAACTAACACTTGGACAGAGCCAAGGACTGGGGGAGAATGATGTTCTCCAGCTTCACCCATTAGTGAAACTAACAAACACAATGGTGTTGTTGTTATTCTTTTGCCATAAGCAAAAAGACTCCGTGTGTGGGCAGTGTAGTGGGGAGGAGGAGATGTCGACTCTTTTTTGTTCCATTCAGCCTCGCTCTTATTTGCATGACTTGAGCAAATGAAATGATGCAATATGGCTTTTTGTCACAAACCGACGTGCGATGCCACCCAGCCGCGTATGTCGATTTGCGGAGGTTGTTTACATGAGAAAAGAGAGCGATTTCTCGGCATAGAATGTGTTCATTGATAAAACTATTGAGATGGATTTTCTCACGTCTGTAGAAAGCCTCAGAAAGGTGCGATTCATTACCGATCGAGAGACATTTGTTTCCCATCTGTTTTATGTAAATTATATCCATCACTACGAGAAGCACATGCTGTCACTGAAACATCAGCGTGAAAAGTTGCGCAAAACGTCTAATCTATACATACAAACATGTAACTGCAGGAGCACAGCTTCTAAGAGCGATTCCGATTTCGGAAACACAATATTGCAGCAGGGGAGCATGCAAATTAAGCGATTTCATTCATACGCCTCGTGCTCGCCAATGAACAGCACTGCCCGCGTTCTAACCTCGGTCCGAGCGGTTTTTAATAGTTTTTCTATGTAATTATGCGCGAGACGGACGTCATCTCGCTGTGTTTATCAGCGTTGATCAACTTTTAAAACCGCGTTTCGAGACTCGCGCGTTCTGTTACACTGCGCTGCGTGCGTCTTGCTGACTGTTTTTAATGCAATACACATACACAATTCAATACATAGGCTACAGTGCGCATATGTATCCATATGTTCATTACAAGATCAACCATTATCCCACTACATACTGCTGTTGCAAACATCTTAATATCAATGCCATAATAAAACACGCATGAGAATCACTAGGTCAGTTTGAGGCTGCAGGAAGCCTGAACATACCCGAGCATCTCTCCGATGGAGGATCTGATACGGAGCTCTTCTGGACGGACAGCAGGACACGCGAGGATAGAGCCTGTGACAAACCTCCCCTCCGCCGCTTCCCTCCAGTGACAGTTTTCTCTCCTTCTTTTTCAGGCGTTTCGGCAGACTTCCATCGTAACATCTCCTCCTCCTTGGACTTAATTCTCCTTTCTCGCCGAATTTCGCATCACTGCATTCCCAAAAATTGGCCGCGATGGCCAACAAGAGCACACATTTCAAATGCATCATTTTCAGAGGGAAAGCGGAACACGCGACTGCTCAGAAACCAGGACTGCTGTATGACAGTCCCCACGCGTCCAGAAAGTTGTTATAGAATTACTAATTGTGATTCAAGCAAAGCAGTCTAAATTAAATAATAGTAAAGGTATTAAAAAAAAGAAATTACGATAATAAATGAAAACAAGTGCTGGTTATGATGTTGTTAAAGTGGAAAAAACATGATACTGTATTTTAATCAGAAATAAAAAACACAAGAAGTGATCGGATTAGCCTATATACAGAAATTGTACGTCTCCTTTCCCAAGAAGTTAAATCCCGTTGGTGCACAAAGGTTGATACGCGTGATCAAAAGTTGCACTAAGTTGTGTGTTGCATGCTCTTCAGTGCACTCACATGTTTCTCTTTGCTCTTTCCACCTTCTTTTTAACCAGCGCGCGAGAAGGGGAACGCGCACGATGACGTCTATCCAGTCCGGGAACGCGCGTCCCCTTACCAAAAAGTAGTGTACTTCAAGTTTATTTTAGTATGTATACTTAAGTAAAGTACAAGTATATTTTTAAGTATACTTTATGTAGGAAGCATACAAATATCAGTGTACTAGTGGTATACTTGTAAGTGTACTATTGCAATACTCCTTCGGACTAAATTGGCCCACTTTCTAGTATATAAAAGTATACTTTTAAGTATAACAGTAGTGAACTTTGAGTACACAACTAGTTTACATCAAAATGTTTAGTTTGTACTGCAACTCTACTAAAAGTGAACTTTATAGGTATACTAATAGTTTACTAATTAAATACTTGTAGTAGCATTTTTAGTACACTTTGAAGTATAGTCTCAGTAAACTACTAGTTTAGTAGTTTTATACTGCAAGTATACTCGTAAGTTTTCTTTAAGTGAACTTTACATCATACTTGAAGTATACTACTATGTCCCTATTTAGGTATTAATTTGTATATATTTTGTTATATGATTATCTGAACATACAAACCATCAAAAGAAAGAACAGGGTATCTGCTTGTAAACAAAAACATTGTATTCTAGCTTCATGCATTCTTTTTTGAAACACTTGAATGTGGATACGTTTCATAAATAAGAAATAAACAACATTTTGAACAAAAAGCTGAAAAAAAGACTATGAATTGGATTCAGAACGATAATCAAAACTAGCGCCCCCTACTGTATAACAATGAAAACACGGATTCTAGGAGCACAATTATAGCTAAAATATATTTAGACTTTTTCCAAGTATAAGTCAAGTATACTTAAATGACATTTTTCTAAGAAGTACATAAAGCCCATTTCTGAGAAGTACATAAAAAGTAGACTAAAAGTATACTTTCCTATTTTTAGTTTAAAAGAAGTATACTAATAGCACACTTGAATAAACTTCTTTTTCGTAAGGTTCATCGTGTAAGTAAAGAAAAGTATTATACACACTAAGTGTCATGTTCACGGAAAATAATGTTACATCGCATTCAATACACATTTTACTGAGTGCATGTTTATCCGTATCTAATTGGTCATTACAGTTGAAATCTGTTACCATTTTATTGACTGTAAAATATAGATAAAATTAATCTTTTATGTTGCATTACATCTTATTCATTTCATGTTTATTGCATTATTTCACTGGCACGAGAGTCACACTGACTTGTCTTTGTGTGTGGCACTGTGGTCTGCCTTATTACTGACCGCAGTTGCTGGAAAGACCACTTTTAATTAACTTCATCCAAAGTCATCATGATGCTTTCCACAATGCCACATGTACTATCAAGACAAATATAAATGGTATTTAAATGAAATGCAGAAATGTAAAGACTTTATTTTCCATGTTTAAGAGCTCTATAATGTCTACTGTTCTTTTTGCATGTGTGTGGCTGCTTGCACTTTTCAGCATTTCTGTTTGTGCTCAAAAGTGGAAGGAGTACTACATAAACGTTGAAGCTCATGGTACACATTAAATAAATAAATTAAAAATATTACTATAAAATATTATAAATATGAATAACAATATCACAAAAAACACTTATGACGTTAACATTTTATATAACAGAGTTTTCTGACAATACTTGTTTTTACTGAAAATTTAAAGGGATCAAGAGACAGATTGTTTAATCCAAACAACATGGAGTTAATTATGTTCAATATTTTTTTCCATTATAATTTTTTCTCACAACAAAAATCAGTCTTTTATGCACATTTAAAGTTCAATATCCTTTGCATTTTCTCTTTAGTTCAAAGTCATGCTGTGGATTTAGATGGAGCAATTGTTATTGAATAGCCTAAATGCAACATATGAGAAAACGTAAATCTTTATTTCATTAATACATTATCTCTCATGTATTGTTTATTTATTTATGCTCCTGCTTGATTAATTATTTCTATTAGGTGCTAACATCCAAGTGCTCTGTTGGAGATCAGGGACTAGAACAGCTTGTTGATCTGAGTGTCCGACACTCTTACGTTAACAGAGTTGTAAGAATGTCTGGCATTCTTGCTCTTCAGAGGGTTTGTGATAAGACTGAGCCAAATGCAGGACAAGTCCTCTTTTCTTCTCATCTAGAGAGATCTTCAGATTGCAGGTCCAGAGGGGAATGTCCTCTCTGAACAGACCTCAGTTGCATTAGTTGCAATCAGTCGCATTGCCGCACCTGTTCATCCTTGGGGGTCCAGCGCTGACCAGAACACTGGCTGATTATCAGCAGAGATCAGGAGTTGCAGGAATCCACAATGATTGGACTGTTGGGTAATTATGGAAATGGCCCTGAGCATTGATCAGCATGCCACCATATCCAGCCAGGCCTGTTCTGCGTTCAGAAGCGAGCCCGGTCTATTTGATCTGTCTCTTTGCACTGCAAAAATCACAATGATTCACATACATGCAGAGGCGAAGTAGAGGTCCTTGAGAGACGGCTTAGACCGGTTTGTGATCAGTTCAGTATTGGTGGGTGACATGTGCGATACAGCTGTGGTTTGCGTATACATCTGTTTGGAGAGATATAACCCTTCCCATTGTGCAGAAGCTACAATATTCTTCCACTGGCATCCTGCTGCACTGATATCATGGCTACTTACCATGTTAGAAGGCAACATATATCCACAAATATCTGAGCGTTACTGTTCCAATTTTTTTCGTGACTCTACGATAATTTATGAGTTTTAAAATGATGCATTCAAACATAATTTTCAGCATTGCTGTTGTGACAAACACACTGTGACTTTTACGACACCATTGGTAATATTTAGGCATTCTATTAGACATTATGAGTAATTTGTAACCCTTTCCAGGTCCCCATTTCAACAAACAACAGATGGCAAAATGAGTTTTTGTTATGAGAAAACTCTTAAAGTTTCAATTTCAAGCGAAACCGCAATTTCACATATGCTCTGATTTAGTACCGAGGACGTTAACAACAATATGCACTATCCTCTTTGGTTTTATACGAGAAGTTATGTCCTGACCAGAACCTAATATATAGTCGTCAATTGAGGTTGGAGATGGCAGGATATTTCTTGCTTTGTCATTTGGGAAAGTCCCTGAGTTAGATCTGTTGTCTCATTCAGCAATAACAAGGCTAAGCTCTGGTCCAATAGCCCTCAAAGAAAAATACTCCCCACCAAGGGGTGGATAGTCCCTGACCACACAGAATCCAGTAACACCCTTGAACTCACAGATCAGAGGTGGCAAACCACACTCAAGCAAATATCTTAAGAGGCAAGAGAAAAAGGTGACAATGTCCTGTCGACAGCCATTTGTCAATGTTCTTCTTAAGTGGCGCCTATCTGAGTATTACTCTACCCTCAAATGTCTGCACACAACGCAGTTTAATAGCAGAGAGGAGAACGGCAAACCATTTGTCTCCATCACGGTAAATCCTTACAAGAACTGCATGTACAATGAGAAACACAGGCCAAAAGTGAACTAAAATAACATGTACACCAGCAAGTGTTCTCTCTGAATTCACAAATAAAAGACATGTAGACTGAAACAAAAACTATTTGAACCCAAATGTTACATACAAAGTCTGTTTATTTCATTTAATTGCTGTGGTGGACATGTTGTTGTGCCTAAATGATTTCAGCTTCCAGTACAGCAATAATATGAAATCCAATTATACAATTTTGCAAACATGTTGTTTTTATAATAGTACCTTTTTCTCATAAAGTATAAATGGGACTTTGTACATAAAAATATATAGCTGCCTTTATATTTTAGTGTTCCTCTCAAGGGGATCGTCATATTTGAGGGTCTGTGGCATGAAAAAAGTTTGACAACCCCTCCTTTAACCTACTCTCCTTCTTTCTTATTTCAGCACTAATGGTTATTGTCTATCGTTTCATGTTCAGGCTTTCATATTCAGAGAGAATGCAATGTCTTCATGATGTTCTCAGTAGTTGTGACATGGCTAATAAGGTCCGGCCATCTGTTTATGAACATTCTGGAGAGTGAGAGCGGGAGAGAGGGATTCAGTAGCTCTTTCCAGCAATGGGTGCAGGCCTTGGTTTTCACTTCAATGACTCTAAACACATATGGATGTTTTAAGTGTGGTGACTTAGAGAGCCAGCTCCCAGTGAGTGTGAGAGAGTGAGTGAGTCATTGGTTGCGCTGAGCCGCTGGGCCGCCTGCCCGGGATCAACAACCTCTAAATCATTGGCCTTTGCCATTGGACCACACGAAGTTTCCTTCATTCCCGTCTTTTACGCCGCTTCAGTTTGACTACCTGCCTCTGTTCATATCACTCCGTTTTTCCCAAACGTAGTAACATCCTCTTTCCCTACCATTTCACCTAGGCATCTGTGTAATCTAATTTCTTCCTTTCTTTCCATCTTTATGCCTCTCATGTCCAGTTGTTTCTCTTTTATACTTTTTTTTCCTGTTAAAGGAATATTCTGGGTGCAATTCAAGTTCAATTCAATTGACAGCATAATGGCATGTTGATTACCACACCAAACTTTCAACTTGTCCTTCAAAAAAGAAAAAAAAAAGAACTCTGGGCTACATTGAAGTCTTTACAATGTTAAGTGAATGCGACCAATTTACAAACATTAAAATACTCAGTTTCAAAAGTTTCAAAATGTAAATAATATCAAATTTAATTTACAACATCATAATGTAAACATCAAAAGGGTTAGAAATATGATTTAAACTGCTCAAATAATACAAGTTTTAACACATTAATTACTGTATTGTAAGTGTATTTATAAACTATTATGCTTCACGTTTCTGCTTTTAAGTCCACCAAAAATTGGTCCCAAGTGCCTCACCGTAACCTTTTTAAAGAAAATGATTGATCAACGTTAAGACTCAAATGCTGTCGGTTGAGCTTAACTTGGAATATTCCTTTGCTCATTCATTCTTTCTTAGAGATTGTCTACATTAATAGTCATTCTCAACGAGAAACACATCCATTCCATAATAGCTACCTACAGACAGTACAGTAACGCAAAGAAGTCAAGAAGCTGGATTAGTTCAATAACTGTTAACACGACACTTGATTCTTCAATATTTCCCCTCTTTCATGTTAAAGCCAAAGAGTGATGCTGCTTTTAAGCAGCAAGATGGTAGACGTTGCTCTAGGGAAGGAAATGGATCAGTGCAGTGTTGGATTCGGTTTCTTACAGGAAGCGCAGTCCTATCAAGAACACAGATTAGTGATCGGTATGGCAAAAGCAGGCTTCTCAAGAGACCCCACCAAAGCGTGACCCAAAGCTGTTCCCTGACCTGTGCGTAACGCTGGTTTTTCATCATAGAGGCATTCATTTACCACACACACACTCCCGACACCACTACCACCCCATCACACGCACACTCACACATGCCTTTCATCATCCATGACCATCTCTTTCTGATTCCTCCGCAGACCAGAAGAAACCTGCACTGCGTGCTATGAGGTCTAACGGATTGGATAATGTCAAATAAACCACATCATTTATGTCCATTTTATGCTTGGCCTCCCAAATTTCATTCTGATCACACAAAGTTTCCCATCCTGAAAGGTTAGCATAGGGTTAGCACACAGATGGATTTTCTTTTTCTCGTTCTTTTTTTCCTGTCCCTAGGCTAATTATTTGTAAACGGTTCCAGTAGGGGCCAACGGCACTACCAAAGTAGACCCATAGATTTGCCTCCCATATGTCAGTGCAAATTGCAGCAGGGGCTTCGTTCTGATTTTGCATCTTGGGCTTTACTGCAGATGAGTTGAAAGGGAGGAATGGGCCACGAGCATGTTGTGCTGTGTGTAGCAGCATTGATGGTGGTCCTTCAACATGATCCCACCAGTGCCCCACGCTTGGCCCATCTGTTCTGACTCGGCCTACTCAAATCTCTATCAGACTTCTACTGTTTTATGAAACCCAGACTGGCAGGACACTCTGCCAGTGTTGACCAAATCTACCGCCGTGTGCTTGTGACAAATGAGCGAGTGGCACACAAACGATGTGGTCCTCAGATCTGAGAAAAATAAAAGATTTACACTACCGGTCAGAAAGGCTGAATTTGATCAAAAATACAGTAAAAATCTTACTGTATTTACTCAATTTAAAAGAACTGTTTTCTATTAATGTAATTCATTCCTGTGTTGGCAAACTGAATTTTTTGTTGCCATTACGCCAGTCTTCACTGGAACATGATCATTCTAATATACTTATTTGGTGCTCAGATGTTGTGAAATATTACTGGTGCTCAATGATTAATAATGGTTATTGCTATTATTATTATTATCATTCAATTATTATACTCATACCTTTTGTTCTTTCATATTTTGAATTGTTTTTAGCTTTATTTTTTTGTTTTTCATTTATGTTAAGTTTTGAAATGTTGTTGTATGCATTTGTCATTTTTATTTAATCTCTTTATTTTTAAAATGTGTATAGGTCGTATTTATAAAGTTTTAGCTTTTAGTTTTTGGATCTGTTTTTAGTTGTTTTAATATTACAATTGATTGCTTCTGTTGTCCTCATTTGTAAATCGCTTTGGATAAAAGCGTCTAATAAATGACTAAATAAAATAAATAAATAAACATTCTTCAAAATAGGTTGTGTGTGTGTGTGTGTGTTTATCAGATGAAAGAAAGTCAAACGGGTTTGTAACAACATGAGGGTGAGATAGAAAAGATCTAGGGAAGGAAATGGATCAATGTGGTGTTGGATTTGTTTCCTTACATTACCTTATTGGTATAGTAATTGTCCAATATGGTGAACGGAAACTCAACTGTACTTCAAACCTTATTGGTTCTTGTGCATCAAGCAAGTGTGGTTGAGATTTCTGTTTATGGTAAAATGTTTCTACGTGAATAAATGCCCAAGTTAAATCTGTTTCTTTATATAAAGCAATCGTGTCTCTTCTGAAGACTTGGAATAATTTTACAATGTCTATATATACTTTTTGAAGCTTAAAAATGTTGATTACCTACTTTGTGACTTACCTAGAAAAATATCATCATTTGTGTTACGAAAAAGAAGGAACATGAACCACATGAGGGTAAGCAACTGACAGAAATTTCATTTTTGGTTGAACTAAACCTTTGCACATTAAGGTTGTGATCTACAATGTGTGTGGGAATCTGAAATGTGACATGGAAACAATGTTGACTCAGTCTGCCTTTTTTTTCCAGTAAGAACGGGTGCCCAGATCAGATAGTGCCGAGAGGCTCAGATACACAGTGGGCAGGTGGTAGATTGGTCCAGTGTGCTCCGTGCTGAGCTCTCACTTTCATCTCAGTTCAAAAGGTCATGGGTTTGTAACTGCACCATGTTTTATTGTCCCAGGGAAGGGTCTGAGGTCTCATTCGCAGAATAATATTTCCCAGCTTAGTCCTCCGGCTATTCTTTTATATCAAAAACCAAAGTGAAAACTTCCCTTTGACATGCGTCTTATTACCAGGAATGACTCATTCCACTAGTAAGCTCAGCTTTCTACGTCCATATGTTTTTATAACATCTTTTTTTTCTCCTTAAAGGAGAAGGTAAGTACAAAAGAAACCATAGAACAACAGCTTCAGAGTATTTTTTCTATCCTGCCACCCTGAATGAAACACAAACTGCGGCTAGTGTTGTATTTGCTGATACAGTATTCGGGTATTTGGTTGTACAGACAGCGCAGGTCAAGCATTCACATTGAATGTCTTTTGTGCCCTCCCGTGTTGCTTCACTCCATTTGGTCTGAAGTGTTTTCCTGAGTATTTCGAAAAGTTGCTGACAGTCAAAGCCTTTGCTCTTTATGTGTCTGTTATTTCTATTATACATATGGGTGTTAGTGAGGTCAGCCTGAAGGTTCTCATTAGCTCCCGGGTGACGCGGGTGTCAGGGTGTTCCATCAGGTCCACCCAGCGAGCGGTGGCTTGAGCCAATGCGATTGCGTTAGTGGGACCGGGGCCTCAGACTTTTCCCAGCAGGGCCTTCACCCTTGCAAGCAGTGGGGTCATCACCCTGTCTAACAACCACACGTCTTCTCTCATTCCTCAGCTGTGTCATGGAGCCAGAGAGAGCCATGGGACAGTCTGTTCTGCTGAAACTCAGCAGGCATATGATGACTTCTGTCCTTCAACTCGCCATAGTTTATATACATGTAAGATGTGTTAGTCTAGAACAGGGAATTCCAAACCTTTTTTTGTCAGCCAAACCCCTTCAACCTAAAATAGATTTTAAAATAACTTTTCATAATTTAACAACACATTTGCAAATTAATGTTATTTGATGTTGGTTAATGACCACATGACATGCAGGCAAACAAATATTTAAACTTTTTTTGGTAAGTGTTAGTAAGTTAGTAAGTAAGTTTTTAGTAGGTTTCACTGCTTTATTTTATTTTATTTTATTTTTTATTATTTTAGTTTTACATTGTTATGATTTGATTAATTTTAAATGTAGGTATTATATGTGTTTATTATTATAAATGTTTTAGATTTATACTTATTTATAAAGGTTTTTTCCCCTCTGGGGGCCACAAAATGGTTCTAGTGGCTCTGTGGAAAGATTGCAAGAAAAAACTATTTACAAACTGTATTTTGTACAGCTGTCAAACTGTCAAACTGCTATATACATACATACATATATACATATATACATAAAGAAAGAAAGAACCATTGAAAGAAAGAAAGAAATAACAGAATAATATAATATAACTGAAATCAATTATTAAAAAAATACATTTAAATAATAATATTTTTCAAAAATAAGATCCTCAGCATCAAAAAAGTTTAAAAGCCTCTTTTTAAAAACACGTGCATAAATTAAAATTGCCTTAAACACAAATTCTCTCACACACAAAACACATAATTAATTTATAATTAATATAATTAATAAGTAATTTATAATTAAGGGATAATTCACCCAAAAATGAAAATTCTGTCATTAATTACTCACCCTCATGTTATTCTAAACCTGCAAGACCTTCGTTAATCTTTGGAACACAAATTAAAATATTTTTGATGAAATCTGAGAGCTTTCTGACCCTCTATAGACAGCAATGCAACTGACACGTTCAAGGCCCAGAAAGGTAGTAAGGACATCGTTAAAATAGTCCATGTGACATCAGTGGATCATCTGTAATGTTATGAAGCATTACACACATGTGTAAACACACATCGAAGAATGACATGGAAGAAAATAAATTGTTGAATAAAGTCATTATTTTTGTTTTCTTTGCACACAAAAAGTATTCTCGTAGCATAAAATTAAGGTTGAACCACTGATGTCACATGAACTATATTAACAATGTCCTTACTATATTTCTGGGCCTTGAACGTGGTAGTTACTTTCCTGTCTATGGAGGGTCAGAAAGCTCTCAGATGTCATCAAAAATATTTTAATTTGTGTTCCGAAAATGAACGAAGGTCTTACGGGTTTGGAACAACATGAGGGTGAGTAATTAATGACAGAATTTTCATTTTTGGGTGAACCCTTTAAACACACAAATAAATTCACTCAATCTCTGGACAAACATCATCCCCATCTGTCATCCTGGGACCACTTCAGCCTGGCAATAAATTAAGCAGTGCCAATAACTATAAACAGACACTAGGTCCTGCTGCAAAGCCCACTCTGTAAATATCCAAGAGAACAAAGTATAAATCAGTTCAAATACAAATCCCCAGGTTTATCTTAAGCTAATTGCAAAGACACACGGCCAGGCCTTGAGCTAGTTGTGGTCCGCACTGAATTTGCTGCATTCCAGATCCTGATAGCACCAGCAGACCACCAAAGACACAAAGTATCCTTTATTGACTTAAGATGTATATAGACTCAGATAAAGTGCTTTGCTACACTGGCTGTCTATTTTGTGGCTTGACAGTGAGGCCTGTGCTTTCCGGAGCAGAACAGTGTTCTGCCGTTGCCTGGTTCTTCTCTGTCTCCTGAAGTAGACACCTAACGTGAAGAGAAGGAAGCCTGTAAAACTGCAGCTATAATTTATGAGCAAATTATAGATTTTGCCATATCATGTCATAAACACCTGAGTGAAACTAGCATAACAGCATAGTTCAGAAATGCTCGTGTAAGTTCCCATAGTCGAGATGTGCTGTAATCTATCAGAAGACTCCGGCACAAACACATCAGGAGAACAGTATGTGAAACAGGATCGAGAAACAAAACATACTGTATTATCCAGCTGTCATCACTTGTTGAGTGTTGTGTGCCACAGATGGGAATTTTCCATTGTAATGCATGGCCTGAATAGGAAATATTGAAAATCAGCTAATGAGGCATAAATATCTAATCCAGAAGGTATTCATCTCAGCATCTTGGTTTGTGTTTGTGTGTGTGTGTGCGCTTCATATCACACATCCTTCCAGTGTTTCTAATCAATCTCTGAATCAATGTAGCATTTACATGCACCCCTTTGATTCTCTCAAAGCGAGTCCGTCTCTGCAGTTCCGTATGCCAAGCAACAAGGCCACAAGGTGTGTTTTTTATTAAAAGTTTAATGAGCTGAGACATTACAATCGGATGCATTTGGCCCACCAAGTTTGCGGGGTTCTCTCAGCAAATCTGCATCACTGAGTTCACACGGCCTGTTTTGATGCAGCAACAAAGCGGTTGATCGATCATCAATCACTGCTGCGCGCAGAGGAACTCGCAAAGGCCTTTCAGCACTTGTCTTTCCTTTGGGAGGGCCCTTTTTCTATCGCTCTCAACCTGCGGTTTCCACTCCGCTTTGAGGAAGAGCTGCCTGCCAAATATGAGCACTTTGCAGACTCCAAATATTTGTATGGTCAATTGGACAGTGTACTGTTGCGGTTGCAGCCCACGAGTCATGTCCAAACACTCTTGAGCTTTCCAAGTATTAACTCTTTAACCCTTAAATGCATTTTTTCAATGTTTTTAGCTACCCGGGACATCATTCTTGACCCTCTCCCTTTTTAAAGTTAGACATCAACTTTCTTAGTATTCCTCAAAAAATAGTAAAATATAAAAGAATGCCTGTTTTCTGATTAATTTTTTGTAAAAAGTGTATAGGGACCCGAGTTATGTAAATGTGTAAGTATTTTTTCCTGCACAACTATATTTACATATCTGATGACTCAATATGTGCAATGCATCTTTTTTCCTCAAGGTGGCACTGTTTGATACACAATGATGACGTGATGTTTCACTCATAATTACGGCAGGCATAAAACAAACGAACATCATCAGCAAAAATGTAACTGGTTTGAATGGCTTTACTGCAGAGCAATTACTATACGCAATGAAATATAAATGTCACTGTCATTTGATGCTGGATGTGGTGAATAAGCTGCCAGTGATCAAAATGTTGAATATGAAGACATTGAAAACGATAGTTTTGAGAATATGGTTGAGATCGTGAATGTGAGGCAGATTCTGGATGTACTGTAGAAATGCGCTCTGACGATGACAGCGATGGTAAAATCATCTACTCAAATTGAACCCTTTTAAGTTTCAAAAGGTAATGAAATATGCTTTATTTTATTCTTCTGTAATTGTTCTTAAAATATCAAGAAAGCTTTTTGCTATTGCAGCACTTAGAGATCCATCTGTGCTGAATATATAGGTCAGGGTCGCTAAAGACCCGAATATGTAATAATGATTGGCGAAACATTCATGCATTTAAGGGGTGAATTACATCCCATAGTACGCCGATGAAGGATATAGTTGGAGATAAGATGTAGATTTAGATCATTAGACTCTGAAAAGAATTTAACGCACCGGTTTTCAATGTTTAGGAACAGTAAAGCCAGCAAGGAATATTTGTGGCAGTGGGGTTTGTAATCTTTGTTAACATGAGATTGTGGGACTGTCGCTGAGAAATGATGGCTTTCTCCTTTGATGTTAGGTTGCCGACGGACCGGTCGAACTCTGAGTGAACTGTTTTGTGTGAACTCATGAGCAGTTACCTCACACCTAACTGCTTTTGCCTCTTTTCATCTTCCCAGGCTTCCTTTTCTCCTTTTTATGAATGGAATGCATTGAAAAGTCTGCATGGACAATTATCTTCGCATTGCAGCTCCAAGTAAGACATGATGCAAATTGCAGTGGACTTCAAAGTCACGCCCTGCGCTAAATGGCAGGTGAGGCCTTTCCCGCACATTCCATATAAGGATTTCTGCTCAAAGACCTCACATTGCACTGGAATGTCCCAGTTGCATGTTCGACCTGGAGCATTGTTATAATTCAGATCGCATTTGTATGACTTTATATGTATAATTTCGAGTAAATCCGGTGGTCCTTCAGTGATAAGAGAATACAAATGCCCTACTGTTTAGGAATATTATTTTCAACACTCGCCACAAAGAAGCTGAACAGTATACAAATCGTGTCTCGACAATTGTTTAGCGAATTGTTTGGACTACCAGTCTGTCACATCATCTTAGGGCTGACTAAATATTTATCGGTTCAGTAAAAAGAGATGGGGAAAAAGCGTCATTTGTTCCATCGGCTCTGTATGTTTGGTCCTGGAGGACTGGAGCCATGGAGCGGATCTCTGTCGGAGCTGAAATTGACCCTGTTTACCATTTAGAGGCCCCTAGACTGATAGAAGTGTTTTTGACCCAGGGGCCATGCGTGGCATGTTTGGGATCTGCTGAGTATATGTCAAGCGTTAATCTATACAACACAGCCAATTATAGTCAAGGAAGGCCAAACAATACAATCCATCAGTCAAGGTAAAGATTGGCTGTGGGTAAAGAGAGTGGCGAGGGTATAAACCAACCAACCTGGGCACGCCAAGGGTCAGCAGTGTTTGGTTGTCTGTATAGCTGGTGAATGTGTGTTTTGTTCCTCTCTGCCCCCATGTTGCCACTCATGTATACTCATGTTTACTTGAATGTGAAGAGTATGCATGAAGTAGTTTTATCTTCCAGTCCATGTTTGTGCCATAACAAAAGATGTACTGTATATCGGTTTCTGACTTGGACTGCAGGAAACACTACTTGTGTTTTACAAGGTCAGGCAGCAGGATAGATCAATATAGTTCACACTTCACACAGAAATGAAAATTCTGTCATCATTCTCCCACACACATGACTTTCTTTCTTCCGTGGAACACAAAACCTGAACTTTTAGAAAAATACTCTTTTTTTTCACTTGAATTTTTCAAGTTCAAAAATGACAAAAAGCACCATAGCAGCATAACAGCATATACACTACTGTTCAATATAGTTTGAAATACGTTTATCTATTCATTGATTTTATTATAATCTTTTACATTTTTGGATAAAAGTATTAATACTTATTCAGCAAGCATGAATTAAATTGATCAAAAGTGACAGACTTACATTGCTACAAAAGATTTCTATTTCAAATAAATTCTGTTCTTTTTAACTTTCTATTCAAAGAACCCTAAAAATGTAATGCAATTTCCACAAAAATATTAACCAGCACTTACTATTTTTAACATTAGAAGAAATAAGTATTGTTTCTCAACAATCTTGACACTGAAGACTGGAATAATGGTTGCTGAAAACTCAACTTTGCATCATAGGAATAATAAATCACATTTTAAAATAGATTGAAATAGAAAACAGTTATTTTACATTGCAATAATATTGAGCAATTTTACTGCTTTTACTATATTTTTGAGCAAATAAATGCAGCCTTAATTAGCCTAAGATTAGCCTTAAGAGATTTCTCTAAATTATATTAATATTATAAATATTATTAAATATTATATTATAATTAATATTATAAATAGAAAAAATATGAATTAGCCTTAAGAGATTTCTCTCAAAAATATCAAAAAAAATCTTACAGATCCAAAACGTTGAAACGTAGTGTATATATGCAATGTAAAACAAATGTTGAAAAAGTTTAAATCAGAGTTGTGTTTTTAATTGTACCAACTGTTTAAAAACAAAACTAAGTATACCTGTTTAATCACTTTTATTTTCTCATTTTCCATTTTTGGGTAAACTATCCCTTTAAAACCATGGCTATATAACGGCAGGGAGAAAATATTATTATAAGGATTGATGGCATAAAAATAGAGAAAGCGAGAGGCACAGAGTGCAAGAGCATCAGTTCCATGTCAGTGCTGGAGTGATCAGGGTCACTAGCAGCCAGTACACTGTGGCTGTGGGAGTTCAGCATTTCTTCAGACCACCGTGGAGGGGTTCTTCCCCTCGGCCATCCTGCTCATCACCCTGCCTGTTCTCCTCTTCCTCAAGTACACAGAAAGCCTTATCACTCCAATTACAGCCAACAAATTCAGATGGAAGCTGATCTAGGACCAATGTTTCCACTGGATGACCTTTTAAAATCCAGAAACAAACAGCACTCTAATCACCATTGACCAGCAGCTTAACGCTCCCATTTAAAGAGCCAGTCCTTCTTA
This sequence comes from Sinocyclocheilus grahami, assembly GCF_001515645.1. Classification (NCBI taxonomy): domain Eukaryota; kingdom Metazoa; phylum Chordata; class Actinopteri; order Cypriniformes; family Cyprinidae; genus Sinocyclocheilus; species Sinocyclocheilus grahami. Next base: position 336,443 of record NW_015505196.1, on the reverse strand, counting down.
CCATAGTTAATCCCCTCTCTGCCCTTTTGTGCGCAAGTGAAAATCCAAGAGGTACGATTTTAGCCAGTTTGTTTGGAGACACACAAGTAGGTGGCATTTTACCCATGCAAACCAGGTTCAATATAACATTGTTTTCATCCAGTAGAAACACACCTAACTTCTATTATCATTATTCACAACATGTCCCATCCGTGCAATCAAAACCTCACACACACACAGATCCTTGATCACAACTCTTATGTTGTCTGAAATATTCTACTTGAGTTCAAGGTCTTATTGCCCACCCAGAGAGGTTATAGGCCTTCCCCACTGCCCTGTCTCTTCCCTAAGTGGGTGGTCTGAGGGGGCACGGCTGAGGCACAGGTGGGGCATTGTAGGAGTGCTCACAAATATCCCCCCAATAACAACCTCTCACGAACAAACACACACCCCCTGCCAAACACTTCCTATGGAAAGATGAATCAAGTTTAGCAAGAACTCTTCATCAATCTTTTAAAGCACTGAAGGTGCAAAATAGAATTAGATGAAGCAATATAATTAGTATAACAACCAAGAAAAAACGGGGGGAAAATCCCATGCACTGGCTCTTTGTAAATAATTACAGTTCTGCTAAATGCGTTGTCCAAAGTTTACATGGCAGGTTCATTGCACCCTATCTGCTGTTTGGAACTCCGAGAACCACCAGCAAGATGTTGACATATGGCAGCTCTTGTGCAGTGCACAAGGCATGACTTTGTCCTGACCATAATAAACAGTAGCATAAAGAGCGATCTGTGCAATAGTAAGCCCTCACTACACACACACACCAAAATCCACCTATTATTCCCACCGACAGACCACATAGCAGATAGCAGACCACAAAGATTCACTATGTCTCTACACTGTGCCAGTTTGAGACATCAGGGCAACAGAGGCAGTGCCTTCTTTGGTGGTTTGGTCCCTTGTGTGGATTGAGGGTGCAGTGCACCTGTTGAGTCTTGAATCTGAAAGGCTGTAGTCGGACAAAGATGTGGACTTCAGGGCAAATCTATCTTGCTACATTTCCCTTCTTTAAAGTTGCTAACCTCTATGCAAATTTGATCTAATATTTAATGTTTTTTAAGATGTTATAGGCTTATGTAGCAAATGAGAATAATTATGAAATGTGTTTTGAGTCAAAGGTCTTGTTAATGATTTTCAGTTTTGTTCAAGGTAATTAGATCAAAGTTTTTTTTAATAAGTGGGGGGTGGGGGTATATTATTTGGGGGTAAAAAGGTATGGTAGCCTGTTTGACAACATAAATAGCAGGCTGATTTTTACCTGGATTTACTTAGAGTTAAATAGTCATCATGATTTATTAAGTTGGTGTCACGGTGTGGTGTGGGAGAGAAGCACGAAGAAGAAGAGTATGAAGGTAAACAGTCTTTTATACTCCACATAAGCGTAATTCAGACGAGACTGGACAAACAAACACTGAACTGAATACAACTTATATATGGGTGCTAACGAGGGACAGACAGGTGAGTAGGATCAACCAAATATGGGCACAGAGGGTGAAAACACACCTCGTCCCTCCTCGGCTACCTCGGCTCTCCGTCTCCACCTCTGGCTCCTCCTCCACCTGCTCCACCGATGTCGTTCGGCCCCCTGGAGTCGTCAGCCCTTCCTCCACCATGGCTCCTCCCTCCGTCGGCTCCACCATGGGCCACCACCAAACTTCCTTTGTGATTTTAAAACGTAAGACAGTACCCAGATTTGAAGACTACAGTAAGATTTAACTTCTACTGTTAATCAAATTTTGGTAGGCTACTATTAGATGGATAGCCTAAATGTCCTAATTCAGGACAGAATTTTTTTTTTTTTTAATGGTATATCAAAAAGTGTATATTTTTTAAATGTGATTGTTGGTACATTTTACCAGTTTTTACCATACGTTCAAGACAAAAATTAAAATAGGAAAAATATGCAATATAGAAATAATTGAAGACAAAATGTTTTACTGAGAAAAAACAAGATTTGGTTTTCAAAAAGCCTTTTTCCAAAAGGTACATCTGGGAAAAGGGGGGTCGTCTTATAATCATGGTCGTCTTATATTCGGGCCAATACGGTAATAATGAACATACATAGCAGTCGTCATTACTCCTACCATCTGAGCTACTAAAGCCATTGAAGGGAATGTGGCCCCCGATCTACCTAAATGTGTTTATGTTCGTGCAAATCATTTGTGATCCAGCTTCACCTACAGAAGAAGTGAGTATAAGTTTTTTTAATGAATCTTTGCAAATCGCCTTTCCTAATAATGTGCTAAAGTTAACAGTCTCACTCTCCCCACAGAAGTGAGGGGCGGGGTAAGCAGAGCTCATTAGGATTTAAAGGGACATGCACCGAAACGGGTTGCTGTGAACAGAGCTGTTTTTGACAAGGTAAAAAGGATGTTGTTTTACACTACCATTGAGAAAGTTTAACCAAAGTATGTTATAGACTTTTCATTAAGACTCATTAAGAATCATACCAACTAGTGAAAAATGGGCATCCGATGACCTCTTTAATGCAGTGAATTTAAGGTAAGGCAAAAATTGTTTTGAATGCTGTTTTAAAATTAAAAAGTAAATACATAAAATAAATAAATAAATAAATAATTCTCTAATTCTCTCCGCCTTTAAAAAATGTTTTGACCTCCAGAAAAAAAAAAAATTCCTTTGCACTTTCACACTACTTTGTTAAATTGACTGACACATAGAGTTTAGTTTTGTAGCTAAATTCAGCAAGCCTTTGTAAATGTAAAATCTGAAGGACATTTTTCCTCTTAGTTCATATTTTTGGCTATTTTATTATTTTTTTTTCTTAATTTAAAATTACTTTTAAAATGAATAAATTATTATTATTGTTATTATTATTACTGGGATTTTGCCATATGATATTTGCATTCACCTTGGACACTCCTGACAGCTCACAAGACCTAAGAGCCTGCCTGATACGCCTCCAGGTCTGTTTTAATGGGAGCTCTTTCATAGGGACCACACCGGGGGCCACCTGTGACGTTTCACCTTTGGGATCTGCCATTCACACTACTGACACTGATACCATCTCTATATAATAGCCTCTCTCCCGCCACAATCAAAGCTCAGAGCCAGTCTGTGTAATGAGATGGGTGGGGCTGAGCCACCTAACACCAGCCATGTAGCTCTGGGTCAAAGGTCACCGTAAAATGTTTGAACCACTGAGTCAAGAAATGCCCTGGACTTCTCTAAAGATTAGGCTAGAATTACCTTTTTTTCCATCTCTTCTATCTCACCCCTGCTCTATCCATTTTTACGGAGACTTGCATGATGGCAGCATTCTCTTTGGATGGGAGGGCAGGCAAACACAATGAGGATGCAAATGGAGTAGCAAAGTCGCAGAGTTCTTTTTCCTCGAGTGTGCTTCAGATTTAACCCTAGTGCCATGCTGAACCATTTCATTTGGTTCACCCCCCCCCCCCCCCCCCCCATTTTCTAGACCTTTTTAATGGTTACATTTTATTAATCAAAAAGCTGGTCTAATTAATCATGAAACTTGCACAAATTAACAGATTTCTTGTTTAACAAAGACCCTGTAATGTTTTTTTCTTTCAAATTCAGCTTTATTTTTACTAAATTCTGTTCCATTTTTCTGGGTTGCATTTTAATGGTTTTTATAAAAGTTAAGAGTCAGCCACGCCTACCTAAAATGGCTCGTTCTAACACACCCCCACATGTCTACCTCACTATGTGGGAAGATTTGCATAACGCTGCCCAAATGTTCATGCAAAGAAAGAAGGCGTAACTTTTATTCTCGCTGTAGTATTGTTGCTGCCGCGCAGCCATGTCATGAAGACGCTGTGTTTCGTTGTGAAAGTGAAATTACTTTGTTTGGCTTTCCAAAAGAGGACGATATCTGCTTCATCATGCCTGGAGCTGATATGTGCTGGTTGCTGAGGAAATACTACAACTTTGCACTGTGGATCGCCAGATCAGCTTTCACCATGGACGAAGCGGAGTCCAGCCCGGAGTCTTCACATGTCCTTCCGGACGCTCCTTAGTTGAAATCGCCGGCCGCACCGTTCTCAAGCCCACCTGCTTCTGCTCACTCTAACCCTCTGGCCGTTCCTCACGCTAGCCCCCGGCCTCTGCTCACTGTAGGCCACCGCCGCTCACTCTAGGCCACCGTGTGTGATGCTGTGATTCGTTGTGAAAGCGAAACTACTTTGTTTGGCCTTCAAATAAGTTGTATTCACAACACTGTTCCAGAACACTTCAACCCAAATAATCAGATGTGTGTGTTGTGTTCTTATGTCCTTTATCGGTTTGTCTAACCTCACCCAGGCTTGAGCAATCAACCAATGAACAGTATGACACACAAGTCAACTTAATCAAACACAGAGTGTCAAACCAAATCCACCACAGTGTGCAGCACATTTTATGGAGGACTGTTTCCTGATCCTGGGAGAGTAGACTACAATGCCGGCTGTTCTGACTCAAAGACTGTAAGTACGTTTTTTTATATTTAAAGAGTTTTTATATTTTATATATTTAAAGCGAGTTTTTTTGGGCAGTGTAGAGTAGGGCTTGTTGTTTGTCATTTCTCCGATCACAAATGCAGACATGGTTTTATGTTTATGCGACGCGATGCAACGCAAGTCATTATAATCCATAATTATGTCCCCACTGGATGCAACGAATGCCTCGTTTATAATGGGTTTTCATGTTTTTGAATCATCGCTCCGGCCTGACAGGCCATCATCACAGTGTGGTGAGGGGTGTAACATTTCCGTCTCACGCTTGAGGTATTCGGCTAATCACAAAGCACTGGATAGCTGGCCAATCACAGCACACCTTGCTTTTTCAGACCGATGAGCTTTATAAAAATTTACGTGTTTCAGAAAGGCGGGGCATAGAGGAGAAACAATAATGTACAGTATGTGGAAAATAATGTGTTTTTTGAACCTTAAACCGCATAAACACATTTCATTACACCAAATACACAAAATAATGCGCACCTCTGAGATATGCTAGTCTCGCAAGATGGTTTATAGGAGCAAAGGAAAACCAGTCTCCTCTTGGTTTATATCGAAATCCTCCGACATTTTTCTTTGCAAATCCTCGTTTGTACTTCTAATTCATGACCGGCATTTTGTTCTCTCTCTCTGCGTTCGTCACTTATCACACAACGCCGACGTCTTACGTCATCCGCCGGAACTGCTTCAATGTATGACAGTCAGCGGAAGTGAGAGAAAAGTGTTTATTACATTTGAAATATGGATATTTTTCTTACAAAAACGCATGGATTTGCTACAGGAGGCCTTTATTCACCCTCCGGAGCTGTGTGAGGCACGTTTATTATGAATTCGGGCTCTTTATTTGATGACTTGTGGACTGTTCAACTGCAACACCCGATAACTGCAATGATAGAGCTTGGAATAGCCAGGGCAATTTTTAATATAACTCCGACTGGATTCGTCTGAAAGAAGAAAGTCATATACACCTAGGATGTAATGAGTAAATCACAAGCTAATTTTAATTTTTGGGTGAACTAACCCTTTAAATCTTTATGTATGCTACATTATCACCAAATCTTGGATTCAGTTTTTTGTCAACTTGTATTCTTTCAATTAGCACATTGTATTTCATTTTTGAAACTGATCAATAGCAGGCCTCTTTGATCTGAGCTTACGCACCTTTTGAATGATGGAAAAAACATTATTTGAGGATACTTTTGTGAGCAAAAAGTATGTTCACTCAAAAACTGAGGTATGCATAAGGTGCATAAGTTCAGATCAATGAGGCCTGTGACCAGTTTCAGAAAGAAACACAAAACCTGTATTAACTAAAAGAAAACAAGTTGGTCAAAAAGTGTAATATATAGCGTAATGAGAAATGCCTAAGCAATTTTTGTTAAGCAGGTCATTTTTGACCAGGAACATGACAAGTGTAACAAGGTTTGTTACACTTGTCAAAAGTATGACAAGTACTTTTACAAAAAGTACAAACAAAAAGTACAAACATTATTAGGACAGAAATGTTTTTTGGACAGTTGTTTTACTCTGTGTGAACAAAGTCTGTGAGTTTTAGTCCAAAGCAATAAAATTTTTTTTTACCATTTTCGGGTAAAATAAAATGCTCTCTGGCTCAAAATGACTGGAACACAACAGGAGGGTTAACATAATAATATTATTTGGTTGGTGACCTTGAAGTCTTAAATATTTCTTCTTCATTTGTTTTACAATCTTCAAAATCCTTAACTTTATAGGTTTAATTTAGAATTGCTAATTTTCAATATGGTCTCAGACTTTTGCATCCTCAAGTTAGCTCTTGAGATTTGTTGGGAAAATGTTGCTTTTCCAAATCTTCCAAATACAAATGTTAATTACATCTAGTCAGTGATTTTCCACTGTTTTTGCTTTAGGACTCAAATATTAATGAATGTCAAATGGTGACTCAACACAGTAGGTCCAACAATATGCAAAATTATGATCATGACGAATAGGAAAATCAACCATTTTGGTTTTGGAAATGCATTAATTTCAAGTTTTCAGCAGCCAATAATTCACTGCATAAAATGAATTGTGGATGGCACAACCATGTTCATCTACACTACAAGTGAACATGTATTTAACGTTGTAGAAGTGGTGTTTTTTTTTGTTTTTTTGAGGATGTGGACATGTCTAACTTGACTAGTTTCTTCCAAGTGACAGAATTTGCAGTAGAGCTTGTTAACAGAGCCTTTAATGTCAACAACAAACAATACAGAAACAGTTAAGTCAGTAAGCATATTTATTTTACTATAACTATTCACTCAGTTTTGGGTTGGAACCACACTTTTAAGTTTGCTCTCATGCCATCTCTCTCTCCTCTTCGTCTTCTGCACATATTCTGCTTTTTGCCAACTCTGTCCATACATTTATGTTGTCTTTGCACACTTCGCCTCCACTGTTTTTTCCCCCCTTTCACTTTCTCTCATTTCCTTCTGTTTTGTATGACTCGTTCTCTCACACATTATACATTCATCCTCTCTCCTCTGGTGTTTTGCACTCAAGGAGGGTGGGGTGTGCTGGGGGGTGTACAGACTGGAAAGGTTTGTGTGTATGTCTGTGCTTTGCTTTGCTCGTCTCAGCGCAGGGTCTGCCTGCCTGCTTGCTTGCCTCCACTGCTGCTGCTTCTTGTGTGGTCTCCCAGCAAACTTTATGATTTATTCAGCCAAAGGCAGAGGAGCAAGACCCCCAGTGACCACAGAGAGAGCTCCGCACGTGGGTTTAATGATTTCACCACAAAAATGTCTGCTATGGCTGGGGCCGCTCTTTCAGGGACACGGAGAGAGAGAGAGAGAGAGAGAGAGAGAGACATACAGGCACTCACTGCTCACATCCACTTGCTGACTGATTCGCGTACCTACTTGGGTCGATTACCCAACATGGACATCAAGAGGAAACAAGAAAACCTGATCGCAATATTGTACACATATACAGTATAGGCTCAACACCTATGTATATTTGGTGCTGATGGAATGGATTTATCGGTACATACTCGATGTTCTCTCTCACGCTCTTTGTTAGGTTCTCTCTGTTTTTTCTGTTCATCTTCCAAGAACACATCAGTGGTAGAGTAACCAAAACTGGCAGAGCGAGTTGATGTAACTAAAGCTTTAAAGGACAGTAAGAGAGAGTAAGTAACTTTCATAATGTTTACTTTGGATTATGTGACAACGTTTACGGAAATAGATAGCTTTATAATTAAGAAATATCACACCCAAAATTACATTTTAGACTAAATATTTGTTCTTTGCCAAAAAAAAAGTTTCAAAATAAGACAAAGTATCAAGAGGTGTGTATCGTCAAGCAACGTACAGACTTAGGTACTGTATTTGAGTGGACCAGAGCAGCTCAAAACATTCTGTAATCACTCTGTTTCAACTCCACTCTGGGTTTCTTCATTTCCAGCTCCCCACCTGTTGGTGAGAGAAACCTGTTCTGAGGGATTCTTAAACACACATGCTCCAACATGTGTACAACTGAAGTACATTCAGCGGCTAGAGAATACCCAGAATGCACTGTGAGGGTCCTACCGAATTAATACCCGCGTCTCGCCAGAAGATGGTGCCTGCAATTGAATCATCCATCCATCCATTTTCCAAACCTCTTGTAATGCGGGTAGAGCAATGCCATATGGGTAGAGTAATACCATACAGGTATAAATTTCTTTGAAATTGATTATTAAATAGTTTAATTAAGGTTTATACATGCTAGTTTTCATGTCTTTTTATTACTACTGGAGCTGCCAGTTTGCTTCTTAAACAGCAAGCGCAAACTATGCAAAAGCCGCAGCCCTTCCAGCAGACTTGATTTGCTCACTCGTTTTTATTCACTCCATCAACTGAACTATATTAGTGGACTAATGTAGGGCATAGTGAATGACGGTATACGGGGGTGATTTTGAACACAGCTTGTGACTTGCCTAATAAAACAGCATTTTTATTGTTATAAACTCAACGAAAATCAATCCAAAATGAAAGCATAATGGCAGACCTGCTGGAGATTAGTAGACAGGCTATCTACTAATAAAGTTACTAGCAGTTTCCTCACAAAAGCAGGTTATTCCGCACACTAAAGCCTCTCCTTCACTGACATCCATTAAATAAAACTTTTAGCGTTTTTTCGCTAACCCTCCAGGCTCCCTCTGGGGTAGGGGCTCTGCTTTAGCTCCAGCCCCAATTAAACACAGCTGAACCAGCTAATCAAGGTCTTCAGGATCACTAGAAACTTCCAGTCAGGTGTGTTGGAGCTAAATGTTGGAGTAAGGTGGCCCTCCACGAGCAGGATTTAACACCCACCACATTAGTTTACACCAGGTAAACTAAACCAATTTCATGCCCTACAACTTATCTTTTTCAATAATTTGTTGCATAATTTGATAATTTGTTGTAATGTCGCTAATTCAATTTCTTTGCAGCTATTAAATACATTCATCAGTTAATCCACTTTGGTTTTAACATTTTAAGAATTAGAAATATAGTTTTTGCTATTTCTGCGACAAATGGAAAATACAGCAAAGGCATTAGTCTTTGTCAAATTACTGTCTTTTAGTTACAAAAAGTATGTAGTAATACTAAAAGTAGGCATCTTAAAGCTACTATGTAACTTTTGGCCCTATAGCGGTTAAAAATACAACTGCATATATCTTGCTCTGCTTCTAAGTGCCGAAAAAACTTGGGTTTGCTGCACTGGTGTACAAGCGGAAATCTATACAAAAAAAGATGTCATCTGAACAGGTGCAATATCTTATGCTTATATTTTATGCACTTTCCCACAAAATGTGTCTAACAACTCTAAAATATCATTGTTATAGCTTTATCAAAGTATATAAAGACAGTTTGGAAGATCAATTCTTTTTGCACTCGCTCATTAATAACATTTTGTTACTTTTTTATCAAAAAAAAGTGTATAGTGTAGCTTTAATATATAATTATTTATTTATTAGTCACTTATTAGTGTATAATAGTGTGTTAATAACAAAAAATATTTTAAGAATAAACTGTTAACTTTTAGTGTAGCTTATGATAATAAAATGTAAACACAACCACTTGCTACACTACATTTTATGTAACACTTTATTTTAAGGACCAATTATCAGTATTAACTAGCATCAAAATTCCTTTCAAGGAAAGCCTGTTCACTCGGCTGCCATATTTGCAACGCCTCTAGGCAGCTCATCCAAGACCAGGTCCTATCTAAATGAATGGGGGAATCCTGAAATCTCAAGAACTGCTTGCTAAATTTGCAAATAAATTACATATTTCAAATCAGCAACAAAATCTCAAATGAACTGCCCCCTGAATGCTGTTCAATTTTTCAAGCTAGACCAGCCACTGCACATGCACAGTCTTAAGCGCGAGCATAGATATGACATACAAAGCCACTAGAAGGCAAGCCTGCAACCTTTAGCTAAAAAAGCGTAACGGCTAATGCTAACGCTTCCGCTTTGGCAGTACGTGGGAAAGGAGACCAGATGCCGTTTTTTTAAATGGATGTTAACGGAGGGGAGGCTTCACTACGCTGAATAAACAGCTTTTTATTTGAAACAACTTATCATTTAATGAATCGACAGCCTATCTGCTAATCTTCAACTTGTTTTACACTAAACAATACTTTTGGATTGAAGTATTCTTAGAGTTTACTACAAAAAAATGTTGTTTTATAAGAGAAGTCACTGACTTTTTGCATTCATTCCTATGGTATCTCTAAATGGCAACTGAGTGTCGTACAACTCCGACTTTCAATTACGTCAAGGCTGTAATGTGATTGGTTTAATTAAGGCACACATGATCCAAGTTAGCCGTTACGCTTTCTCCAATAATAAGTAATAAAGACCCTCTCCGAATAGTAAGACCATCTCTGATGACTATGAGTGCGAGTCTCTCAGGTATCTGTGGGAACAGGAGCTTCTAATAGCAGCTGCAATGACGCAATGACTTTACTGATCAGCGATTGGCTATTTTATTCAGAAAACATGACTATAAGTAATTGGAGTGAACCGTCTTTGTATTTCTATAGTCTTTGTTAGCATGCATACTAGTATATTGTCCATTTAATATTTTAGTACTTATAAAGCACATACTGTATGAATGCCTTATTCTGCATGACCATATTTTAGATCCCTTAATCCCACCCTATACCTTAACTTGACAACCTTACTAACTATTAATAGGCAGCAATCAGAAGTTTATTGAGGCAAAAGTCATAGTTAATAGTGAGAACTGGACATTAAATTAAAGTGTGACCACATTTTAATGTTGGTATATACTCTGATTCTGCCTGAATTTTAACTTTGCACCTTGTCCACAAATACTACACTGAATCTCATCGCTATTCTACACACTGTCAATGTGAATTAATGTGTAACCACCCAACGCCCCATTCAGGAAAGCCATTTTGTTTTCACAGCGAATATTAGGTAACCCAAAACATGCAGAGCTGATGATGGCATTTGTTTGTGTTAGAGAGCTCTTGATGATATGTGCATCAAGCGTTTTGTTTGTGGAAGAAAATGGAGTTGAATTCATCAACTTGTGGACAGCATAATTTAATGTCAAGGGGCCCATTCTGCACACTCACAGAGCTTCTTGTGGCGGCATGTGTATTATCCTAAGGGTGGATCTCCATCATCAGACCACTGCTCAGTAACAACAACAACAACAAAGAAACAACGGAGTGACTGACGTTCCGCTGCTTTCTAACCTCTTTCAATTAAAGCCTGGAAAATACAACAGAAGCATAAACACGGAGTGACACTACTAATGCAAGACAGCTTAGTGGGCCACAGCTTCAATCTCTTCCTGCTCTCGCTTTTCCTGTGCTCCCTCACTTGTTTCTTTCTTTCTCACTCCCTCGTTCCCTGGAAGAAATTGGTAATGCCAGAGAGGCTTCCAAGTGTGACACATACCCATGTGTCCCTCCTCAGAGGGAGGGTTTGTTTGGCCACTGGTGCCCATTGAAACCATGTGGTTTTAGCCATGATGGTGGCAGGGTGTTTCATGCTAATTATTATTAAAGAGTCACGAAGAGAGAGGGGGTGGATGGTGGCAGAGTGACACAGGTTCTGTCTTTGGCCTTTAAACAGGTGATGTGGGCTGCCGTGATCTTTGTGGAAAACTCAGACCTCCTTGAGAGATGAAGGCGACAGGATTTTGAAAAAGACCCTTCTGGGTTTAATCACATCCTGCGCTGCTTGCCTCTCCTGAAATGGGATTCTGGACCATGGTTTTTAAAGCAGTAGTTCACCCAAAGATTAAAAAATATATATGTTACAGTTGACTCATTCTCATGCTGTTCTGGTGCTGTCAAGCTCCAAATGGTCAATAAAGCTCCAAAAAAGTATATAATGACCCATGCACTCTATTGTTCTCAAGCCATAATGTAGATTTTTGTGAGAAACAAACCAAATTTCTTTTAAAATCCTGACATCTGACTCAGCTCTCTTTAGCAAGTTCATGAGACAGTTTTTTTTTAACAAATCATTTATTTGAGTCAAATCTTTTCAAATATTTATCCTGTTCACAAAACCATTCATAACTGATTTGGCCCTCATTGACATCTTGAATTTGGCGTGTTCATGAGGGTTAATGATTGTATTAGGTGATTCGGTTTACAAAATCTGTCTGAATGATTCATTCGCAATTCAGAATCACTTCAGTTTCACTTCCCAAGTTCAAATCTCTGACTCGGTTATCTGTCAATGACGAATGACTGGAGAGGAAGATTATCAGAGAATAACGTCTTAAAGTTTGGTTAGTTTCTCACACAACTGTATGGCTTTAACCCCATAAAGCCTGACATATGAAATAATAATACAAGAAAATCTCACGCTCGAAGAGGAAAATAATACATCAATTAAATTTAGAGGCCCAAACTGAGCCAAAATATGCAACCTGGTGCAGTTGCTGATATTTATATGGCCAAAAAATAGGATTATTATCAAATCCATTTCTGATAACCTGTCATGTAAATCAATTATATTTTTTATAACAGTATAGCATACCATCTACATAAAATGAATATAACTATTAGTTGTCACTCTATATCTCCCAATCTTATGTTTTAAGATGACATCTACATACTTAGTTTTATCAACAAAGCTCTGTAATTTTTGTAATGCAATGCAAAGTAATATGATTGAAAGATGTACAAATAAATGTTCCTCAGAAGCCCGATGCATCATATTTGATATTCACATTTTAACTTAATTTATCTATTAAAAAATGGATAATCAAGTAAACCTAAGTTGCTTCAGTCCAACAAGTGTTCATCTTGAAATATTACTAACAAAATTACTAACAATAAACAAGTTTTTCTTACATTTATTTAATAAAAATCAGTAAAGATTGCACAGCAAAATAAATTATACTTTAGAATTATAGTTATATAGTTTAGAATTATATTTAAATGCCTTTAGTTTGATAGTATGAACTATCAATCAGACGACAGAAAGCATGTAGTTGATGTACAACAGGTCTTTTGAGCATTTTGAGGTCTTAGAAATGTTCATATCGAATATGATACAGTAGGCATCATGAGGTTAAAAGTATTAGAACACAGATCATGATATATATTACATATGTTTATAATAATTTTATGGTACATTTACATCATTTTTTAAGCTTGAAAGCTCCAGTTCCCATTCATTGTAACTACATGGAAATGAGTGAGCAGAACATTTTTCTGAATTTCTCCTTTGGTATTTCACACAGGAAAGCAAGCCATATGAGTTTGAAATGACATGAGGGCTATAAAATAAAGACCGAATTGTAAGTTTTTGGGTGAACTACTCCTTGTTACTGCCCTCCACACCCCTCCGGCACAGTTGCTACAACTCACTTTCTCTCGCTTTCCCTTCCTCTCCCCTCCAGTGAGTTGTGGAGTCTTGTGAGTAATGACAAATGTTATTACGCTCCCCTTTAGATTATTTTAGCACACACTGCAGAGTAAATCACTGTGTTTTCCTAAACCACGGGTCATTTGCCGACCCCATGTTTGAACAGCTGTAATGAATCCTCAGCATTAATAACTTCTCAGGGCTGAGAGAAAGAAACAGAAAAAAAGAGTGAGACAGAGAGAAAGGATGAGGTGCTAACACTCTGTGTGTGTTTTGGAGAGTGGATTTTTTTTATTAGAATGGAACTGACAGATATTGCTGTTTTCGCACAAAGGAAGATATACTGCGCTCACATCCAAGCCTGGTATATAATTCCTCAAATGATAACGTCACTCACTGAGATGACTGATTTTGTTTCAATAGACACACACGGAATCCCACGACTTTTGCATCTTCACTCATTAAATATTTAGGCGAATTTGACAATGCTACCAATGTGAGTGTAGTACTCTGTTAAACATTAACATTTATGAACATTAAAGGGGTCATATGATGCTGCTAAAAAGAACATTATTTTGTGTATTTGGTGTAATGAAATGTGTTTATGCGGTTTAAGGTAAAAAAAAAACACATTATTTTCCACATACTGTACATTATTGTTTCTCCTCTATGCCCCGCCTTTCTGAAACGCGTCAACTTTTACAAAGCTCATCGGTCTGAAAAGCAAGGTGTGCTGTGATTGGCCAGCTATCCAGTGCGTTGTGATTGGCCGAATACCTCAAGCATGTGACGGAAATGTTACGCCTTTTACCATATTGTGATGAAGGAGCATCCGGTGGGCTTGCGGCAACCACATGTGACGACCCCGGGTTGGACTCTGCTTCGTCCACGGTGAAAGCCGATCCGGCGATCGACAGCGCGAAGTTGATGTATTTCCTCAGCGACCAGCACGGATCAGCTCCAGGCATGACGAAGCAGATATCATCCTCTTTTGGAAGGCCAACCAAAGTAGTTTCACTTTCACAACAAAACACACAGTGCCTTCACGACATGGAGGTTGCGGCAACAACAATACTACAGCGAGAATAAAAGTTAAGCCTTCTTTCTTTGCGTGAACATTTGGGCGGCATTATGCAAATCTTCCCACATAGTGATGTAGACATGTGGGGGCGTGTTAAAACGAGTCGTTTTAGGTAGGCATGGTTGACTCTTAAATTTTATAAAGAATATCTCTTTGGATTTGAGACTTTAGTCTTTGCAACTTTACAGATCTTCTTTATGCACCAAGAGCTTGTCACACTCCAAAGAGAAAGGAAAAATTTAAATCGCATCATATGACCCCTTTAAAGGGATCATTTACTCACCTTTGTGTCACTTCAAAGTGACTTTCTTTCTTATGTGGAACATACAACAGTCAACAGGCTCCAAAGTTGTTTGTTTCCCAACATTCTTCAGAATATCTTCTTTTGTGTTTTACAAAAGAAAAGTATGTTTTGGAAGGACATGAGTGTGAGTAGATGACAGAATGTTCATTTTTGAGTGAACTATCCCCTTAACATAGTACAAAAATAATTTTTTGTCATTTCACAAAATTCCAACAATTTCCCTCCATAATCAGAGAATGAATGCAAAAAAGTAGCAAAAATGCCTACTCAGTAGTGCCACGGAAAGTCTTCAGGAATGGAGGCTACATGGCCATTGTGCTCCGATCCAAATGAAACTCCACTCATTCCTTAATTTCCCACAGTAATGATTGGGTATCACTCGGTATGTGGCCCCACTCTCGCTAGTGTCAGGGCTGTAGGTATATCCCAAGGTTCTACTTTATTAAGACATGTCATTACTTTTGTGCTACCTTATAATTGAAAACTAAATGGATGCTTCTAAACAAAGAGATAATCACATGGAACAGTGAGATTGGCCAGCCCTTGCTTCTAAATATAAGGAAAAAATGAACATCTATTTCTGAGGAACCACCTGAAAGTTGTTCTATTTAAGCTCAGTCCTGACAACTAACATGCAGTTGCTACTCTAAAACATTGAAAGGTTTTTGTTTCTTTTGAAGCGAAGGTCTCAAATCTGAAAATCGAATGTCAGCACATCTCATTTATGAAACGTCCTCATACTGGTTGGGTGTTTCTTCTTCAATCCTCCCTGTCAGAAAAGTGTGATGTGAATGTGTCTTGGTTACTGGGTAAACACAAAGCAACTGCTGTATATTTCTTGGTATATGTTTGCTAAACAGAGATTGGATGCTGAAAGGGGAAAGTATGTGTCCTAATGACGTCGGAACAGGTCTGGACAGGCAACAACACCATGCAATGTTTGTTGTCTAATCTGATGCCCTTAACATCATCTCTCATTCTGCTCATTTGATTCTCTCATTGCTCTTTTTCCTGTCATTTTACCACTCATCGACATGTAGATGCTGTTTCTGCACTGTATTTAGCTGTCAGCACTTCTCTACTGGTCCACCTTATCTGTAATTAAATCATCCCATGTTAATACTGGTAGATCTGTCTCAGTGTGACCAAACATCATGATGATATATGCCAGCATCCACTTCTACCTTTCATTCCACCAGTGTTTAGTAACCTACAGGATTTACGCCCTTGGAAATTTCAAAACAACACATGAGGCTCTGTTGCCACCCGTCCCATTCACACGCGCCATTTCACTGTCTACCCAACTTCAGCGGTTTCATTTAGAGTCTCATGAACATGCGTATAAATAGTATGCCAAATAAAAACAAAAACCTGTGGTATTGATACGCAAAAAATGTCTTTGTCATGCATATAATACGCAGTTTTCGCATGCATGCACATCTACCCCACAACCCTAATCCTACCCATTACATAGCATATACACGCCAAAGTCAATTTTTGCGTATCAGTACCACAAGTTTTAGTTTTTATTTGCCGTAGTATTTATACGCGCTTTCATGAGATCGGGTTGCCATTTACTATGGAAGTACACAGGGTCAGGCACTACCTTGCAAATGTTTTTTTGGTGGCATTTTTGCCTTTTTATTTAGATAGGCATTTAGGACAGTGTTTAGACCAGAAGTGAAGTAAGTGACATATTACGCTATATGTAGGTGTGCTGCCCATGAGGCTATTGGTGCCGATGTTTGTTTGTTTATTTATTTATGTTTGCTTTTGAAAGAAGTGTCTTACCAAGACTGCATTTATTTGATCAAAAATCCAGTAAAAACAGTAATATAGTGAAATTATATTGAAATAAATTTAAATATACTTTAAAATCTAATGTATTTCTGTGATGCAAAGGTGTGATGTTTGTTTGTTTATTTATTTATGTTTGCTTTTGAAAGAAGTGTCTTACCAAGACTGCATTTATTTTATCAAAAATCCAGTAAAAACAGTAATATAGTGAAATTATATTGAAATAAATTTAAATATACTTTAAAATCTAATGTATTTCTGTGATGCAAAGGTGTATTTTCGCGAGCAATTACTCCAGTCTTCAGTGTCACATATCCTTCAGAAATCCTTCTAATATGCTGATTTGCTTCTCAAGAAATAATTCTCATTATTATCAATGCTGAAAACAGTTATGGTGATTAAAAATATTGTGGAAAAATATGTAAAAACATATTTACATTCTTTTACGTGAAAAATTATTTGATTAATAGAAAGTTCAAAAGAACCTTTGAATGAATAAAATGTGTTTTTTTGTAATAATGTAAAAGTTTTCATTATCAAATTTGATAATTTTAATGCATCCTTGCTAGTGGTTCAATGGATCACAAATCTCACGGTTCGGATCACGTTACGGTTTTTGACATTTTTAGGATCAGCAAGAAAAGAAAAATATTTCAGTTTAACTTGCTTTCCATTTATTACTTAAAGTGAAGTACTTCTTTGATGCCACAGCAAATACTACTAGATTAACAAACAAAGTTTAAACATGAGTAAAGCGACAAGAGAACGGCCAGTAAAAAAAAGAACAAATACACAAATTACAAGCATAGATCAATACAACAGAATATGTTACAAATAAAATAAGGTTGGTAGTATTCAAATACAGAAATGTAATAATTAGGGAAAATAACACTGCAGGGTGTTCACTGTATAAATTTAATATTTATATAAATATTTATATATAAATATATATATATAATATATATTTATATATAAATATAAATATAATTTATATTGATGATCATTAATGACAGCAGCAGTATTTATAGGCCGCTGTCCCTTTAAGACCTGGTGCACGGATCCGATATAATGATACACATCACATCCGATTTCTTTCTCAGCTGTTTTCATTCACTTGAGGCATAACTGACTCCGTTTACCTGAATGATTGTCGAGATGGGTATTTTGTCATAATTTTATGTGTATGTGTCTGTTCAGAGGATTCAGAAGAGGATTCAGTTCAGTGTATCTCTGGAATTGTTTAAAATTCGCCTGCTTGTGTAAATACGAACAAATGATAAACTTATACTCTATTATGGTTAAATTTTGCAATTAATCCACAGATCACATGCGTGCCGAACTGTGGGGCTTTAAATGATCCGTTAAACCACTAATCCTTGCTGAATAAAAGTATTCAGAAAAAATAAATAAAGTAAAATCCTACTGACCTCAAACTTTTGAAAGGTACATATTCATTTAATAAAATCACTAGTCTTGGTTGTGTAAAGTTATATCCAATTTTTAATCTTCAATGTCATAACTATGTAACACCAGTAAAATGGGTAGCTTTTGCATGATGTGGGCAAGGATACAAGAAAAGGGGAGGAAACTTACTCAGAATTACAGTTTTACAGCTCAGATAATAAATGTTTTATTGAGTGACTCATGTAAGTGCTTTAACAAAAATAGGAGCATCACATTTCTGCTTTTAAACCCATGGGAACCAATTATGTCCACTAGTCGTTACTGTAACCTTAACACTTAACAGTGGTTATAAACATTATGATGTTGACAATTTGTACTGAACCCAGAACATACATTTAGATAATACTATTATATTATGATTATCAGTTAAAGATGATTATTAGATTATTTGTTACTAATTATCTAGTAATCAACATAAAATGTAGACTGAAGTGTTAAAATATGTGTTTGAGTGTTTCTATTAGAGAGGGTTGTCTAGTTTGTCCCTGCATTTCTCTTTCTCATAAGCCAAAATATCATGTAATGTAAGAACACCAAATAGGAAAAATGGAAATAAATGGAGTAAGCTAGTACCTTTTAACCTTCAGAAGACCTTGTTTTGAGCAGCAGAGATGAAAATATCTTTGACCTCTTGTTATAAAGCACATGCTCCTTTAAGCCGTATGATATACTGCATGCCTACTTATTCCCTAATACCCCGTGCCCTGGATCTTACACACTCAAGGACTGCAATAGAAAATGACTAGCTGATATTACACCCCATGTGTCCTGCCACTGAAATAGGGATGCTAGTAAATGTGTAACAATACCATATCCATGTACGATAATGTCTGTGATAGGGGGACAAAACAGATTGGGTTAAGAGGACACACAATATGGCAAAGTTTGCCACATTCATCCATCCATCCTTGTACCACCTAGCAAGAAAAAAAGGGGGTTCCGGAAAGGTTGTGGTGGTAATAACATTGCTCATGTTGGGTAAAGAATCAGAGAGCGTGTAAAGACAGACCTGGTTCCTATGGGAGTACAGGACCAGCTGCGAGCACAGGGTGTGAAGTGTAGGGTTTCCTCTGAACATGGAGACTGCCAGTCTGAGGGCTGTGCTTCACAGGTATGCCACGGACACTGAGGACGTTCATGTTTCAGCCCACACCAGACCACCTGGGATGCTTATCTCCCTGTGGAGTACCATGTTTCACACACACACACACACACATAGAGTTATACATATTAGGTGAACATGCACACAGTTTTTGTCTCACATACCTGCGTTAATACGCAGAGCCACACACATCAAGTTCATATACACACCACTGACAGCCACACACACCTTGTCTCGGTGCAGAACTCTCACACACAATCACTCTTACACACACAAACTAACTGACACACTCACCGGGTGTGTCCGTCAAACAGACAAGCCCATAATGAGTAGATGTGCTCTAGCCAGTGACCCACGTCTGCTGTGGGCAGGTTTGTGTGTGTTGGATGAATGCAGGGGGTGTCATCCGGCCGGCAGGCTGCTTGACCCCTCACGGCCTCTCTGCTATCTGCAGTCACAGATCAATGCCCCCAGCTCTCGTTCTCCACGTTTCTTCACACCACTGATCTTAATGCCTCACTCGCTACCATGGGGCAGTATCCTGTGTGGGCAACATGTAACACTATTATTAGAGTGATCATCATTTCTAAAGGTCTGTTTATTGGGAAATTCAGTTTAATTCCAAATGTATTCATTGTAGAAAGCACAGTTGTTTTTTCCTTAA
The DNA here is from genome assembly GCF_001515645.1 of Sinocyclocheilus grahami. Taxonomy (NCBI): domain Eukaryota; kingdom Metazoa; phylum Chordata; class Actinopteri; order Cypriniformes; family Cyprinidae; genus Sinocyclocheilus; species Sinocyclocheilus grahami. The sequence continues at coordinate 316,669 of NW_015505196.1, read as the reverse complement.
CTTTGTCTTACACTAAGACAATGGGAAGATTTGAGATTATTATTTAGTGGATCTCGATTCTGAAGTGCTAAATTTTCATTTTTTTTGTAATTTTATTTAGTCTGTTTAGTAGTTTTGTTTTGCCAGTTGGAAGTAGCATACTATATCATAAAGACTTTGTAGTAGATAGTACATAATTTTGTACATCTTTCAAGCTGCAACTAATCACAGCCAATAAATAAAATGTAATTGCATTTATATAAAAATATTTTTTTTTCTTTAACTAATCACTAAAAAAAAAAAAAAAAAAAAGATGTATGGAAACAACTTTCACTCAGCTATTGCAAGTAAATTTAATAAACAATTACAAGGAAACAAGTAGTAACATTGAATTAAACATGAAAATCTGAATCAGAAAAACTGAAGTGTTTTCTTGTAAAACACACTCCAATAATATTCATTTACAACTTTAAAAAAAATTACAGTGAAATGAGCACTTATAAAGTTTAAAACATTTACATTTGTTTGTTTTACAAACATTTGTCTAAACATTTCCAAAACAATGTTATTTTCAAATAATGTATAACATGGGAGGCGTGACAGAGTTGAGAATCCATCTGCAGATTTTATTTAGAGCATAGTTGGACAGGCAGGGTCAAAACACCAGCAAAAACAGTACATCCAATGTAGTCCAAAAGAGTAATCCACAGAACAGGCAGCAAACGATCACAAACCAGGTAAGCAGTCCAAGAACAAAACACGAAGACAGGGCAAGGCAGAAACTAGAAAACATAACAGGCTAACCATACGGAGCAATGTGTGTGTGCATAACCAGGCTTTAAATAGAGTGAGGCTGATGAGGTAATGAGATACAGGTGAAGGCAATCAATGATGATGAGTCTGGCAAAGGATTATGGGAAATGTATTCTGGGATAGAGTGTCAAGTGTCAGAGGTGGAGTGCCCTCTGGTGGAGTTCATAGGCACTCCAGCTGGAGATCGTGACCCCCCCGGAGTGGCTTCCAGACACTCCCAAATGAGAACAAAAATGAGTCCAGGAGGGAGATGGAGTGGAGGCGGAACAGGGGGAGGGATGGAGGGCCAGGTCCATGTGGAAATGGGAAAACCGTGGACTGAGGCAAAGCCAGCGGAGCAGGATGCCAGGGCGGAGCAGGAAACCACCAGGGCAGAGCAGACCGGACTGAAGATCCCCACAGCAGCACAGACGACCACCACAGCTGAGCAGACAGGACCGAAGATCCCCACGGTAGAGCAGACGACCACCACAGCTGAGCAGACAGGACTGAAGATCACCACGGTGGAGCAGATGACCACCAGAGTGGAACTGATGGAGCAGGGAACCACCACGGCAGATCAGGCTAGAGCGGACAACACCGCTTCAAGAGGATCTGCAGCGTAAGCCACCATCTCGGGAGGAACTGGACTCACTAGAGTCATAGGAACAGGGAATGGCAATCCTGGCCGTGACGAGGGAACTGGAGCAGACTCAAGGACTGGAGCGGGCTCTGGAGCTGATTCGAGGACTAGAGCAGGCTCTGGCACGGACTCATGGACTGGAGGAGTAACAGAGCAGTGAGTGGCCCAAACACACAGGATGGCGACCCCCATTACAGGGAGCACTGAGTCCAGGGGAACAGTCTCTGTGAGGACTTGTTCTAAGGCCCTTGGGATACCTGCTGCTAGCACCGATGTCAGCGGTGGATCCTACATATTGGATGCCAATCTCAAAAGCCTTGGGACGGACCTTGAGGCACTGGGCATGGTCGCCATGACGGGACGAGACTCTGGAACGGTGGCCGTGATGGGACGAGACTCTTGAACGGCGGCCATGACGGGACGAGACTCTTGAACGGCGGCCATGACAGGACGAGACTCTGGAACGACGGCCATGACAGGACGAGACTCTGGAACGGCGGCCATGACAGGACGAGACTCTGGAACGGCAGCCATCTTGTGGTGAGACTCTGGGTTGGTGGCCATTTTGTGTAGAGTCTCTGGTGTGAATTCCACTGGACTGGGGAGTGCTGAGAGTATAGGAGTGGCCACCATAATCACTGGACATGGTGGTGACCCTGGTGAGCCAAGCTCCGCTGGCACCGGAGCTTGGTGTGTAGTGTGTGGTGTGTGGTGCCCCCCCCAAAAAAAATGTTTAGCGGAAACGTCTAACCTCCAGCCCTGACAGTGAAGGAGGAACCACATAACAGTAAGGCATAGTCCAAAAATTGACATAGCGACCCTGGAGGGCCATCACAGGGGAGTATGGTTTTTTTAATGGTTCATTTAGTCCATAACAGAAAAAGTCAATCAACATGAAGTCCGGGAGATCAGAGAGGTGAGCAATGTCTAGAAAGTCTTGAATGTGGTCCTCGAGGGAACGCATTCCCTGATGGAGACGAACTAACCTGAGTGCTGGGTCCATGATAAGCCTGGGACGCACAAGATAGCCGCTGGATCCGGGTGTGACTCAGGCCACGAAGGCAGGGCAAGGCAAGGCAAGACAAGGCAGAAACTAGAAAACATAACAAAGGAGGAACCACATAACAGTAAGGCATAGTCCAAAAATTGACATAGCGACCCTGGAGGGCCATCACAGGGGAGTATGGTTTTTTTAATGGTTCATTTAGTCCATAACAGAAAAAGTCAATCAACATGAAGTCCGGGAGATCAGAGAGGTGAGCAATGTCTAGAAAGTCTTGAATGTGGTCCTCGAGGGAACGCATTCCCTGATGGAGACGAACTAACCTGAGTGCTGGGTCCATGATAAGCCTGGGATAGCCGCTGGATCCGGGTGTGACTCAGGCCACGAAGGCAGGGCAAGGCAAGGCAAGACAAGGCAGAAACTAGAAAACATAACAGGCTAACAATACTGAGCAATGTGTGTGTGTATAACCGGGCTTTAAATAGAGTGAGGCTGATGAGGTAATGAGATACAGGTGAAGGCAATCAATGATGATGAGTCCGGCAAAGGATTATGGGAAATGTAGTCTGGGATAGAGTGGCAAGAGTCAGAGTTGGAGTGCCCTCTGGTGGAGTTCATAGGCACTCCAGCTGGAGATTGTGACATAATACATTGTGTTTGGTAACATTCTCCAATAAAATTACTTGCTAATCGCCAGCATTCTGTGAATTTTAAAAACACACAAAAAAGAAATCTAATTTTTGTCTGCATTTTTTGATAAAATTATGAAGAATGCACATTAAAACATATATTGTGTAAAAAAATATAAGTGATATTTATGTATTTATTCTAATTTGTTTTAAATGACAAATCATTTTCTACACAATAAATATTTAAATGGTTTATGATTATTTTACTTAAAGGGGTGGTTCACTGGTTTCTAGGCTTGACTGTGTTTATGGGTGCAGTCTAACATGTGTTAATGCTTTGTTTTCAAAAAAATGCATTATTTTTCACATTATTTACCTTTATTCCACACAGCTCTGTCCCCTCTCTGAGAAACGGGCTGATCTTTTCCTGTTTTTTTTAAGCCCCGCCCTCAGAAATAGGTGATGGGCTCTGATTGGTTAGCTAGCCCAGTGTGTTGAGATTGGCTAATCCGCCTCTAGTGAGATTGAGATTGAGAAGCAGAGGATATTATTGAAGAGGATCGTGCAGAAGCAGTGAAAGCACGGCTTTTAATGGTAGGCCTATGTTTTTTGTTTGTTGTTGTCGCATACTTTTAGATATGCTGTTATTTGTAAATGCTACTGCTTATGTTAGCTTTTAATATACGGTTTTATCCTGATTAAAGCTTTAATACAGTATGGCAACTGCACGCGCGTCCATGTTTAATGCTTCTCATAGCTATGTGAAAATAAGTGTATAATTGGAACAGTTCATTGTCGGAGCTTAGCTGAATGAGAAGAGAGAGAGAGAGAGAGAGAGAGAGAGAGAGAGAGAGATGCAGAGCGTGTGCAGAGCAGGGGGACGCGAGGAACAGTATTGAGAACTGCTGCTTTAGAACATTGATGTTGAAACTTGTGAATCAATTAGAATCGTTAGAAGACAGAATTGCGATTCATATATGAATAGATTTTTACGTGCACCTCTATCTTTTCTCTTCATCTTCTCTAAAGCAGGGCAGCATGGCCTCGCACCCTTTGCTGCCTTTTCCCGAGGGTGGGGTTTATCAGGGTTTGTGATGTCACGAACCCGGGAAGTAACTTGTTGTAGTCCCTACCAGCTGTTTTTGTAGGCATTAAACAGCCAGAATTTTAAAAGATGATATCTCCGTTTGCATTGAACTTGCAACTTCGTAACTTTGCAGATATTGTTTATGCTCAAACAGCAACATTACACACTAACGTTAAAAAAGTGAAATCGCAATCAACCACCCCTTTAAATCCTTCATATAAAATCTTCATACTGTTTAAAATATTCCATACATTAAAAATCTGACTCAGGGAAAAGGCTAAAACAATATTCTATACAAAAAAATGTGAAGGTGCAAAATTAAACCTATATGTACAGATAACAGGAATTGTAAGCAATACAAAATTAGGGGAAAACATTGTGCAGAAGTCAGTATTGGCAGTATTGCAGTGAGGTAGTATGATTGAAATAATCTCAGCAACATCAGGACAGCTTTGCAGATTGGGAGGTAAAAATTTGAAGCTGTGGGCTACGTCCACCTCTGCCCTGCTGACATGCAGAGGTGAGTGGAGCACATGACATACCCTGAAGCCAACAATTACCTCTTTTGTCTTGTCATACAGAGAGTTCATATTTCTTGCTCTCTCACCTCTTCTATGCACATGGTCTCATCATTATCATCAGATAAACTCTGCCACTGTGGTGTCATTACTGAACTGAATGATATGGTTGCTCACATCCCTGGCAAAGTTGTAAGTCTACAAAAGCAAGTTGAGAAAACTCAAAAATCTGCTGAACCTGGTTGCCTTAAACTTTTAAGTTTTGTCAACTTTACATTTTTTACAGTGCAGCTTAAACTGTAGATGGCTGAGGACAGAGCCCTGGGGGGCGTCAGTACTCAAGATGATGGTTTGGGAGGTCTGGTCATAGATCCTGACTGCCTGAGGTCTGTTAGTCAGGAAGTCTAGGATCTAGTTGCAGTGTGGTGCACAGTCCAAATGCCTTTGTTTCATCAGGTAACGTCAGTGGTAGCTTTGAATGCTGAACTGAAATCAATGAACAGTTTTCTAACATAAGTGTTTTGATTGTATAGATGGGAGAGGGCCAAGTGTGTGATGAATGATGTGGTATCATATCCACTGTAGAATGGTTTTGCCCATAAGTGCACTGGATAAGGTGTCCAATGTGGGTGGGATGGAGGACTTGATGTGGGTCATGACCTGCTGCTTGAGGCACTTCACTATGGCAGGGGTGAATGCAATGGGGCAACAGTCATTCAGGCACGTTGCCAGTAAATTTTATTTTTTTAAATTTTTCTTTTTGCCACAGCAATTATGGTGGCAAAATGGAAGTTTTTTTGCCTTTTACTTTTGGAAAGTAAACGTTTTTGGGGATTTTTTTTTTCTTTTTTGCCTTTGAACCTCACATGTAATCTCTAAATATTTAAAGCTCAATACACTATTATTCTCCATATCCTGAATAAATACAGACAGAGCGACCTTTTTATATACTCTTTTAATGTTCAATTTATGAGCATTCCTCTATCCACAAGTCAAAAGCATATTCAGAACATGAAGGCTAGCACACTGCCCACACACATTGACTAAATGCGCTCAAATAGAGCCAAACCACAAGAACTCGAAATTAGGCATTTAAAAGTCCAAATATTCAAAATAATATTAGAATGTAATTAGGATTATATAGGGAACCGAGATATTAAAGATAAGTACCTTACGAATTAAGAAACCCTATTTTGTGTTTACACAAGACACTTTATACACATGGCAATAAAGTTATTTGTAACAAGATGTTTACTGATGTTTATATAAACATTCTCAATTTCAATATCTAATCTGAACACAGATTAAAAGTCTGGCCTAGCTCAAACAATTTTTTTGGGGTTGGGGGGGATGATTATACTTGTGCAATTGCAATTATACTTATGAACTGTATAATCAAATTTATGACATTTTAAAAGGTATGATTCACACAAATTAAATTCCTTTTTTTTTTAGTTAACATTTTTGGTAGTAAGTCCATTGACAATATTAACACTACTTGCCTAGCTCTGAATTTGAACCATAAATATACTGTTGTTTTAAGGTTTGCTGCAATGTAACACAATAGTGTCACAATATAACCTGAAGTTTTGCAAAACAGGAAGTGCCTCATAGCATAATACCAGATATCACATTTCTTGCATTCTCACCGCATCACTTCCCATGCCTCATCTGAATGCAAATAGAAACTAGAGAAACAGAACCGATTGCCCTTCTATTGTGTGGATCATTGACAATCCTTAACCACATACAGCTATTAAGTTTAAGCGATGATATAATGGCTCTTTCTTTCAAAATGATACTATAATTTCAGCATTAAAAATCTATCTTAGGTCACATTTTGTGGGACCTCTAGGCTAAAGTGAACCTACACCTGCTATTGTTTAAAAAGGCACTAAAAACACACACCATGAAAAAAAATAGTATCTATGGTTTGGCAATTCCAATAAAGAGGGATGTGCATATGACTAAAGTACTGTTGGAGAGCCACATGCTGGGCCAACCCTTTGGGTCACTGGCAGCAGAATAATAACCGATAGCCCGGCCGTAATGATCGGGGCTCATGTCTGAGACTGAAAGAGGCTGAAACGAATAAGAGAGCAGCATGAGAGCGAGTAAAAGTGAGGGAAAAGAGGGAGGGAGGTAGAGAGAGAGAGCAAGCCATGGAGAGCTTCCTTATGTTTTGTGTCATCTGTGTTGCAAATTAGGAGCGGAAAAAAAGCTAAGCGAGTGGAACAGATGGACCACACTGGTGGGGGCTAATACGGACGGTCCTTGGGTCAGATATTTACTCCTAATTAGCCCAAGGAATGTGACGCATAAGAGCGGAACAGATACGTTGCCATTATGACTGGAATTTCCTTCCTCTGTGGCATGCAGTGCTTTAACCTGATTAGGTATGGCACTTATCTGAGAGATCAAAGAGCTCCAGGAACTGGTGACGTAGTGGCAGGGTGGAGGCACTTGGAATGCTACGGTCTGTTCTTTACAGTATTTGACACATTTCATTCAGGCTCCTTTAAACGTTGACGGTGGGAATTAACAATAAAATTACATTTTACATAAGTAATTAACAAGGATAGGCTATAAATTTGATAAAAAAATTAAAACTGGATCTAAATATCTAAATTTCATCCAGAGATCAAATGCTGAAAATTAAATGCATCTCATTCAAATTGTTTTCTTATTTTTCTGGTAAAAAAATTAAAACAAGATACATTGACATAAGTCGTGCTTTTAGGGAATATACCGTATCTTGAAATTTGTTTTTCTTCCCCTCTTGGCAATTTTTTTTATGTATTTGTTTTCTTGCATAAACCTCGTTAAATTGGATTAGATGCATCATTGCAACAAATAATCAATATATTTATTAAATCAATATATATTTACTTATATATGTCCAGTGGAATAAGAAAAACAAACCTGACTTCACTAAGATTCATAATTTAAAAATAAAAGGAATACAATATAAATGATTAAAACCTACATGCATATAGCCAATTTGATAAGAAAAATACATTTGACCTCATTAAATTTGATCAGATTCATAATATATAAAAAAGAATTCCTAAAAATAAAACACTCACACACACACACACACATACATACAACAAAAAAAACCTGATTCAAATAGTTTATTTATTTGTTTGTATGTTTGCAGTGAATTATGCTCTGTACTTACAGTACAACAGGAAGGCAAAAGCCCTGCTTTAGGTTTGAGGCCTTGATTTATGTGCTCGTTCTGGGTGGTTTGTTAGATTTGGAGTGATAAACAAGAAATTAACATAACAACTACCAAAGGTGCTTAGCCACTTACTAATTAAAGTTGAGCCCTGCATTGGGAAAGGGCAAATTGGTCATTAGGAAGTTTAATCATAACACACTCACACACTCACACACTCACACACACACACACACACACACAGAGAGAGAGAGAGTCCATGCACCATACACATATGGCATAACAACCAGCTCTGCTTCCAGTCAAGACAAACAGAGCCACAAACTATTTTCTTTGAGAACTAATACATTTTCCAGAGTACATATACTTTTAATCAAGGAGAATCAGACATTGCTGTCTAAAGCGGACTTGGAAACATACAAGACAAGAGCAAGACTTAATCAGCTGGGATTGGACTAAATACACAAACCAAATCATGGAGACCTGGGGATTCTTCTTCATAAAAATATGCATATGGCCTGGGTTAACTTGAGGTAAACAATCTTTGAAAGAGTGATTGAGCACCAAAGCTGACTTGAAAAACTGCAGGACAGGAGCCGTACATAAACCAACCAGCAGTGATTGGACTGCGGACACAAACAATATCAATAACTCATCAACACACATTTGATAGTTCACAGGCAGTCAAAATGTGTAACACATTTGATTTCATGGCTATTATTAGCATGGCCTCTGCACATTTGAAGTTCAGTTGTTTTTGACTTATCGAGCTGTCTCCTTTCTCTGGCCACACATATTTCAGACTGGAAATGATGTCAGGTTCCAGCATTAGTGCCATATGCAGCGAGCTATCTTTGAGTCCAAGACTAACCTCACATTGAGAAACTTGTGCAACATCTGCGTACCTCCTGTGGACCTCGGTCTGTGCGTGTTTTCAGCAGGTGGACTCCCATTGAGACCAAAGAACTTCTTTGGACTTCCATCCCTAATGAATGAACTTACCGTTAGTGTTCGGTGGTTTACCAGATGCCAGGTACACGTGCTGAATTTAGGTTAACCCTTTGAATCACAGGTCTAGGGGAGATTCTGTCCTGACATCTTTGGGAGTAATGCATCATTGTAAAAACCTTAGTAAAAACAGGTAACACTCATCACTGATCCTATGTCAACCATTAATATACAATTATGATGTGTGGCATACAAGTAATTTCGGTAACACTTTAGCATAGGGACCTATTCTCATTATTTACTAGTTGCTTATTAGCATACCTATTATTAAGATATTGGCTGTTTATTAGTACTTATAAAGCACATATTCTACATGACCATTTTCTACATCCATAAACCTACCCAATACCTAAACTTAGAGGGGTCATCGGATGCGACATGCACTTTTATAAGCAGTTTGAACTGAAATGTGTATTGGCAGTGTGTGTACACAACCACCCTATAATAATAAAGATCCACCAAGTGTTTTTTAAAATCTTGTTAAATCATTTCCCCTTTCTCAAATTGAGCCGATTTCAGATGCCTGTCTGTGAGATGTTACACAGACAGGCCCCTCCCACAATTGTTTGATTGACACTAGCTTTTCATCACAGACTGGACTGGTGTCTTACCTTAGACCCGCCCTGAGTGAGCTGTTATCAGTCTGCCATTAGCTGCGTTTACATGGACCCTACTAATCCAATCGTAATAGGACTAGAAGCACAATCAGAATAAAAAAGTCACATGTAACCACGTCAATCGGATTGAATTGGCCAGATCTGACTAAAATTTCGATTGGATTGTAAGGGGTGGTTTATTCCTTTTGTAATCTGAGCGAGAGGACATGTAAACACTTGATCGGCTTGAAAACCGAAACTGGAAAGTACTGCGCATGCACAGTGATGTAGAAATAGCGTAATGACGTATGACGCACAGAACAAGCTGTTCTTCCTGGTGAATAAAGTGTCATAAATGAGTGTCCAGTCATTATAAAACTCCCCTTTCACTCAGTGTCTGTGAAGTAGAGCAGCACAACGTCCCACCAGTCCTTGTTTAACACTAGAACTTCTAGTGTTTTCGTTAATGCATCTCTTTCTGACTGAATCTAGATCGGTCTCAGTCAGAAAGAGATGCATTAACGAATAAACTTGCCTTGCCTAGAACCGCCAGAGGTCGCTGTATACCTAAAAGCGCCAACGGGTCAATTTTACCCATGCACATGGCAACTGTATTTATATGGCTAAAGAACATATTATTTCACTGTATTATGCTACTGTCTTCACAAAGAAGTGTCTAGAGTCATGAAATGATTGTGTCAAGTCATCAACTATATTTTTATCCTGTTGTTTTATGTTCAAGACTTTTTAATGCAGGCTACACTAATCAATAACAGTCAGTAGCCTAAGCTAAAAAAAAAAGTCTGCACTGACAACGGAAATTAGAAGGTAGTAGCCCAAATATTTGGGTGGTTTAATAGTATAATACAATGTCATTAATCAATATATTAAGATAACCCATGCTATGAATGACTAAAACAGCCTATAGACAATAATGAGCAATAATAATTCACCACACTGCATAGGATGATGCAATGAAAAATTCAAGCACACAGCTTCACCTAAATATTTATTATTTTGTTTAGTTATATAATTTATAATTTGAATAAGAGAACAACACCATTAAACTTTGGGTAATCAAAACAATGGTTTTATTCATTACATCATATAGATTGGATTTTTTTTTCCTTCAGGAAACGGCCAGACTAGAATAGCAACACAGTAGCGAACAATAAACGATATGGCAAGACAAACATTAAATAATTAAACCAAAGTTTGACCAATTAGAGTAACGTTAGGCTAAAACATGTAAATATGATATCTGGATCACTGTTAGATGAGCCGTCAGATGCTTAACTTACCATCAGACTCATTTAGTGTTTCTAATACCTACCTTCCATAAATCGCCTTTTTTT
>NW_015505196.1:301056-305846 GCF_001515645.1 Sinocyclocheilus grahami | reverse complement strand
ATATATTAAGATAACCCATGCTATGAATGACTAAAACAGCCTATAGACAATAATGAGCAATAATAATTCACCACACTGCATAGGATGATGCAATGAAAAATTCAAGCACACAGCTTCACCTAAATATTTATTATTTTGTTTAGTTATATAATTTATAATTTGAATAAGAGAACAACACCATTAAACTTTGGGTAATCAAAACAATGGTTTTATTCATTACATCATATAGATTGGATTTTTTTTTCCTTCAGGAAACGGCCAGACTAGAATAGCAACACAGTAGCGAACAATAAACGATATGGCAAGACAAACATTAAATAATTAAACCAAAGTTTGACCAATTAGAGTAACGTTAGGCTAAAACATGTAAATATGATATCTGGATCACTGTTAGATGAGCCGTCAGATGCTTAACTTACCATCAGACTCATTTAGTGTTTCTAATACCTACCTTCCATAAATCGCCTTTTTTTAGACATTTTGACTTTATTTATGAAACTCATAACTGCTAAATCAGTGAGTGAAAGGCGTTGCCAAGATATGTACAATGTTAAAACATAAGCGGCAAGAAAATGACAGCACGAAAATACATGCATTATATAGCGGGTAAATTTGACCCGCTGGCGCTTATAAATGCCCCGTTTTTTGCCTCTGCTGGTTTTATCTAAATAATTTTTAACAACATTGGATTGTAAATTACATAATTTTTAGTAAAAGTCAATGACTTGGAGACTTGAATGTTTTATTTTAAATCTGCTATGTATATTTGAAAAACAGGTTCTAGTGAAAAACTGCAAATATTCATGCAGTGTGCGCATGTCAAAAGATTAAATCCGATCAGAAACTTGTGACATATAAACGCACATATCAACCCGATAACTTTATTTAACGTTCATGTAAACACTACGTTCGGATTCGTCAATCAGAATGAATTCCTTCCGATGGAAGCAAAAAGTGTCCATGTAAACGTACCTACTGTTTCACCACCGGAGCAGATGTAGGCAAGAATGACTCCTAAGCGATTGAGGTGTTCTGTTGTTGGATGCAATAATGAACATAGCAGTCGTCATTTACTCCTGACATCTGAGTCACAGAAGACGCAGTGGATTACATTTGTTTTTGAAGGGAATGTGTCCCCCGATCTACCTATATGTGTTTATGTTCGTGCGAATCATTCGTGATCCAGCCTTACCTACAGAAGAAGTGTGTAAGGTTTTTTAATGAATCGTTGCAAATCGCCTTTCCTAATAATGTGCTAGTTAGCGAATTTTGCGATGAATGCGGCTAAAGTTTACCGTCTCTCAGAGATCGGCTCAGAAGAGAGGGGCGGGGTGAGCAGAGCTGATTAGCATTTAAAGCAGAATGCAATAAAACAGCGTGCTGTAGACAGAGTTGTTTTTGACAGGGTAAAAACGGTGCTGTTTTATGCTACCATTGAGAAATTTTAACCTAAGTATGTTACAGACTTTTCATTAAGACCCTAAAGAATCATATCAACTTGTGGAAAATGGCCATCCAATGACCCCTTTAACAACTACCTATAATATATAATATACACAGTACACACACATACTGTATATTATGTAAACAAAAAATTATTTTGGATGCGATTAATCACGATTAATCATTTGACAGCACTAAAAATCAAATAAAATTGTGATTACATGTCTGATATCTGACTCACTGCCTGTTTGAGGCTGTTTGGTAGAACTAAAAAAAACATCTGGAGAGATATTTTTCAGCCTCTTGAAAACATTCTATATGTATTACATGCCACCAAATAATCTTTTTATAATCAGATCGATGATGATTCCATCTGACTGAAAAGTTTTCATTGTAAACACCTCAATCAATCCAATTGTGGTCAAAATGAATAAAATTTCAGTCTGATTGTTCGGACTGGATTCTTTTGGATTTATGTAAATTAGTATACTGTTAAGTGGATTTGAAATGTTTAATGCGTCAAGTACATTACAGTTGAAAATAATCCAAATATGCACTTGATTGATAAGATGAGGCCAATTGGGATGCTAATGGAACATTCTGGAGAACATCTTGAGGAAATGCCAGCAAAAGCAGGGACAGTCTGTGGAAAACGGGAACATCTTGGTCACAATAACTGAACTCTACATTTGCCATTTGTCATGAATCTAGAAGGCCCTGTAGTTTAACATATACAACAAAGACCCATTTTATTACAATAGTACTGGTTCAGCTAGTACAAGTTCAAGTTCAATATAGTACAAATTCAATAACAGCCATAGTTGTCTCAATAACTGGGTTCACCTTATTTAAGTAAATAACTCCAATAGTATAGCCTACATGATAAATAATCATCTCTTTCCTTCAGACTTCTAGATCCATTTATCCTTTGCTTGATCCTTTGGTCTTTTCTTTGGCCTGTCTGGAGATTGTTTTCTAATGTGGCTTTTATGGGTGTTTTTGTGGAAGCATTAATTGTAAACAGGATGTGTTTTGTGTGGTCTTTAAGAAAAAAGTGTTTCATATTCTTATAATGCTTGGACATTCTTCAAAACAGCCTCTTGCAACTTACAAATTACTTATGCTGAAGTGCTGAACGAACCACATGTGACAATTATATAAATGGTCACTCTGTGTTTGTCTGGTAAAGATGTGCTGCAAGATCACACAAGTAGATTCAGCTATAGCTAATGCAATCCTCAGCCGCAATGCATCATTAGTAAGGAAAACAGCAGCTACAAAGCATATGATTTATGTTTCCCCAATAACCCACCTGCAAATAAAATCTCTCTTTCGTAGTTTTGCATGAGTAGGAGGATCACAGAGCGTTGCATATTAGTAGAAGCAAGCGAAACAATGTGAACAATGATTTATACAGGCACTGCAGAGAGCGTCTGTCAAACGCAGCCCTCAGGAAGCTTTCATAGAGAGGAGGGATAAAGGAGAGGCAGCAGGCCAGAGGTCTGAATGCTCACAGTTCTTGACCTTTTGGCATTAGAAGTCTTGTAAGTTCAAACCTCGGCTATTACCAAGCTGAGCTCATCTCAAGTGGCTATACAGACACAGTCTGGAGCCCCAACAACAGGTTCCTACACAGGAATGCCTTTGGATGCTAGACTAGACAAATACCATCAAAATGTCTGTACAAGCTTTTAATTTCTTCAGTTAATGGTTACAAGCACTGTGTAATTGTCATGTTAGAGCCACTGAAAAATTAAGAGTTATTTATATGTTATATGTTTTGTTTTAGTGTGCCAGGAAATACCAATTTATATTTCCAAAAAATAATTTTGCCAGTAATTGCAATAAACCAGTGAGGTTTTTATACACACAAGGAGTCCAACAGCAGATGATATGGTTATGGCTACCATAGTCTCGCGTAGCCATACCTTCAGACTGACGGCTGAAGGTCTGGAATTCATGGCAGCTTTCATTGACCAAGGCGGTCCCATGAGGCCTTTTGACCGACATGTCAAACAACCAATCACAGTTCATTTCGTTCAGCATCACATTTCGGGCGTGGAAATATCGCCACAATAACAGACCGGTGTGTAAAACTCTCGGACGTATTTTAAAGATTCTATGCTGCAAACTTTAAATATTTCACATACTTTTGAAAATCCAGCGCTTAGTTGATCCTGATAAGAGCTCGTCGTCACAGTTGAAAACACGACGGCTTTCGGTTTGGCATCACGGAACATACAGGCGGAACATTAAAAAACGTGACGCGTACGTCTCCCGGAAATCCTGTATGATCCAACCAATCCGACGACAACTTCGAAACTCCTGAAATGTTTCCATTTTTGTGTGCCATATGCATCAGACATTTAGCCAACGGTCCGTGGGCGTGACATCTGAGGCTGAGACTATGGCTACCATTATTATGTGCTTGGGATTGCATGGAGAATAGAATTTGAGGCAAACTAAATGCATAAGAACTGTTGCAACGTCTCCCAGACACTAAAAACTACCTTTAAATCTAAAGCAAATGTACTCTGAAACGTTTTAAGAACTTTTCACAAATGCTGTAATGTTACGACCACCTTTTTAAAACAGCTTTTGCACACAACGCATATTTCTCCAGGTAGATTTGGCAAAAAAATAAATAAAATAAATAAATATAAAAATGATATCATATAAAATAATATTATAAAATAAAATAATAAAAAGCCTAAAATGTGGAACACATCCTTGGAGCATAAGAATAACAAGAATGCATGCAATTACACTGAAAGGGGTCTGTTTCGATTTTCAAAAGCAATGCAAAAGCACCAAAAGTCTAAATAAAAGTTTTTCAAAGGACTTGTGCTAATTTGGTGTATTTTTCATTTAAGACTGGCGTGGCTTCATATCATAGTCATGTCATGGAGTTTGACAGCCCAAGTCCTCTGTATACTGTATATTAAATATATTACTGTATATTTAAAACGTGAGCACAATTGACGTGAAGCATGAATAGGAAGGAATCACAACAGGATATTGGATTAAAAAGGAAGTTTTGACTGGGGACACGGATGGAGCATATAATCACCAGCATTAAACTACTACAACTGTTTCTGAAAAGTATTGCAACAAGAAACCAGCGGGTAACGTGGGCTGAGCTGTCGTATTCTGTCACAGAGCTCATCATCTGGAAAGCATTGCATTCTAACTATTGTGTACAAACATCTGATAAACATCTTAGGAAAAATACAGATGAAACAGCAGATGGGCAAATGCTCTGAAAATGCCAGATGAACGTCTAGGAAATGTATGCTTCAGAGAGGTGATAAGCTATTAGACGCTTGAATGGGGGGGGGGGGGGGGGG
>NW_015505196.1:299800-300711 GCF_001515645.1 Sinocyclocheilus grahami | reverse complement strand
GCATCTTTCGCGCCCTTGTAAAAATCACTTCTTATACAGTATGCTCACATATGCCAATTAAAAAAAAAAAAAAAAAAAGGGAAAGTCAGAAAAGCCAGTTTGGTGCACAACAGAATAGCATTTCCCCTTAGGCTATGTGCCTCCACAGATGTTTCATTCAGCCTTTGCAGCATTTGGCCACTCTAAAAGTGCTTCAGCCACTGCATTCCCTCCCATTGTACTGTGAAGGAGAGAGAGAGCGAGTGAGGCAATGACAGGGACAGGCTGTTTACCACCACCCCCTCTTTTCTCCCTGTGTTAGCTTGAGGGAGGCAAAGAGGTGGGGGTTGGGGGACATTGGGGCGGCAGCACAATTGCGAAGGGTCCAGCTTGGAGCTCCGGGCGGCACAGAGGGTCATAGAATGGAGCTGCGCGTCTGGGCCTCCCGAATCCTGAATCCGCCGGGTGGGTGGTCTCCTCTCTCCACACCCATTCTTTCTCTCTCTCTCTAATTCGCTCCACTGCTATCCCAACACCTCCAAGAGAAATGATTAGCTCATCCACTCTGGCCAGCACTTGAGCTCTGATGTGGCAGTCAGTGGCACAGACTGGATTCATTCAGAGCTAGATTAGAGAGCCTCATGGGCGAGCTGCGTGGCCAGGCCCACAGACGGAGCCGCTGCCTCTGCTGCTGTGCAGTTCTGCTGGTGGGCTCTTTGCACTCGCACTACTAACTGGGTGGCAGTTAGCACTAATCCTGTCACTGATTACCTCTGGCATGAGGAAATAAACAGTAATAACGAATATACAACCTCCTTCCATCAACACGCACGAACACTTTCAAACATTTACAGACCTGTGCTTCTTTTTCCTCATCTCCACACGTCAAGATTACACACACACACACACACACACACACACACACACACACA
>NW_015505196.1:248231-299684 GCF_001515645.1 Sinocyclocheilus grahami | reverse complement strand
TTTGGTCCCCACAACGGAGACAACACACTCATTTATTACCAAATCTGACACTTGTTGTATATTCATTACAACACTCCCCAAATAGCACTGTTATTTCTTCCATTAAACTCCATACAGTGTCAGAGTCAGTGCGATTTTTTAAAATCTTTTTTAAATGTATTTAAATGTTTCTGAGAAGTCAAAATTATGTCTTTACTGTCACTTTTGATAAACTGAATGCATTTAATGTTTAACACACACACACACACACACACACACACACACACACACACGCACACAAACACACACACACATTTAAAAAAATGAATACATACTTTTGAAACTCTAATTTACAATCATTCTAGTGAAATGATACATACAAACTACAAGCATTTCATTTGTAATTAAGATCATTTTATGCCACAATATACAATATTTAGAAAATAAATAAATATTAAAATATATAATTTTACATAAAAACAAGGAAAATATATAGTAAAAGTACATATAATGTTTTTTTAAGAAATGTGTGTATATTTTAATATAAAGGTGTTTGATAAGAGATAATATCTACATCACAACACCACTTATTATTACAACAATTATTAATTAATTGTGTTACTAAAGGGAATTCTTGTAACACACTTCTGCTTTCTCATACCTACAGTGCCACCTTGTGTCTGTATGTGGTTTTACAGCTGGATTTACTATCAGCCAGGTAAGTGCCAGTAACTGAACCTGCATCTAATGAGTATCCTGCTGCTGCAGAAATACTGTCACTGTCTTTGTCTTTCAGTGATATTTCTAAAGGTCATTGTTCCACATTTCATTCATTTGTTCAGCATTTTGTGAAATTATGAAATATTTTAAACTATTCCCCAGAAAAGGAAAAGTATCATAGTGAAATGTAAGTGCTGTTACCCTATACACTCTCAGAAATAAAGGTACAAAAGCAGTCTATGGGGCAGTACCTATTCAAAAGGTACTAATATACCCCCACTAATATGTCATTCCACTCATTTTCTAGGGTTCAGGTCAGGGGACAGTGATGGCCATGGTGAAACCTTCATTTTGTGCTCACTGACCCATTTTTGTGTTGATTCTGATGTTTGTTTTTGGATCATTGTCCTGATAGAAGATCCAACCTTGGTTCATTATGCAAATCCATGATGCCATGTACCTGAACATGTATCCGGGGCCTCCGGCAGAAAAATAGGCCCACAACATTAACGATCCAGCAGTATATTTAACCGTGGGCATGGGGTCCTTTTTTTAATCCCTGTGTATCCCTTTAAACCCATTTAGTGAATGCCAAAAAGCTCTTTTTTTATTCAGCTATTTTCTTACAGCCACCTTCTATTTTGTGAAGCTCAACAATCTTCTGTTGCACATCACAACTATGTTCTTTGGTTTTACTTATTTTGATGTACGGTTAAGGGAATTTGGCCTTCGTGTTACCTCATATCTATACTTTTGTGAAAGAGGAAATCATGACTGGACAACTTCATATTTGTAGTCACCCTGGTGTGCTAAAAATGTAAATATGAATCGAATTATACTTTGTAGATTTTTTTATATATAAGAATTTGTAGGGGTGCTAATTATCATGGCCAATGAATGAATGGAAGATCAAAAGTATAAACAGTGCAGAATTATTTCCCCAGCCTTCTTTGCTCATATTTACCAAGGGGGCTAATAATTCTGTATCATTTGTGTACTATTATGTATGTTTGAGCTACCAATATTCACCCTTAAAGGGTTAAATAAGGCACAAAGTGTACATTTTAAAAAAAGCTACACTGTAAAAAAAATGTTTGTAGTTTTACACAATAATTTTGGCAGCTGTGGTTGCCAGAATAATTTTGTAAAAAATACAGAAAAACTGTAAACACATTTACGGCCAAAAACTTTTACAGTATAAAACTGTAATTTACAAACAAGAAAATTTGAATGTAAACCAGTAAATTTAACAATGCACACTGCTATTAAAATCTGTTTTGTACCTTTAACATACTGACAACCACCATAATAACGGAGGTGGTAAAAGAGAAAGCCACATGAAGAATCAAAGCTCATCACAAGCAGCTTCGCCACAAGCAGAAGTATATACTAATATATAGAAGGTGCACAGAGTCATTCATGCAAACACAAAACACCATCATGGTAACACACATGATACTTAAATAATGCATTAAACGTTCATTAAACAACAGAAGATGCAACATAAAGCCCAAATATACATAACTAATAACAAAAACTTTAAAAAAACATGATTATTTAAACAAAATACTTTCAAATGTGGAGTGTCATGCAGGGAATTCTGGGAATATCAGTTTACAGTTTTTGACTGTAAATTATACATTGATCTGTTATTTTTACTTCTAAAAACTGTAAAATTAACAGCATTTTACTGTAAAATTACATGAAATGTCTGGTTAGATATTTTACTGTTTTTCCCTGTATATAGTACGGGAACTTACTGTTAACCTATGAACAGTTTTTTTCCGTAGCGTTTTTACAAAATCAAAATTAAAACAGTTAAAATTACACTTATTTTTTACAGTGTACCATCCCAGTGACAGCTTCGTTCCCTTTTTTCTGAGAATGTATGAAAAACTACTCTTATAAACGTATAACTTATAAAGCAAAATTAATTGTGATTGTAAATGTAATCACTTAACCAAAATGCACCACATATGTTCCTATACATCTGTATTTCCCTTTTTTCCTTTGATGCAAACAAAAAGCGTACACAACCGGTTTATTTTAATTCGTTGTATTATGCAAATGCTGTAAACGGGGATTTACAAAAGTGCACGAGTTCCTTATGTGCCTTTTTTGGGTAACTAACTGCTGCATCCTGTGGTGGTCATAGAAGTGGAAGTTGTGCGGTTATAAACTGAGCACTCGCTGTCCTTAGGAAGGAACACACATTTGACTAGAGCGTATCTTCTCTAAAGATGTGCTGCGCATCAATTCATCTCCTCATTGGTATGTTTAAAGATTTATTTTTATTGTTGTTGTTGTTTAAAATTTGCATAACTGCAGAGCACAATTAAAACAACAACAAAGAGCGGAATTAAGATTTAAATCAGTCTTCAAACTAATTGTCTATGTTCCACTGTACATTTGTTGAGGAAAATGCTTTCCATTGATCATTCAGCCGTTTTTGTAGATGTAGTTATAATTTACAGATGTAGTAATTTGTAGATTGTAATAACAACATGTTCCTCACGACCTGACCTGACCTTTATTCTTGTACAATTCAGCTGCCTTACTTGTCTTTGCTGTTGAAAATGAGGCCACAACCATGATAACCAGCATAGAAAATACCACAGCTCCAGATTCAGTGTTTATTCACAACACCACCCAATTCAAAGAAATGGACTTTCTAGACAACTTTACCACTCCAAGCTTCACTGTCACCCTGCCAAACACGACGGTTGTGAATATCACATCAGATGGAGAATCAGGTAGCTTTTTCATTTTGCTTGATCATTTGTTATTCAAGCATCCACACACTTTATGCAGCAAAATGGTACAATTGGTAGGAAAACCGTAAGCCAGTTTATATGCTATGCTGCTTGTTCCAATCAAAGAACGTTACATCTGGTGATTTATTTTCCTTTTTGGCCAACAGAATCACCTACTCCACCGCCCTCAGAACATCCGCAGACCAACATTTACACCACAGACGATTCTCTGAAGACCGTTTCACAATCAAGCACAAATAATATGATCAAAAGCACAACTACTAGCAAAGAAACCAGTAAGAGAAACAATACTGTGCAAGCATAATGATCACTGATTGTGCCTTTCATCATAAAAATGAACACATTTGATTTTGCACAAAAGAGCAATAAGAGAATTGTTTTAACTTTTAACTTTAATCATAAAGACTGAGTCATTCTCACACAGGAAGGAAGTGTGTACCTTCAGTAGCACACTCTTAAAACTGTCACCAGATGCCAAAATAAATTATTTCTATTAACCACCTAAAAATCACTTTATGAAAAAAGTAAATTAGAGCATAATTTTGCTATTCACCTAAAATGTAATTATTTTCTTTGTGCAATGCATTTATGTCTATGCATAATAATTTTTTTCACAGTAACTCAAGCAACGCAACCTATCCAAAACCCCTGGCCAAGTGAGTGATTTTTTCCTTATTGTCAGTGTTTATTCATGTTTTTTTTATTTCAGTTTTCCTATTTATTTTGAATTGACAGATAAAAACATGTGGTAACATTTTAGTATAGGGACCAATTCTCACTATTAACTAGTTGTTTATTAGCATGTCTATTATTAACCTTTTAGCTGTTTACTAGTACTTATAAAGCACATATTGTGCACAAACATATTATACATCCCTAATACCTAAACTTAACAACTACCTTACTAACTATTAATAAGCAGCAAATTAAGAGTTTTTTGAGGCAAAAGTCATAGTTAATGGTTTGTTAATAGTGAGAACTGGACCTTAAAATAAAGTGTGATCAAAGATGTATGTTCTTAATTATTCTTACTGTTTATTTTTACTCTCAACAGCTTATATAATTATCTTTATCATTGCTGTTCTGTGCCTCTCTGGGATAGTAGTTTATTGTTGCCTTAAAAAGAAATCCAGGGTAAGACATTTTTAATAAATTATTACTGATTGTGAATTTGATATTTTGTAATCATTACAATGGATATATAAACTACATACTAGATAATGATAATGTTTGTCTAATGCAGAAGTACTCTGTGGAATTACATCCCAAACAAGAAGATGCTCAGATCCCACTCAGCACAGTGGATGTAGAGGTGTTTGACACCACATCAGTCAAAGGTACCTGGCATTCTTAACTCATTCTTAATTCTTCTCTGCTTACACTAACCTTGTGTTCTACACTTGTTCCCAAAGATATGCAAACATTCACTCCTGTCGAGTCCACCAAGCCTGCGCCTGTGAAAGAATCTGAGAAGCCTGAGGAAGGGAAAGGTATGCGACAAGCAGCTGATTTCTTTCAAATACTCTACATTTACATTTAGTCATTTAGCAGACGCTTTTATCTAAAGCGACTTACAAATGAGGACAATGGAAGCAATCAAAATCAACAAAAGAGCAATGATATGCAAGTGCTATAACAAGTATCTGTTCGCTTAACGCAGTACATGTAGCAAGGTTTTTTTTTATTAATTATATAATAAATAAAAAGAAAACAGATAGAACAGAAAAAGAATAAGGCAAGCTAGTGTTAGAGGAGTTAAAAGTTAGTGTTAGTGTTAAATACTCTATGACAGTCACTTCATCTTGAGAAATGCATTATAGTCTAAGTTAATTTTAACAAATTTTCGTAAATGTATGAAGACATATAAAGAACTAAGGAGCACAAGAAGCAACCGTATGAAACAACTGTGTGTGTGTGTGTTTGTGAGAAAGCTGCCGTTTCTGAACCCAATACAAAAGTTAATATGGGTAGCTGTTATTAAAAATGGATAAATAAAATAAAATAAAATAAAATAAATACTATCTTTCAAAAGTTTGGGGTCAGTTATATTTCTAAAGAAAATAATATACCGGCCCTAAACTTTGAAACAGTTCTAAAAGTTCCTAAACCACTGTATTAAACTCTACTGTACTATAAGTGTAATACGTTTTCGACTAGAGCAAAAATTATTTGTCTATGATCCAAAAGTCTCTTTAGAACCCTGCTGTTGAACTAGTTGCAATAACAGAGAGCTCCACTGGGTGGACTTCTAAGACAAGAGTATGTAGCTGCCAGTCTCTCAGTAAAGAATCCTACATTTTACAACAATGATAAAACAGTGCTAACAAAAAATATTTTAAAAAATATTTAAAAAAATCAGTGGTATTCTCAAATTTAGGGCTGATCCAGTTTCTTCAGTAAACTCGGTTTATGGAAACTCCAAGATTCAAGAAGTGCAATATCCAAGAATTTTCAACTTCAGCTTCGATACTGACAATACTGGAAAAAAAAGATGTTTACTTCTGAACAAAGCATTTACCTTGTGCTGATATTCTTGCTGTCTACCACAAACCATTATCTGAACTGAGCCTGCATGAACATGCTTCAATGTTTCAATGCCTACAGCATTTAGGAAATAGCCACTTTTGACCAGAGGCATCTGGTCTTTGTGTTTGATCCTTTCCATCTGGAAGACCCATAACAGAAATAAAGATGCCTTTGGCTGTCTGGGTTTGCAGATAGAGGTTTCTTTATTTATTTTTAAGAAACACTGCTCAGAGTTGTGAACTCATAGCGTTTTTTATTTATTTGGGATAATATCAACAATGCAAATGCTACGGAAAACTGAATAGTGAAAAACCCTCACAACTTTTGCAACAGAATATTACACTATTTGCCTAAAGTCTAGCAGTTTGAGGAACTTCAGAAGTTCCCTTATTAACAACATTGTCGTTTTTTAGCAGTGCAAAAAAATAGATTATTTATTCACACTCTCACCGACAGAATCAAACTGAGACTGTGATTTAAAAAAAATATTTTATCAACAAGAACATTCACTTGATATTGCATGAATTTCTCAAAAGTGCTTCTGACCTTTATTAATGTCACTTTCATATTTCTTGGTCATAGGATAGGAATACATTGGGTGACTGCAGTTCACTGGAAATAGTGACAGCTTACATTTTTCACCCTCACAACTTTTGCAACAGAATATTACACTATTTGCCTAAAGTCTAGCAGTTTGAGGAACTTCAGAAGTTCCCTTATTAACAACATTGTCGTTTTTTAGCAGTGCAAAAAAATAGATTATTTATTCACACTCTCACCGACAGAATCAAACTGAGACTGTGATTTAAAAAAAATATTTTATCAACAAGAACATTCACTTGATATTGCATGAATTTCTCAAAAGTGCTTCTGACCTTTATTAATGTCACTTTCATATTTCTTGGTCATAGGATAGGAATACATTGAATAATGCTCTTTTTATAATTTAATAATAATAATAATTTCTTCATCCTCATGTCATCTCAAGCATGATTTCTTCGGGCACACTTTATTCTAAGGTCCATTTCTCGCCATTAATAAACCATTAACTACAAAGTTATCTCAATAAACGTCTCTAGGTTACGTATGTAACCATGGTTCCCCGAGGGAACGAGACGTTGCATCGAAGTCGCCCCTGCGCGACCGAGTAGAGAGACGTCACGAGCGGGGTGACGTAAGCACCAGAAAGTATAAAAGCACATCCGGCAGAGCGCAAACCAGCTTCGATGAAGTAGCGCCTGGAGGAATGCAGGGAGTATGGCAAAGAGACGCAGCGTCTCGTTCCCTCGGGGAACCATGGTTACATACGTAACCTAGAGACGTTCCCCTTCAGGAACTCGAGCTGCGTCGAAGTCGCTTTGGGAACGAGAATACCCACTGCGCCATATTACCAAGTCCCTGCCTGTGTGTGTATCTTGCGAGCACATCACGAAGAGAGAACTTGGGAACCTGGGGTAGATGCCAGGTCTAGGTTGTAAAAACGGACAAAAGTGTGCGGAGAGGACCAGCCCGCCGCAGCACAAATGTCCTGCAAGGCCACACCCAAGTTGAAAGCCTTGGAGGCCACCATACTCCTGGTCGAGTGCGCTCTGACCCTCATAGGTGACAGGAGGCCAGAGGACTCGTAGGCTAGTAAGATGGCCTCGACCACCCACCTACTCATGGTCTGCTTGGTCGCCGGAAATCCTTTCTTTGGCGGACCAAAACAAACAAATAGCTGATCTGCTTTATGCCACGGGGCAGCTCTGTGTGCGTAAGCGTCCAGTGTTTGAACTGGACAGAGCAGATTAAGCCTTTCTTGGCCTACTTCCTGAAATGGAGGAGGACAGAATGCCTGAAGTACTATGGTACCCTCGCCAGAACTCCCGGGAGCAGAGCGATCGGGGGAAAAGCGTACAGACGAATCCTCGGCCACGTCTGCACCATGGCATTCAAATTCCCTCCAAATGAGCTCCACCACCTCGGGGTGGAGCCTCCATCCCCCGGGCCTCAGCCCCTGTCTCGACAGGATATCTGCCCCCTGATTTAGATACCCAGGGATGTAAACTGCTCTTAGAGAGAGGAGCTTCCCCTGAGCCCACAGAAGGATCTGGCGCACCAGCTTGTACAAGGGGCGCGAACGCAGACCCCCCTGCCGATTGATGTAGGAGACCACCGATGTGTTATCTGCGAACAAGCACATGATGCCCCCTTAGGTCTGGAAGAAAGTGTGTCAGAGCTCGAAACACGGCCAGCATTTCCAGGCAGTTGATGTGCCAAAAGAGATGATGGCCTTCCCACAGACCCTGGGCAGAGCGGCCACTCATGACCGCTCCCCAGCCCGTGAGAAAGGCATCCGTCATTAGCGTTACGCGACGACAAGAAGCCCATAACATCGGGCCTTGAACCAGGAACCAACGTTTCTTCGGTGCCCTGAAGCGGATGACCGGCAGGGAACGACCGACCTGACTGCTGTAGGACCCTCACTTGAGGGGGCGAGCTCTCCCATGCCGTACCGTTGCCGGGCGGCAGCTGGGAATTTCGCTCGTCGGGACACTGAGAGAGAACACTGAGAGAGAGCTGCGGATCTAGCGGGTGAGGACCGAGAAAAGAATGAGCCCGTCTCGGATCCCTCCGCTAAATCCACCCGCGATCCCCATGCCAGCTGCCAGCGGGATCGCGAGCCTGGCCGCTCTCATCAAACACGACCAGGCGAGAGCGGAGCGAGAGCAGCTCGCAGTCATGACAATCAGCTCCTCGAAAGCTGACTGTGCATGCTCCGCTCCCAAACAAACGACACACAAATCATGTGTATCCCCCGCCGCCAGATATCGTGGGCAGGGAGGAACACAACGTTTGTAATGCCGTTCACTCGCCATAGACATTTTCATGATTGTTTTTTATATATGCGGACATACAACAGTAAATAGACAAACACATACACAGAGCGCTACTGAAGAGCAGAAGCTGGTTTGCGCTCTGCCGGATGCACTTTTATACTTTCTGGTGCTTACGTCACCCTGCTCGTGACGTCTCGCTACTCCATTGGACTGATTTGACGTGCTTCAGAACGCGGTCACGCAGGGGCGTTCCCAAAGCGACTTCGACGCAGCTCGAGTTCCTGAAGGGGAACTCCCAGTTTGCTTCTTATTAATGGTTAGTAAGGTAGTTGTTAAGTTTAGATATTGGGTAGGATTAGGGATGTAGAATATGGTCATGCAGAATATGTGCTTTATAAGTACTAATAAACAACCAATATGTTATTAATAGCTATTGATCCCTATACTAAAGTGTTACCATTTCTTCTGCTACAGAACACAAAAGATGATTTATTTATGTATTTTGCCCATACAATGAACAGGTCCCTATATTAATAAATCTAATTGACTCATTTGAGGCCAGTTACAGCATCAAATGTACTTGTGTTTATGGATTAGGCTGTGAACACCTTGTTAAATGTTAGACAAGATGACAAAGTAAAAGTAACAAACGTGACTAACAAAAGGGAATAGTGGGGTTGTTTGCCTACAGCAAGTGGTGCAATGGCTTAACTGCACAGAATTACTTCCTATGATCTTAGTTTCTCTTCATGCTCCCTATAATCACACAGGATGGCTCTTTTTCCCACCAAAATCTGCTGCTTGTCATTGACAAGCTCCGCAGATTCCTCTTTAGGAACTAATGGGTCTCAATCAGTTTCCTGGCTTCAGCGGCTTTACTTACGGCAATCGCTTCCAGGTCTAAATCAACCACATGGTGGGAGAGAGTGAGTAACAATGAGAGAGGGAAAGAAAATGACCATGGAGGAAAAAATAAAACAGAAGTGTGCATTGCAATGACATAGCGGCTAATGGTTTTACGATGCCTCTTTATCCTGTAAGTGCTGACTTTCCCATCACAAGACATCACAAGACACATTCGGTTTCTCCCACTGCTCATTTTTAAGATTTACTACACTGAAAATAATAGGAAGCATGAGATATCATCAGGTTTGAGACCACTGAGGCTAGACACCCAGGTGTTTTGTGTGCAATTGTGTTTTTAAGAGTAGTTAGACTTGTCAGGGAAAAGTTTAAATATTTGAAGAGTGTTTAATTCAGAGTAAATTTGTTTGTCGATTAACAGTAGCTATTATACAGTGAATTTTGGTTTTCATTTAGTTTGATGAACTTTTGTTTTGGTGTTGGTGCCATTTTAATTTTGTTGTAAACAGAAATATGAACTTTTTTTGCTTTTTATCTGAACTGAACTTCATGCTCTTGTATGTGTGACTATATTCTTTACAATTATAGAATATTTTTATTGTCTTTTATATAATGTAAAAATTACGTTCTATGATTTTTACTATGTTACACTTCTTAGTGTGATCCATTATAATAACCACAGCCAAAAACAAATTCTTAAACTTATTCCCTACAGAATCAGCTGATGTTAAACAAGAAAACCAACAGAATTTATCCAGCACTCAGGCCACAGAGAACCCAAAGGATAAAATAGAGGGGCTGACTGTAGTGGATCTGACTGATGGAGAACGGACAATCTCCACTAAAACCTCAATGGAATCCCTAGATGATGTTCTCAATGAAAACAACAGCAACAATACAAGAGTTGAAGGTTAGTGAGACTGAGAGAACATAGTTAGACTTTAATACTATCTCTCTCTATTCTCTCTCTATTCACCATTTCTTCTTTTTGTTTCAGTCAAGGGCAATGGGTATGATTTCACTGAAATCTCTATTGACGCTTTACTTCTAAAATAGATCAGGTTCTTCCCAGCATTTTACAATGGTAAGTGTTTTCCAGCAGTCCATGCAGATACATTCTGTACATACTGTGCTGTGCTCCATTAGAGATGTACTCAAGCAAAGGGGGGAAAAAGAGTATATTTTTGATGATTATTGTAACTAAAAGCAACACTATAGGGCATACATCACACATTCATATCATGATTCACATTGGTCAGTCCAAGTAAATTTAAATTTTTACTCATGCGGATATGTGGTAGAGAGCATTCCATCTCTCATCACGTCATATCCACAGATGCCGCTCCAGGTCTCATGTCATCAGACACTTGAGAGATATACCACAGCTTTAATTCTCTCTGTCAGGGTGTTTTCTGCACACCTGTGCCCCAGCAGGTTAAAGCTTTATTTCTGTTTGCAGCTCCCAGTGAAATTGGTTTGTCTGTTAACAGCTGATGAGAGACCTTCATCAGCATTTCAGTACTTGATGCCCCACGGTATGGACAATGGAATGCTCCAGGGAACGTATATTACAGGAGTCATTCCACACGTATATAGTGTGCTTCCAGAAATAAATAAAAATAAAATAAATAGGCTACATACTACGACATTTTGAAAATGGTCTACCTTTTTTAATGCAATATGTAATAAAAAAAATTATATTTGTCTAAAAATACCATTTTCTCAAACTTTTTAAGACCCACATGTATAGGTTATTATTACAGACATAGCACATCTTACATAATGGTCACACTTTATTTTAAGGTCCAATTCTCACTATTAACAAACCATTAACTATTACTTTTGCCTCAATAAACTCTTAATTTACTACTTATTAATAGTTAGTAAGGATTAGGGATGTAGAATATGGTCATGCAGAATATGTTCTTTATAAGTACTAGTAAACAGCCAATATGTTACTAATAGGCATGCTAATAAGCAACTAGTTAATAGTGAGAATTGGTTCCTATACTAAAATGTTACCAAAATACTTATACTAATACTACACACAGACAAACTATAATTAGCATAAACTAAGGAAAAGTCCACTCATTCAAAAAACAGAGACAGTTAAAGAATCAAAGGGAGGAAACAGAGAGAAAACCTCTCATTCATTCCAGCTGGTTTGGAACTGAAGGACGGGTTGGAGACATGAACTTGAAAGAGGTCATGTTCTCCCACCCTCATAGATAACAACTAATGACCATGACTGCTCATAAAGCAGTATAATTAGCTAGAGCCCCAGGGACTATTATATAGGGTATTATTTTCCAATAAGGGTATGCTTTCATGTGCTCTGCAGTCATTGTCAGGGGCTCCGTTTCCAGGTTTTGGGAGTTGATAGGGCTCTCATAAATGCTTCAGTTGCACCTATACACATTCACTTTAAGGTGCTAAGTCTACTCAACAGAGAGAAACAAAAACTAGACAGTAGTATTTTATCAGACAAACAGCAGTTGGTCTCTATACATGGATTTACAAGTTTATAGACAGGACACATAGTCTACAGAAGTTTAGTAATGGCGTTTACATTGTTGGCCAATGGTGCTCTGTCTGCTCTAACAGCACTAATGCAATACTTTCATTTTTAATGACTAAATATTGAAATGACAAATGGTTAGTATCTGTCCATGACATTAATTAATTCCATATTAAAACAACAACAAAAAAGATCTGAAACGCTGAAACCTTGAATCTTTAAAAGTTTTTTAGGAGTGGCCTGCCCAATACCGTCTAATGACAAAGAAGCCAAGTCAATGCTAGATTTGCAATAAGAATCTGACACTCGCCCAGGCCTGAACAGTATTACACACTGTGCTTTGGTGTGGAACTAATATGTGTTTGCACATGAACACACGCAGTTATTGACTACTAGCGCTTTGATGTGGTTATTGTCTCACCTGGCCAGGTGTAACTTCGGATGAGTGGGAAAGAGAGAAACTCAGAGCTGTCCCAGGTGGTGCCTTCTGGTTTAAGTTGAAACCTGCTAACTTCAGTGTAAGCTTTTCCTATAAGTAATGTGTAACTTTACTTAGCAATTGCAACATAAACATTTCACCATATCAGAAAGAATCAATGAGGTAATTGTTTTAGGCGGAAGAAGCATACAGCAGTAGGTCACTGGTAAAGTTTAGTTATCTTTGATGGTGGTAACAGTTATTTGTTATGTTTCAATGGTTCCATTGGTACATTATGGGTTTATTTATAAGATTAACCACACGTCGACGCAATAGGATGTTAGTGTTTGTATGTACACAAACACTGATGACTGTATTTGGTGGCAAGAGAAAAAGTGTTGCAAAGTGAATGTGGCAAATAATGTTCTTAAAGACTTCCTCTTCGCACTTCAAACAGTTTATAAGGAATAGTTCACCCTATTTACTCACCCTTGTACCAATTTTCTTTGTCATTAGACGGTATTGGGCAGGCCACTCCTAAAAACTTTTAAAGATTCAAGGTTTCAGCATTTCAGCATGTGAAATGCAAATAGTTATTCACTTTCAAATCAAACCATTTATTAAGCCCAAATCAAAATGGTGATCCATCAGTAACATCATACCCCATTGGTTCTTGTGCCATGATGGCAAGTCATATGACACACAAGAACCAATGAGGATTGACAATACTTTTAAAATATCTTCTTTTGTGTTCTTCAGGAGAAATTAACCTCACATGAGGGTGAGTAAAAGATAACAGACTTCTTTTTCGGGTGACCTATTATTTTAAATGTGTGCAAAACCTGTTTCTATAGAAACTGCTGCATCTTGCTATAAAAGACACTCAATGACATGTGCCATAAACATTAAAGTGCTGAACAGTCAAGGCCAATAAGCAATAAGACTTAGAGAATTTGGGTTTAGGTTGTTGGGAGTGTGCGTTCATATATTTAGCTACTTTATCCCCTCTCATATTTCTAAAGCTTCTCCGATTCACTCTCAGTGAGAAGTCATGAAAGGATTTTTTTTGTTGAGACCACACCCATGTAGGTCTATCCCACCACAGTGACCCAGCAAGCCTTCGTTTGATTCACGTGGTGAACATCTATCAATGTCCCTATAGATCTCCCTGCAAATCCTCACACCTTCCTTGATTGCAGCTATTTTTACAGAACGGGATAAAAGATATGTAATAGGCCCCTGACTCGAGCCAATGACTATTCTTCAACAGTTGTGAGGCAGAAAACTTGTAGCTCATTCTCACCCACCTGTTCAAAGACCATGCAACCTTTTTTTTTTTTTAAATCAATTACATTGATATTGTTTTTCTCTCTTTCATTTGATTGACGGCTGTTTGCAAACCTAACAAAAATGTAAGCAAAAAAGAAAAAAGCATAATGTTTTCCCTTACTGCGTTGTTGTCATACAGTGGCTGTCAGACTCAAAGTTCATCTATATTTTGTCCTTCTCCAGCTGTCCTTTAGCTTAGGCTTTTTTTATCCATCCTGTGCTACTCATACTTTTAATGATGGCCACTTTCAGTGAGGATATATTTTCTTGGGTGACTTTACAAGCAGTGAAGTCATTTAAGTGGGGTGATAATTAGTTCATGGCAAACATTCTGGATATTTCAAACTTCCTGTGAGTTTCTTGTAACTTCTGTGTGTAACTTTATACGTTTTCTTTCATTCTTGGATTTAATTTTATTTTTTATATAGTAGTAGTTTACGTTGCTACTACTAGTTTTGTGGAAAAAACCCTGAAACTAACAGGTGAACAATTTATACTGCTATTTGTTTGTTGGTTTTTCTAATGTATATTTACAAAGAAAAAAGTCAATTTCCTTTCTGGAAGTCTAGACTGCCTCATTGTGTGTTCACACTGGTGAAAACATTGTTTGGGTTTACAAGGTAGGAAGGATATCTTTTCTAACATGAACAAGGCTGCAATTCTTTAACACACTGTATGCAATAAAAAACACCACCCAGCTGCTCTGAACAACCGACACAAGTTTGACCACCACTAAAGTCTGGTCTTGTTTGTCTAGACAAACAGAAGTGCCCAGAAAGGAATATTTCACAGCATCTGAGTTCCATATGTGGACTCTTAATATTCCTAAAGTAAAATGATCAGTGTGATTGTTGGTCCATGTATTCTTAACTGCCATCATCAAGACAATTAGCACACATCTTGTTTTCTATCAGTTGCATTCGAGAATCAACTTCCGAGAAGTTAACTGAACACATTTGCATGCACACCAATATGCTGATAACTATATAAATCAGCTTATTGAAATAACCTATTTGACATTTGACAATAACTCGGCAATGCAAGAAACCTGTTTCTCCTTTCATGTTTGAATAAGTACCACTTCTCCTTCTGTTCAAGATGAGAACGCATTTTTATAATTTCAGAGTTTACATAATGTGTCTCTGTCTCTTCAGATAAGCTGCAGCCACAAGCTGTACATATATATATATATATATATATATATATATATATATATACCTTTTTACACTACTGAAATGTATACAGACATAATAAGTGTGCAAGCATTTAATGGATGCCTGTTCACACAAGTTTTCTTTATTTGCTTGACATGTGGTTCGTCTTTTTGGTGGGAACTTAATGAACGGACAAAGGTCAAGCAATTCTAATTAGAGAGCAGACTGTCAATGAGCTCATGGTCAATTTTTCAGACACAACATTCCAGTAGTTTCACTGAAGTCGATACGGACTGCAGTGTTCCACAATTCAAAACAGTACAATGACAGAAACAGTGATAGGGCTGCAAAATTAATTGAAATAAAATTGAAATCGTGATATGACTTAGTGAGATTACCAACCTGCAAAGGCTGTGATTTACATAAATAAATAAATATTTGTGCTGCATGAAATGAGTATTATAATTAGTCACATAAATGTTATTATTCTATTTTTTTCAGAAATACTTTATTTAAAAAAAATTTTTTTTTTACAGTGAAATGGTATGGTGATGGTACAGTAATATTTCCCCTTAACTGTCACCCCCCATTTTTTTAAATAGGCATGCAGGTGCACTATCCAAACTTAAATTGTTGTAATTTATGAACACTTTGGAATACAGACATAAGGTTGGTCTTTTTAAAGAAGAAAATCAGCAGATTATCGCAAAAGTGGATTTTTGTCAAATAATTTAAGTATCAAAAAGTTATAGTAGTTTAAATGTACTGTAAAGAAAATGCACTATATGAATTTTTATTTTATTTTATATATAATAAATATTTTACATATCAGGTTTTACTCTAAAATTGGTATAAAATTATAGCCTTATGTCTAAATAAGTTATGTTCCAAATTTGATATGAAAAAAATTGAGGTTCCTGTGAGATATTATTTAGGGCGTTATACCACAAACAGCCATCCAAACTCCATAGAATTTTTTTAATGCATTTTTCTGTCACAAATGTCTAGATTTCTCTGTCAATATTACTTCTATCTCAAAATATGGAATCCTGAGACTCAGACCTTTCCAATGATATGTTTTTTTGTCAAGATTATAAAAAGTTTTGATTCTAAAAGACCGTAATTCATTTTGTAATATGACACTTGACACTGCCCACTAATTATTCATCACAGGATGAATCTTGGGCTTCTAAGCTTTCAAATGATATATGATTTATGATGATTACTAAAAGATTTGATAGAGAAAAAAGACAACAACAAAAAAAGAGCGTCAAGTGTCCCACAGGTGGGACGGTGACAGTTAAGGGGTTAATTGTTAATATTTGAAAATAAAAATCATTTAAAAAATAATAATAAATGGTACCTTCAAAATATCTTATAGGCCTTTTTAATTAAAGTAATAGTTCACCCCAAAAATGAAAACTCTCTCTATCCACCTTTTTCCTGAATGTGGAAGTCTCATCCGCCTCATAACAGAAAGATTACATTTCCGGTATCTGGTGTTTCTAGTCAAATTAACGTACAACTTATGCCTTCACACTGTCACGTGTTTGTTTCTGTTTAGTTCCTGTCTGCCCTTATTTGGTTCTATTCCTGTTCTCATTTAGTTAATCATCATTCATTAGTTTCCACCTGTGTTCATTAATCATCTTATTAGTCGATCGTTTGGTTTACTATAAATAGCAATGCCTTTCCACTGCTTCTTTGTCTGTTCACCGTCATGTTTAGTTGGTTCTTAGATGCTTGTTATTTATGTCTCCTGGTCATTCTCTTGAGTTTAAATTGGAATTAAAGATTGTGTGCTGGGTTACTCCTGTGTCGTGCACTTGTCTCCTTAGAGCACTGTACCTGTGACACACATTTTTATACTTTGTTATATTAAAAAAAAATTCAGTTTAATAAATTCAGTTGACCTTTATACTCCCATTTTAACATGTATTTCTATGGAGACCAGAACATGAGAGCATCCAACCAGAAGGTGGGTAGTTTGAATCAAAAGATAATTTACTTTTGAACATATATTGGTTTGTGATATACAATAAAAAAAACTAATAAACAACAATTTTATTATAATCTGTGACATCTTGTCCTATTTAAAATAAATAAATAAACATAGCTGACCTTCCACACACACAGTTTCAGGCAAATGTTTGACTGATGGGTCTCTGAAAAGACAGAATTCACAGGAAGGGCATCCGATAGCACATTCTCTCTCTTCCAGCTTTCTATTCTAGTGTCCTAGAGCAGCGGCTTCACAGGCCTGGCTGTGATCAGGCCACTGCTGAAAGATAGATACCTTCACCTGCCCGTATCTGCCCTGGGCATCACAGCCACATTCCTTAGAGTGGGATTGACAGGACAGCCCTCCACCAACACAGACTCTTTTAACTGCTAGTAAAGGAAAGACTTCACAAGGCAGCTTTGGCATGCTGCAGTGAGGTGGGCTTGAAGTACAATCTTACATCATGTTAACTTTTTAACATTTATTTAAAGATCCTGTTATTCAGTCATTTGAAGAAGCATCCTTAGTTATTTATGCTCAGCTGAATCCGCTGTCAGGGAATAGTACGTAAGCCATTCCCGACTCAAAGTAAAAAGGTAATTTTTAAATAAAAGTTAAAGTTGCAGTTACAAGTAGAAATAACAAGAAATAAAGTAGCAATTATGCAAGACAAAGTTGCAATTGTAAAATATAAAAATCGCACTGATATAGAAAGTCACATTACGAAAAATAGTCTCAATTTACGATTGTTCATGTTACAAAATGTATTTGTAACTGGAGAAAAGGCTTTTGATTGATGTTCACTATCGGTTGATCTTGTTAGCCTGTCAGAAGAGATTTTATTTTTGCAGATAAAACTGAGTACTGAATCTCTAAGCGGTAGGTTTTGTGTAAGAGGTAACACTACTTTCACAAACCCATCCCTTCAGGATGTGCCCTTCTTGGATTATGGGATACACAAATCACAATTTTCACACCTGGAACCAGACATGAGGTTGTAAGAAAGACAGTTGAAGTGTAACCTCAGCCTCAGGTCTGGAATCCACTGGAAGCAGAAATGAGAACTAAATGATTTACTTTTATTGCAAACGTGGATTCCAAAGATAAAAATCCATGAAAATGTGGCTTTTGTGACCTTACAACTGAATTACAAATGATATGTGTATCTCAATTAAGAAACTGCAACAACTGCTTCACACTCTACACTTTAAAAAATGACAGTGAATTTAACGGTAAAAGACTAAAAATGCTACAGTAAAAACCTGTTAAATGGTTAACGGTAAATTCCACTACTATATAGGGTGAAAAACTGTATGATTTACAGTGAATAACCGTAAATTGACATTCCCAGAATTCCCCGTCTTACATTTCAAATTTGATGTTTTTTTGTTGAAATAACTATGTTTCTTCTTAGTTTTTTCTTATCAGTTTTGTGTATTAGGGTTGTGTGTGTTACACCTAATGTTGTTAAATGAATGTTTATTGCATTATTTCAGTTTCATGTGTGTTACCATGATGGTGTTTGGTGTTTGTGTGAATGACACTGTGCACCTTCTATATATGTTATTATTTAAAAGCTGCTTGTGATGGGCTTTGGTTCATCATGTGACTTTCTCATCACCACCTGCATTTGGTGGTTATCAGTGTAGTACAAAGGTACAAAACAGATTTCAGTACTTCAATAGTTTGGTATATTAACATTATATCAGTTAATGAAATTACGGTATTTAACTATAAATTTAAGTTAAAACCTATCATATTTTTTACGGTAAAATTCTGGCAACCACAGCTGCCGTTTTTTTACCATAAATTTTATGGATTTTTTTTTACAGTGTGCATGTCACATGTTACATTTAAAGTTTAGTTGAGTATCTTAAGCTTAAATCTAGAGTGGAAAGGGACAAAAAGGTATTGAGATGGAAATTTAAACTGGCTCTACAAGCCTGCCCTAACAACTGATATAATTAGAGGTTCCACTTCAGTTTAACAGATTGGAGCTCTTAGATTAGTCCTCTGGTTTTGTCTTGATAAATCCTTAAAGGAATGTCCAGTCTACCTGCTTTCCTCTCTCTATTTAAGGGGGGTTGGGAGATTGTTATCTCAGGCTCAGTTTACTATGTACCCCAGCTCAGCCTAACGAGTCTATTCTGATGTGTATGGTCCACTCGTGGATTTGTGTAAGCCTGCAAAGAAAGTATTTGTTAAATTGGATAGCAAGCAGCTTTCCTGCTGATAATTGAGTGGCCATTTGTAAATTTTAATACAGATGTCACTGCACGCCATTGTGTGAACAAGCCTACTGGTTAAACAAAACATGAAGCTGATCAGTTTTCAATGAATGTGAGCATGTCCATAAATGTCTCACACATTTGTTATGAAATATAAAAATTCTCTGCCTTTATATTAGTATATGCATTATATGCATTTACTGTATATCAGCATGTCATGCTTTTTCACAAATAACATAAATACATTTTAAGTGCTCTTCTTTTGTCAAACAGATGTTTTAGCTTGAGGTAAGTGGTCATGTCAAAGGCTAAATACATGTAGGAGGTTATTAGCTGGCTTTACAGCTCATGGGAAAAAAGTCAAGTGGATTTTAGCATTTTTTTGCATTTTGGAGCCTATTTTCCTTTTGTTCCAATGTTGTATGCTGATGCATAAATGTGAAAAATTACTATAATTAAAAACAATATCAACTCTCTGTTTTACAGATCTCTGAACCTGACTGATGGGTTATTTTAAACTGGAAGTAACAGCTGAAATAAATTGTAAACTATGTGAGTCACTGTTAGAACAACGTTGTTTGAATATACATACAGCACTAAGAAAAGTCTGTAAAAACAGGGCCCAGTATATTGTGTTAATGTAAAGAAATGTTCTGTATAAATTCTCACTAGTGTTTCACTCATATTTTAAAATGCATTGTGTTGTTTTATGGTTAAAGGAAATATGCATAAATTTAATGGAGTACAACTGAATGGAGAAACTTAATGGAGTTTCTGTTTTTCTGCAGATTTTTGTTCCTACGTTGTATTACAATTAGCATAATATGTTAGATTTTAATATTGTAACTATTTTAAACCTAATTTATGAAAATCGAATCTAACCTTAAAAGGATAATTTTGTAAATGTTCAACCAGCTTTGTATTGTTGTTGGCTGTATATGTAAATTAACAATGTGTACTTTTTCCATGTTATTGCACCCAGATATCACAATTTATTTTCCAAGCAAAAGGATGCTTGGAAAATAACAGAATGATGCAAAACATGTCACTTTGACAGCTCCAGGCTTTTTAATAAAACTACAGATTGATTATATGTTTCTTGTATTCCCGCCCATTGACAGAGCATATATATCAATATATACATTTGTTGAGTGTTGACGTTTATGGCAAAAGTGACATTTGTACATTTTTAATTAAAATGGATCTGTATGTAAAGGAAATTCTGTAAAGGAAATGCTATAGAGCTCACAGTTCCTCTGTTGTATGTACATTATATATATGTTTTAATGCCTATAACTGTTAACTGTCAAATGTATACATTCGCATAATACAACTTTGATCACTGTAATTTTTTTGGAATTCTAATTTTCTATTTTTTCTTTCTTTCTCTATGTAATGCTTTCATTGTTGTAAATGTCCATTGGACTTTATGGTTTGGGTTAAAGGCTAGTTTTATTAATTTGTATTAAGATGTGTCTTCTTAAACTGCTGTAAACTACACAGTCTAAAGAAAGATATAAGCCTACTGTTGGGTGCAACATGGGTTTATAATTAGTTGCTTCTGCCTTCTAATAACATATTGTCAATTAATACAATAAAAAATTGATCTTGATCATACATGTCATTTAATATTACTTGTAGTTTACATAAATCTCTTTCTTGAAAAACAGTCTTGGTTTTTAAATAAGCATGTACTGTAAGTTAAATACTTTATCTTCTATATCAAATTGTAGTTTATGATATCAAGGCATGTTCTGGCTGCCCATTTTACTTATTACTGCAGTTACAGTTCAACAGTAACCACAAAAGCAGTTTGTCAGGTGTATGTTCTGTCTGTAATAAAGCAAGTTTACTGTATTAGAACTGTATTAGAAACTGCTTTAAGTAACCAAGCAGATGCCAGCATAGATGGTTCCATAACAAGCCTGCAATAAAAGTTTTATTTCTGGTTTGAAGTAGTTAAGATTGCATTTATGAGTTGCCTCCTCCTACAAACTTTGATACCAGATTAGAGACCATCAGCTATTTCATGACAGTTGAAACAATTTCATACTCAACGATATTACAATAAATTATAATAAAATGTCTTACTCATCTAAAATGTGTTGTCTCTGACAAAGTGTCTTAATTTTACATTTTCTATTATGTACTAAACTTTTTATATTGCCTCCTGTTGCAAATGTCCAGGTGCACACTGAAACATCTCAAACCATGTGTGCTGTGTGATAAAAGACAGGAATTAGTTGTCACTTCAGAAAATCAAACACCTGAACATCAGTAGTCCTTGAACTGACATGTTTATAAAAAACAAGAGGAAGAGGAATGTGAGGAAGTAGTAGGTGATGTATAGTGAGGGCATCTATGCTGCCTTGCGGATAATACCTAGCATCTTAGAGAGACCGTCCCAGTATTTGAATCAAAATCATGAATAGAACATAAAAGAAAAAAACAGGAAGCCAAGAATGCTATTAAAATACAAGAAGTGTCATAGATTGTGCTGATATTATATTTTTAATATTAAATAAATAAGGAATAATTGACAATGGTTCTTTGCATTGTGGCCGCATTACCACCTCGGGTGTGTATTATTTTTATCTAATAATTCAACAGATCGGAGTCAATTATTCTGCTTATACTACAGTTACCACACCTCAAGACATTGTTCATATGTTGTATTTCAAGACATTTGTCAGGTTTTAAAATAACCATGTGTGTAGGGCTAATTTCTTACGCATCTCATCCCACACTTCCATTGCTAATTCCAAAATGTAATTTTAGACAAGGAGGTTTGAGCCGTTGATAGCAGACTAACACAGTTATTAATGCAGAGAGAGACTAGTAGCGAAACAGTAAGTTTATTTGCTTCAAAAACAGTGCTGTTATTACCTTGCTAGTGACAAATATAATGTAGCTTTTAAGTTGCTAGATTATTTTACTGCTAAAATCATCAAAGCAATGCTGACAACACATTTCTGTGCAAGCATGTGCCCATACTGTACATGTGCGCGCTTGTAAAGGAGAGAGAGCAGGAGAAAGAGAAAATGTGCTTTCAGTACATAATAAAATTAATTTTGAGTTATTATTTTTGTCCTATTGTTTACTATATTTATTTGCTTGGTCAGTGTCATTGTGGATTTTGGTTATTTTGCTGTTGTAGGTAACGGCCTTTTAAATAACTGAAATCATTTGGAAAAGTGATTATGAACTGTAATGAGGTCAGTGGTGTGTGATTGGGAGAAAGGGAGGAGACTGAGGAAAGGTATCGCAAGAATGCTGACGTGACAGCAGCGCAAGAGGAACGGTGCCACTGGGCAGGCCAGGCAAAAAGTCACCCCTCTCTCAGCTCACCCTGTGCTTGATCCAGAGGAGTAAATTATCCTAGGATCCTCTATTTATACAGTGTGTATATTTACAACGGTGGATGATTGGGATGCTGCAATGTGCGAAAGCAATGTGAAAACGTTGCCGTCCTTTCTGGGAAAGAGTTATTCTGAGGCAGAGAAAGTTTTGGCTGATGCTGGCAAAGCTGAATAGCATAACTACCATGACTTTGAGGGCTTGGTCCACTGAACCTGCCCTGAACTAACCCAAGAAAAGTTTGGATGAAACATCCATTTTTATTTCAGAAAGCTGTTCCTAACAGTATTATATCACTCTTCTCAGATGAACTGTCTATATAAAGTATTAATATAATAACACAAAGCACAGAACATCCTGCCATTCCCTCAGGAACCCAATTATAAAAGATGTCCTAAAGGCACTAAAGGTTGCCTGCTTTGCTTTAAAGTGACACAATTTATATGCAAGTGCTGATTGATTAGCATGTGGCTGTTGACATATTTGTTGACAATATTTTCACTTTATTGAGGGACATGTAGAGGCACCCTTCCTGTGCCCAACCATGAGTGTATTGACATAGTACATAGTAGCGTGTTGTCTGTTAGCATGCTTGACCTATACTATGGCGGAAAAGGTGAAAGGTTGAACGCTGGTAGCGGCGTTCGTCTGTAATCTATCTATCCTGAGACAGTGATGCATGGTCACAACTGCTGTGTACAGCTGGATACAGCCATATGTTAACACGGCTATAAGTCAGATTTAAGGCTGGGTGATGTTCAACTAAGATAACAATACTGGACCTGCGAATGGTACTGTCAATAATGACTAATGTGACTTTGTTTCTAAACAAATTATGTTTTTATGTAGTCTAGTGGCTATATGCATATGGTTCACGTTTTCTGTGTGGAGCTGTGGGGTTTCTAAACATTTTTTGGTAAATTGCTTTTCAGAAAGTGTTGTTTTATAGCCCTAGATCAGTAGGTTTTTTATTCTTTTTATGTCAGAAAACTGACTGGTAGGATCAGAACAACTGTACATACATTTAACTTAATCTGACAAAGTGTACATTTATAGCTAGTACTGTGCTGGCTGGCTTCCACCTATCAATCGGTACTACACTAACTGTCCACTTTAGGTGCTTGAATGTGCATTGGTTAGAAGTGCACCAAAAGTTATTTTAGCAAAGTAACAAAATAGAAACAGACTCATCAAGCACCTGTGGCATGCTGGGTATTCGGCGAATGCTAACAGGGGTTTTTCACAAGCGTTGCTAAGAGTGGCATAGTGTTGTCCCAAACACGTATCCGAATAAACAGAGTGCCCTTTATTTTGGTTCATGTTATTAAAGGCATCAAACAATTCATTAGTGGAATGCTAGTTCCACAATTTGCATTGTTAAATCCTGTGTATATTTACTCACCATGAATATTTATGACCTTTGCGTTCTCCAAGGGATTTCTGGTTCACAATGTGCTGAAAGGTTTGGATCACAGCAAATTGAAACTCATAAATTCAAGCTTTGGTAGTATTTTAGAAAACTTCTATCCATCTGAACCTAGTGAGGGTCACTGGGGCAGAGAAAAATCTAAATGCTAATTCTATTCATCTCAAGGCAAACAAGATGTTGAACTATCAGTTTTAGTAAACTCTAAACATGATATATGATCAAATAAGTAATTATTATTTATATAATTTATAATCTATCTATACACTTATAAATTACATTAACCTTGATTAATAAATGTAAAAAGTAGTGTTCATTGTTAGTTCATAATACATAATGCATTAACAAACAAACTGAATCTTATTATAAAGTGTTAACCAGTTAAATTATTTTGGAAACTGCGATGAACTGTATCTTGGGACATAATTAAACATCGAAACGTGCATATGTTCAGTAATATGATGCTTTAAGTAAATGACTCGTGTTGAGTTTACATGAATGGAGTTAATTAGTTGTAATGAACTAGGAAATGTCAGTTATCTGAGAAAATGATGACCGAAACAAAAATATTATTGGTCATTCAATCGGATATGTGAGGTGGTATCAATTCCCATATATCCGCTTTAAACACTGCTCCATAAATGGAAAGAGGGTATTTATATCTAGATGCGACCACAAGGTTTCCATACACAGTGTGTATTCTCAAGTATCTACTCTGATTCTCACTTCAGCTAGGTCATGCTAAGCTGAAGTCGCAACAAAAAACATGAACAAAATAAAGCAGTTAAGTATAAATAAACGAGGCTTATGGGTAAAATACATGAATAAATAAATAATCTTTAAAGAATGAAAGCTATTTCTCTTTTTTTGCAATTGATGCTGAGCACTTTTATTGGTGCCCATGATCATGTGTCACATTATGGGATAAACTCTATGTACTCCAGACAGCCATGGGGGATTTCCATCATCATCCGGTGGACGCATTTAAAATCCCATCCCCAGTGACTGCAATCACAAAAGATATATTTGGACTCTCTAGAAATACAATTATATGAGAGGATTTTTTAGGAAGGCAGCAGGACATCACGCCCATTAGGATCACTGTGATTCAAGCCATATGTCAAACTACACTTATGGTTGGCAAATAAAGTGTCATTAGGAAATGTGCCTACATATACCTTTCAACAGCTTAGCTCTGCTGATTATTTACATGGATGCTTGTGTAACTGGAAGAACTAAGGAAAATAAATTAGGAAGAAAAAACTTTTGTTGAGTTCAAGAGTTATTAAATATTTAGGGAGCAACCCTTGTTTTATTATTTTATTACAATAAAGGGGCCTCTGTCCACCTGTTTAACCAACTGGAATGAGTATTGTGTGACTTGACCTTTCAACTGCCCCATGAGGTGACCCCCCAAGTTACAAGCACGTGAGTAACTCAATAAACACATAATTTCATTCAAACACAGCATGAAATTATTGACTGAAAACAAAATCTGTAAAGTGTTAGAAAAAAAACAAAAGCACATCAATTAATAATAATTGATTTAAACATACACAAATATTTAAATCAGTTATGGAAACATATAACATAGTTTTTTGTTAACATTTTTCTTATACATTAATATCATTTATGAGATGCCAAATTGCC
Source organism: Sinocyclocheilus grahami (assembly GCF_001515645.1). Classification (NCBI taxonomy): domain Eukaryota; kingdom Metazoa; phylum Chordata; class Actinopteri; order Cypriniformes; family Cyprinidae; genus Sinocyclocheilus; species Sinocyclocheilus grahami. The sequence continues at coordinate 273,920 of NW_015505196.1, read as the reverse complement.
AATATTAAATTTTTTTGTCTCTATCACTCCAACAGAAGGCGCTGTTGCTACTATTCAGCTATATCTGTAGTTATTTTGGCAAGATAAACTAAAATACTACTTTAAAAAAAAAGAAATCTTCACAAATAAAAAGTTGAACATCAGCTGTCCTGACAAATTTTTCTTAAACCATGAGGGGAGAAAAAAATCCTGGGCAACCACATATTCCTTGAAGCATTTGTCACACATATCACAAATCAGTGGCCACATCAATAGGGACTTCAGAATTTCCCAACAGTCTTATCTTGGTTTATATATTTTCTTTCTTTTTTATTTCTATTGCAAAACTATTGGTCACACTTTATTTTAATGTCCAATTCTCATTATTAACAAACCATTAACTATGATTTTGCCTCAATAAACTCATAATTTGCATAGGCATCGAGTAGGAATAGGGATGTAGAACATGGTCATGCAGAATATGTGCTTTATAAGTACTAATAAACAGCCAATATATTAGTATGCTAATAAGCAACCATTTAATAGTGAGCATTGGCCCCTATACTAAAGTGTTACCAAATTATTTCCTTTCTGGTCTTAATATGAACTTTTTTGCCTTCAGTGGGTAAGAAAGGAGTAAAAGAAAGGAAGGGCTAGAGTGAATTCAACACTTTGGGGGGCTGTCCAATGTGCTGCCTTAAATTAGCCGTGGGAGTGGTTGGACTGAGGGTGGAGCTTTGTGCTGTCACTATCTCACTTGTTAAGTATTACCTGCAGTGCTTCAGTAGGTTAGCTGCTCTTGTGCTGTGTGTAAGGACAGAGAGAGGGGGAAACGTAGCAGTGAGATCAAAACCAAGCCTTGAGAAATCAAGGGAATCATCCCAAATCTTGCTTGGACACTGCAGTGCATCTATTTTTACAAGTTCATGCAGTGCAACTAGCTATAAAATAGCCAAATAATATGGCTGGTTGTCTGCAAAGAGGAAGGCTGAGTGCAGCAGGAGCAACTATGAAGTGCCTGTTTATATTGATTTCATTAGGATGTTGTCTCTCTAAAGTGGATGCAGACCCTTTCGACGCAGCTTTCCGCCATAGGCACCGACCTGGACCTACTGCTGAGACAATATTGGTAGCCAACAATGGGATTAGGGTTCCCTTTGGACGCTCCATTTATCTGGACCCTATCAATGACCTTGTGACTGAAGTGCACGCAGGAGACCGCTGTCACGTTACAGTCCTGGACAATGACCCACTGGCCCAGAGACCTGGAATGCTTACACCCAAGAAGTTCCCCTGCGCCTTTGGAGCAGAAGAGGTAAAATATACTCACTTTGGTTCGCGGAGTCCAAGCAAAGACCACATAAAACTGCAGCTGAGGTATGACTCCCACACAGACACAGTGGTGGTTCCTTTCATTCTTGAAGTAGAAGTGGTCTTTCAGCAACTGGAGGTTGTCACTCGTAACATGCCTCTGGTTGTGGACAAGCTAAATGGGCTGAGCAACCCAATTGACAAGAAAACTTTGGAGTTTGCGTTTGAAGATGGTGTCACTACATGTAAGGTGACCACGCTGGTTGGTGCAGGCAAACTTCCCAGGTATGGTAGTCTTACTGATAACTCCGTTAATGGTCAGATGATTAATTGCGATGATTTTGTCAAGAAGGGAATTCAGTATCAACACACTGCAACCACCAACTCTCCGAACAGAGACTATATTCCAATGCTAGTGGAAGTACAAGATAATGATGGCAATACTATTCAACAGGAACATTTCCAGATAATGGTTAGAATCAAAGAGGGCACTGAAAATACACCACCAAAGCCTAGCTTTATATCTATGATGATGATGGAGATTGACCAATTTGTGATGACAGCCATTACTTCAGATATGCTGGCAGCTGAGGATATTGAAACAGATTCTGATGAATTAATCTTTAACATAACATCTCCCCTGGGCTATCAGCAGGGCTATATTATCAGCACAGATGATCAAAACCAGCCAATCACGTCTTTCCATCAGAGAGATGTTAAAGACCTGAAAATCGCTTACAAGCCTCCCTCTGAGGATTCAGACGTAGAAAGAATTTTCCAGATTGAATTTGAAATCGTTGACAATGACGGTGCTGTTTCTGATCCTTTTGCATTCATGATTGTTGTGAAGCCAATGAACACTTTAGCTCCAGTGGTAACCAAAAACACAGGACAGCTGCTTTTTGAGGGCCAATCAAGACCACTATTCAGCTTACAAAATTTAGAGATCAGTGACGAGGATAATCTTGATGATGTGAAGATTACAGTTGTTGATGGCTTAAAACATGGAGAGCTGACAGTGCTAGGGTCTCAAAGAAAATTTTTCACACCAGCTGATCTAGATGCTGGCATTGTTGTGTACCAGCATGATGGAAGTGACACCTACAGTGACAATATTATATTCAGAATGACTGATGGCAGTAATGAAGTAGAGTTTTTATTCCCAATCACAATTGCCCCCACTGATGATGAACCCCCTATTATAAATGCAAACACTGGTATTGTGCTTTTCAAGAATGAAGTGATGCAAATCTCCCCTTTTATCCTGAGTGCCACAGACATTGACTCAGAGGATTCAACAATTAAATTCATACTAGATGAGCCATACTCAGACATCGGTGAGCTACTCCTCAAGCAGGTGGAACCTCCTCCAGATCCATCTGCATGGAAATTTAGTGCAACAGATGAAATGTTTGAACAGGTGGTGACAGAATGGTTTCAGCAGGATATTCTGGATGGGAAGCTGTTCTATCGTCACAAAGGACCTCATAGTACCACAACTGTGATTGACCAGTTTATCTTTAGAGTCCAGGATGACAATGACCCACCAAATCAATCAGGAGAACACACATTCACCATTAAAATACATCCAGTGGATGACATTCCTCCAGAACTTTACCCTGGCACCACATTACACATGGAAGTCAAAGAATACGAGCTGACATTTTTCAAGAAAAAATATTTACGATACACAGATCTGGACTGTGATGACAGGGATCTTAAGTACACCATCATCAAACCTCCTACTGACACAGATGAAAACAACCCTGTTCCTCTTGGTGCCATTGTGCTGACTGATAGCCCTGACATCACAATCAGTGAGTTTACGCAAGCTCAGGTCAACCACCACAAAGTGGCATACAAACCCCCAGACCAAGAGCTTGGTATTACTCCCAAAGTTGTCCAGTTTACATTCAGCGTGGAGGACACTGCTAGTAATTCAGTTGATGGATTGTTTACAATCTTTTTACAGCCTGTTGACAACAAACCCCCTGTAATTACTAACACTGGTTTCACTGTTCTGGAGCGAAATACTTATATAATAACCAAAAATGAACTGAATGCCTCTGACCAGGACACTGAGGACGAGAACATTAAATTTACAGTGACCCAGATTCCCAGGTTTGGGCAGCTGCAATATTTAGGAATCGACATGTCTAATGACCAAACATTTGTGTTGGAGGACATTGAAAACAGCCGACTGGCCTACATTCACAGTGGTGAAGAATCTCTTCACGATGTCATTATGCTGGACATTAGTGATGGCTTCCATGAAGTCCCCATTGTTGTCAAGATCAGCATCAAGCCAGTCGATGATGAAACTCCAAAAATTATGTTACCGGCTGGTTTGTTAGGCGCGTCCATTGATGTACTTGAGAATGGCGCAACAGAAATCACAAATAATGTCATCCAGGGTCATGATGAAGACACAGATGACCTCATGCTGACTTTCATAGTTGAGGAGCCTCCTAGGCTTGGAGAAATAATGGTGAATGGAGCTCCAGCTGAGCGCTTCACTCAGCAAGACATAATCAATGGTGCGGTCGTCTATGTTCACACTAGTGGTGAAATTGGTCCCATTAAAGAGCATGATTCCTTCAATCTTACCATATCTGACATGTCAGATGAATGGGTTGTTGGTGGCAACAAAGTCCAAGGGGTCCGTGTCCACATCACCATTCTCCCTGTAGACAGCATTCCACCTATAGTTAATGTTGGCAGCCAGTTTGTAGTAGTTGAGGGTGAAAAAAATGTTATCACATTAGAGCACATTCAAGCTGAGGACATTGACACTGATAATGATGATATATTGTGTACTATTATCGCTCAGTCCACATCTGGCTATGTGGAGAACATCTCCCCAGCTCCTGGTTCTGAAAAATCCAGAGCAGGCACTGCCATCACCGCATTCACCATTAGAGATGTTGGTCTAGGTCATATCTATTATGTCCAAAGCATTCACAAGGGTGTGGAGCCAGTAGAAGACAGATTAACTTTCCGCTGCTCCGATGGCATTAACTTTTCAGAAAGACACTTTTTCCCCATTGTCATCATCCCAGCCAATGACGAAAAGCCAGAGATTTTCATTCGTGAGTTTGTTGTCATGGAGGGGATGAGCTTGGTTATTGACAGTCCTATTTTGAATGCTGCTGATGCAGACATCCCAAATGACAAATTATTTTTTGAAATACTTAAAAACCCAAAACATGGAAACATAGTTCAGCAGTTGAGCACTGGAACACTTCCAGTGGTGAAATTTACCTTAGAGCAGATCAAGGAGGCATCCAATATTGTTTATGAGCATGATGACTCTGAAACCAAGGAAGACAGTTTTGAAATTCGACTCACTGATGGGAAGCACACTGTTGAGGAGAAAGTCTTTATAATAGTCATTCCTGTTGATGATGAAACCCCAAGAATGGCCATCAATGATGGCCTGGAAGTAGAAATTGGAGAAACCAAAGTAATAAGTAACAGAGTCCTGAAGGCCACAGATCTGGATTCTGAAGACAAAGAGCTTACTTACATTGTCCGCTACGGCCCTGGCCAAGGCTATCTTCAGAGAATAACCAAACATGGACTTGTCATTGGCAATATTAGTATTGGAATGAATTTCACTCAAGATGAACTTGACAAACAGTTGATTCAGTATGTTCACACAGGCCAGGAGGGTGTTCGTGACCTGCTAAAGTTTGACATAACCGATGGAATCAATCCCCTCATTGATCGCTACTTCTACATTAATATTGGCAGCATGGATATGGTTTTTCCTGATGTTATCAACAAGGGTGTGACCCTCAAAGAGGAAGGTAAGGTCACCTTGACCACAGACCTTCTCAGCACAACTGACATCAACAGTCCAGATGAATATCTAAGTTTCAGCATCACCCGTGCTCCTAGCAGGGGCCATCTTGAAAGTACCGATCACCCAGGGGTGCCCATCTCCACCTTCACTCAGCTGCAGCTAGCTGGCAACAAGATCTACTATATCCATACATCTGATGATGAAGTGAAGATGGACAGCTTTGAGTTTGAGGTGACAGATGGCTACAACCCTGTCTTCCGCACCTTCCGTGTATCCATTACAGATGTGGACAACAAGAAGCCAGTCTTGACGATCAACATGTTGGTGTTGGGGGAGGGAGAAACCAAGCTGATCACGCCCTTTGAATTGACAGTGGAGGACCGTGACACACCAGACAACCTGCTGAGATTTGTAGTGACTCAAGTGCCAGTTCATGGTCAGCTTCTGTTCAATGGAACGCAAGTCATTTCATCATTTACCAAGCAGGACCTAAATGAAAACCTTATAACTTACAGGCATGATAGCACAGAGACAAATGAAGACAGCTTTTCTTTCACAGTTACTGATGGGACTCACACTGAATTTTATGTTTTCCCTAATACTGTATATGAAACTCGTAAGCCTCAGGTGATGACCATTCATATCACCACGGTGGACAATGGGGTGCCTCAAATCATTGTAAACAAAGCAGCACCCACTCTTAGGGTTCTTCATACTGGGCACCTTGGATTTTTGATTACCAGCAAAGCTCTAAAGGCTGAGGACAGAGACAGCCCAAACAAAGTGCTTAAGTATGTTGTAACTAAGACCCCTCTTCATGGCTTTATCATGAATTATGCTTTGGGTAATGATAGCATCAAATCATTTTCACAGGGTAAGTTATTCTAATTTACCCTTTTGTTTCTGAAATATATTATGCAAAACCTGTCACTGTTATTTAAGATTTAGTCATTTCAAACTCATACTCTATCCTTTCTCCTTATTAGCTGATATTGATGACATGAAGATTTGCTATGTGCTTCTTGATGGGTCCAATGCCACAAGTGACATATTCTACTTCACAGTGGAAGACAATGGTAAGAATGTCTCTTCCTTTCCCCTCTTATTAACTGGAAGTGTCATGTGTCACTAAAGCTGCTGTAGGAATTTCAAAGCTTTCAGTTGTTCATTTAAATAAATTTTGCTGAAGGGGACTTTTCTAGGTTGGTTTATAATTAGCAGAGTATTTCTTTGTCAGAGTCAGTATTAACCAATGTTTGATGCTTCCGTCCTTCTTAATTTTATGTGGTCAAAATGCCAACACTTTCTGAGTTTAACTGTCAGGCTTGGAAATCAGACTGTATGCCACCTCGTCATGACACACACAAACACACATTCAGACATGAAATAGGAAACAATGATTAATCAAAGAATCTTTTTCAACTTGGATGAGCCTGGACACGTTGGTAGAGCTTTGGTGGTGAGTAAATAATAGCATTTGTCTAATGTGGAGTGAGGATCTTAACTGAATGTCTAAGCATTTCCCAGTAACCTTAAGCAAGGCTGTATTTTTTTTTTTTTAAATCCAGGATTCATTTTTTTACTTATATCCTATGTTAATTCATATGATCAGCACAAACAAGGTTGTGTATCTTTATGAAATCCTTAATTGTAAACTTAAAAGGAGCAGACATTTTCTTGTTAGTAGTTTAACTGATGGCACATTAACTGCGTAGGAACTGGAGCATGCACTACTGGTCTGGCACTGCATCTTTTTTGGCAACATTTCAGCTGGAGGCAGTCACTGCTATAAGAGCCAAGAAAGATACACATTTTCAGAGAGCTAGCCAAGATAATAGAAACAATACGGTAACACTTTACTTGAAGGGGTGTGCATAAGACTGACATGACACCTTCATAATCATGACATGACACATGTCATGAATAGGAAGGAGGTTTTATGCACGTTTATGACAACTGTCATTAAGTGTCATTCGCACAGATATGTAATTTTAAATTCAAAGATGACATTGTTTGAGATGTCTTTGTTATGGCCTATGGTTAGGGGTAAGGGTAGGGGTAGGGTTAGGTCAAATAATGTCATATTTGCATTAAAAATGACATAACTGAGCGAATGACACTTAATGACAGTTGTCATAAACGTGCATAAAACCTCCTTCCTATTCATGACATGTGTCATGTCATGATTATGAAGGTGTCATGTCAGTCTTATGCACACCCCTTCAAGTAAAGTGTAACCAACAATACCATTCAGACATGGACCCAAAAGAATCTGGAACTTACAAACAGTATTAATTTTTGAGTACATTTTTACAAACTTCAGATTGACACACTATGATGTCTAAAATTCATATAGACTATAAAGTAGCTAATGGATAGGAATGGAATAGGTTTACATCCTAGCTGGAGGCATTACATATACATTTCTCAAAGTAACTCTCACCTTCTGTTAAGACTGACTTTACAATATTTATGTGTGGGGTTACAGAGTACCTAAAGCTATAAATAAATAATAGTAATTTTAAAATTAATCTATTTTTACCTTTCTAATTATTTTGAGAAACCATCAAAAAACATGTTTGCACACAAACTACGAAAAAGGAAACTGAGCTATTCACAGGCACAATAGCTTGCATGCTACAAGGATACACTAACACACACATCCATGTATGGATCAGAGTTTCTAAGGCCAGAAGTAGTGAACAAGAGGTGTGAAGAGGGAATTGCTGTTATGGATACCAGCAGAATGCTAGCCATAATATGAGAGTTATGTGCAGTGTGAGCCAGATGGTAATATTTCAATTGCTGTTCAATTCTTTCTATAAAGTAACCGGTTGCTGTTGGAAAACATACCTACAGTACACAGGTCATTTGATTTGATTTATTTTAACTTTGTTACATTTCCACCCAATTGGCTAAGCTAAACCACAAAGGACTTAATTTAGATGCCCATCCACCATTTGAAGTAAAGCTTATGAATCTATATAATTTTTAAACAATTCCTACCATCTACTTGCTATGTAAGTGTAATAAGATCAGAATGAATTTCAAACAGCCTACAGATTTCAACTGAACAAATACACTTTGAATTCACCAGGCTTTGTATAATTAGATACTGGCAAGTTACCAACCATATAATTCATGTATTAGCCTATAAACAAACTTAATAGTTTAACTTCCATCTGCTGTCAGTGTTCACATAAAACATACTTCTATAAAGTACAAGCTTAGGTTTCATAACAGAAATTACAATCCAAAATCCAAAGCAATGTTATATGATAATTTGTTAGATGGTGGAATGCATTTCCTCTGAGATTTGTGGCACCAGCTACACTGACCCGAGTGTAGAAGTCATTGCAGAAAGAGATTTGTGTGTCAAGGAGCAAAGATCTGTTAACAGATCTCCTTTCAAAGATCTCTCTATGCCTGGCTGAAACTCAAAGCCATTACAGGATATTCTGAAAACCCTGGGGCTTCCCCTTGCCTAGTTCATCTTTTGAGCTATAGAAGATGGAGAAGATCATACTGCTAGGTTGGGTTTGGATTTTCTTCCAGCAATTACTCAAGATAATCAAACATGAGTATTGGTGGAAAGCCAGGGGGAAAGGCTCAGTTGCTAAACCTAGTGAGGCATCATAGGTGCTCTGCTGGCCAAATTCTAAGGATGCATTACATATACAGTATCAGGACTACAAAGTCTCTCTCAAGTTTTGTGGTTTCTTTTTCATAGACGTCTGCAGCTAATCTGTGTGTCAGACATGTAAACACAAAAAATATTTACTGCTCTTTGGTGCCAGTGGCTGCCACAACCACACTGAGCACAGGAGCCACATCTCCATTGCCCTATTTCCTCCTTGCAACTCTCATATTTGCTAGAGGATATGATGTATGTTACTGGGGTTATTCTTATCTCTCACAGATGGCAGAGTTTTTCCTGTGATCTGAGCCTTGAGATCACCCTATGGTGTCTTTCCTTCCTAAGAGTACTTTCTCTTGATCTCTCTTCCTCTGCCTACCACAGACAACTTAGGCTACTGGTGTCAAAAGGGATGTGGCTGGTCTACCATGCCATAATTCATCACCCTGCAGTTTGGGGATCAGGTGCCTGGCTTTTCGCAGATGTCACGTGGACAAGTACAGTACCTGCCAGTGTCCAGTTGTCAAATATTCCCTCTGTGGAATGCCTGGAATTACATGAGGCGCCTAACATAGACTTCCAAGCTTGGTGCTTGTGAGACGCCATTATTAGATGCAGAGGAAATGGCCAAAGCTCCTCAGGTCAGAAAGATATGACCAATATTTGAATATGACTTCATGTTACCTTGTGAAATCAGATGGGGTCTATTCTGAAGCATGGTCATACATTTTCATGCTTGGGATACTTAACATGGCCCTAGTTCTTATAAGTATAAAAGGATATGGATGTACTAGACCAGTTTAGTCTTGCAATATGCCTCTGGCAGTGAATGTTGATATCCTCCCAGCATTCCCTCCCATGCCTGAGGCTCTATACATCTATTGACCTGTGGCACTGAGGTGAAGATCTATCAGAACTATCCACTCCAACTCCATACTTACCACAGAGTCATTACATGTAACACATGAATCTTTCTACAAACCAAACCTAATTTGATCCATCATCTGGTGTGCCTAATTCCTTAAAACAAGAAACTATATAATGTTTCATAATAGCAATAAAGCCAATTAATTCCTTGCGAAATTATTACTGCCAACTTGAAACAAAGACATACTTATGGTTGGTAAAGGGATAGTTCACCCAAAAATGAAAATTATGTCATTAATTACTCTCCCTCATGTCGTTCCAAACCCGTAAGACCTTCGTTCATCTTTGGAACACAAATCAAGATATTTTTGATAAAATCCAAGAGCTTTCTGACCCTACATAGACAGCAACACAACTGTGTTGTGGTACTTTCGTGAATGCATGGCAGAGACTGACATGGAAGAGTAGAATTGTTGAAAAAAGTAATTATTTTTGTTTTCTTTGTGCACAAAATTATTCTTGTTAGTTGTAAAGTCAAGGTTACACTTTATTTTAAGGTCCAATTCTGGCTATTAACAAACAATTAACTATGACTTTTGCCTCAATAAACTCCTAATTTGCTCGATTAATAGTTAGTAAGGTAGTTGTTGAGTTTAGGTATTGGGTAGGATTAGGGATGTAGAATATGGTCATGCAAAATATGTGCTTTATAAGTACTAATAAACAGCCAATATGCTAGTAATATGCATGCTTATAAGCATCTAGTTAATAATGAGAATTGGTCCCTATACTAAAGTGTTACCATAAGGAAGTTTTTTTTTTTGTGGTACTTTCGTGAATGCATGGCAGAGACTGACATGGAAGAGTAGAATTGTTGAAAAAAGTAATTATTTTTGTTTTCTTTGTGCACAAAATTATTCTTGTTAGTTGTAAAGTCAAGGTTACACTTTATTTTAAGGTCCAATTCTGGCTATTAACAAACAATTAACTATGACTTTTGCCTCAATAAACTCCTAATTTGCTCGATTAATAGTTAGTAAGGTAGTTGTTGAGTTTAGGTATTGGGTAGGATTAGGGATGTAGAATATGGTCATGCAAAATATGTGCTTTATAAGTACTAATAAACAGCCAATATGCTAGTAATATGCATGCTTATAAGCATCTAGTTAATAATGAGAATTGGTCCCTATACTAAAGTGTTACCATAAGGAAGTTTTTTTTTTCAGAAGCTATGAGTGTTAGCTTTAATTATTGTGGGTTCAGGTCTTCTCAACATTTTTTTTTTTTTTTGGAATATAAAAGGCTGTTGGTAACTTGAATAAGTGTGACTGTGACCATTACTTAGCCCTGCATTCTTTCTATATATTATTGCAGTCATAAATACCTCAAGAGCTTCAGACATCCCTCTGGACGCCTGAACCCATTAAATGAGTTAGCACCACTCAGTGATGCTGATACTTACTGGGCTTTACTGCCGCTCTAGCTTATATCAGAAACCCTTAAATGAAATACTTTGTAACACCACAAAACAGCCATTGCACTGCTCCAATTCTCATGACATATACTGAACTAAAAACAACATTCTGAGAAAACAGTCTGAAACACTCATTAGAAAACATTCTGCCTTCAAGACAGACACTTTTGTGTTGTTTGTTCATTGTAGACACAAATCCCCCTAGAGTGTAGAAAGAAGCAGAAAGAACCATGACAGTGGGTTTGGGCCACCCAGACGGTGCCTGCTGTCTGCCTCAGTTGTTGCTCTCATGCACAGATAAAAGCTGACAAAAGGGGTGAACAAGGGAGGGGATAAATGCAGGGAGTGAGGATACAGCTGTCAGTTCCCACTCTTGGAATCTGAAAACCACTAAGAAATGGTGTGAGAAAGAGAAGAAAAAGTGCACAGTCAGAAAACTGAGGTGGGCTCCACAGTCACTGTTAAACAGCACCTGCCTTCCAAACATAGCAATAAAACTATTTAGGAAATTGCCCCAAGTGACTGTCAACTCTGATGGCTAAATTCACTCTGGAAATAACAGTACATTAGTGATAGTGGATCAAAACATCAGTTGCAAATGCATCTGTTTAGACTGCACGGTATAAGCTCTGTTCCAAAACCCAGTAAACTACAGAGGCAGTGACTAATACAACGCAATACAGTTAAGAAAGTGTAATTTTTTTTACGAAAGTTTGGAAAATCACAAAAAGATTTTACCAAGTAACTTTTTAGGGCTGTGAACATTAACTCCAAAGATATAATTAAATGTCTCATGCATAACTAACGAATTTGATATTAACTTTTTTTTTCATTATTGCTTTCTAAAGAGACAATGTTTAATGACTAGAATGATATTAATTGTGAAATATGATTTTTTTTTAATGTTCATCTTTACTCTAATAGAGGGTAAAAAAACATAAATATGGCTTTAGCACAATAACAAATAAAATATCATTTAATTTCTTTAATTTATTAAACAATTAATATAATTTGATCATTTATTAAACAATTTATATTAACTTTATAATATCACATACTCACAAACTGGTCTTTAAAAATGTATAGCTGTCTTTATTTTGGGATGAGGTCTTTGGCAAAACCTCCAAAATGAAAACCCCTTAAGTACTATTACAATCATCTAATAAATTGGGTCAATTATATTCCTAATATATACTCACTCTTTACAGAGTATTGTGCTTTGTGATTGTATTATTATTTTGTGTTTAATTGTTCTTACAGTACCTATTAACATTTGTTCATATTTTTATATAGGATAATCATGACAAATTATTTATATGCATGGAATTTAAAGAATAGAGGGACATTGTCTCCATTGCAAGTGAAACTATTTTCCATAATCTTGCAGACAAAGTGCCCTTATGCAGGGCCAGAGAAATGTCATAAGGCCTCCGTGTCTCACAGGTAACTGCTGTATTCTTAACTGAAAGAGAGCCTTCAGTCTGCATGTTGTCCGTTTGATAATCCTCTGATACAGCCTCACTAAGCTCAATATCAGTTCATACTCAAACTGGGCAGTATGCCGGGGAAATTGGTCTCCTGAAGAAAGAGGCACTTGGCTGAGCTACGATACGGTTCCCCTTCCATTAAGCCTTTGAAACGTGCTTCCTTTTCTTCACATTGTGCCTTTGCGGGATGTTTAATAATAGGCTTGTTTTTAATACTTGTTAATGTGCTCAGCTATGCAGTTAGATCTTAGTTGGTGCATCTGTAATGTGCCACTGTATTCACACTCCTTTGAAAGCTTAACAGGAGATAAAACATCTAATTTGAATGAGGCTCCCCCACATCTTCTATGTCAATCAGCTTCAGTGTGTTTAACGACTCTTCAGCAATCTAGGGTAAATATAAAAAATGATAAATGAGTTCTATATTTTTAGGCAGAGCTGTCAGACACTTGAGCTTGGTCAAGACCAATGCTGTCATGTCAATATGAGCTGTTTCCTAAACTGAGAAGAGGGTGGTAAAGAAGAAGGCCAATGGAGGACATGATGATGCTGTTTTATTGATTAATTTAAATCAATCTTACAACATCTATTTCAAACGGATGTTTTTTGACACATCTTGTGATTTGCACTACAATGTTGCTTCTGCATATGCTCACATCAAAAGAGCAGCTCCCATTTGAGTGATAACTACAAAATAGCAAGCTGGAAATAAAGCGTTTACAAGAATTCACGTTTAAAAATTCAATTTTTATTCAGTTACGCACCAACAGTGCAAACTTTTTGTCATCTACAGGGATGTATCGGTGCCTACAAAATTACTTACTAAATAAAAAATCAGAACAACTCGAGCCAAGAAATAGTGTCCAAGAATGTAACCTTTTGTCTTTAAAGATAATCAGAGTCATGGGGTAGCACGGATTATGGCAAAATGGGATTGAGAATACTTTCAAAGTCATTACAGCTCTTTATCCTACTTCAGTCACTCAAGATTCAGGATCCTCACTGCTTAAATCATTTAGTCCATGGAGAGAGTCTAATCCGATTATACTTTAAACTGATTACTCAAAATGATAATTAGTCACTGAGGAGTGTATGATTTGATGGAAAAGAGCTGGAATAATTCTAAAATTTAGAATATATTTCCATAGCTCTATCTATTAAAAAGAAAAAAAAGTTAAATACCAGAACAATATCTATTTTGTTTATCTTGGATCTGGAGGTGGCACGTAAGAGTAGCACATATGTAAGTCTTGGAGACAAAAGGTCAGACTGTCTTTTTTATGATCCCTACTGCCATTTTCATCTCTTTCAACTCTCCATCTTTTGTGTTAATCTGTACCAACCACAATTTTCCACAACTGCCTTCTTTACACTATCATGGTATGGGCTTTCGGCATTAACCTGACACCTCGTTGGACTCAATCTTCTTGAACCTCATTCAGCTACCAACAAAAGTAGTAAAAAACGAAGGCAGTGTGAACATATTGAGTATTGATTTTACAGTAGTAATGAGGGAAAGACAAAAAAGGGTGGAGAACGTCAATAGAAAATGAAACCACCCCAGGACATCCACAAGCAGGACGCAGGATCAAGTTACATTCATTTTGGCTCCTCTTTCTTTTTACATATCTGAACTTGAAAGAGATGAATCATTAGCAAACTGCATGTTCTCAAGGTGCTCAAACACACACTATTATTGTGCATCATTAAATTAATTGTGTTTTTCTCTGTTTGAAAAGGGGGCAACAAACTGAAACCACAACCGTTCCGTCTAAACTGGGCCTGGATATCTCTAGAAAGGGAATACTACATTGTGGATGAGGATGCAAAGTTTCTGGAGGTCACCCTCAAACGCCGGGGATACTTGGGAGAGACATCATTTGTCAGTAAGTATTCATCAAAGTGATGGTGTTACCCTACAAGTCAAAATCTTTATCACCAGTTTTCTGTTACAAAATATTTGTTTAGGCCTATATGTTAAGATGACAGGACTTGTGTGGAGGTTTAACAAAATACAGATCATTAAATATTGGAATCCTAATAAAAGAGATAGTAAACAATGTTTATTTGCAGCTGTTACAAGTTGGTCCCTCTGTGTTTGGTATTTTCACAGCCTTTTAACTATGATTACAATAGTACCACAGCCTTTTACGGTTCCTTAAAGTATATAGCTATAAAGTAGTCAGCAGATATCATAAACTGTTCACTCATTATGTTTGTAGTTTAAGGTCTAAATAGTGTTTTCCATTTAAAGGCATTGCCACCAAAGATGGTACAGCAAAACAGGACCAAGACTTCCGCGGCAAAGCTCAGAAACAGGTCCAGTTTAATCCTGGCCAGACTTCAGCCACCTGGAGGGTGAAGATATTCACAGACCAAGAGTTTGAAACTTCAGAGATGTTCGAAATCCAGCTTTCAGAGCCAGTGATGGCTGTTCTTGAATACCCCGATACAGCCACTGCGGAGATTGTAGATCCTGGTGATGGTAACTGTGCCATGTTTAATGATTTCCTACTTTGTCTATGTACTATAAAAGACATATTGCTTCCAGAGTGTGTGCACCACAATGGAATATTCACTTTTAAGCACTGGAATTTCTCTCTTTCTAGAGTCCACAGTGTTCTTCCCTCAAGCAGAATATCGTATAGAAGAGGATATAGGAGAACTATTAGTCCCGGTGAGAAGATCAGGAGACATCAGCCAAGAACTAATGGTTATTTGTTACACACAACAAGGTGAGATCTACAAAATTATCACACAACCTAATGACAGGATTATTCAAATATTGCCTATTACAATTTACAGGACCTTACATGACCTTACTTCATCTGTACTTCTGGTGTATATTCTGTAGTACTTGGAAGTCTGTTCGTATAAAAAATAAATCCTTCTATACAGGCACTGCAACCGGAACCACCCCCAGCACAGTGCTCTCCTATTCAGACTACATCACAAGACCCGAGGACCACACCAGCGTCCTGCGTTTTGATACGGATGAGCGGGAGAAGTCGTGTCGCATCATAATCATTGATGACTCCCTCTTTGAGGAAGAGGAGAGCTTTAACGTGTCCCTCAGTATGCCGATGGGTGGCCAAGTGGGAGCCAAGTTCCCCAGTGCCAAAGTGGTAATCTTGGCTGATAGTGATGATGGTGAGTTGGCTAAAACTATATAAATAACTTTACTCAATTTAAAATAACAGTTTTCCACTTTTATGTATTTTAAAATACAAGTCTTCAGTGTCACATGATCCTTTCTGTTTGGTGCTCAATTATTTCTTATCACAGTTGAAAATGGTTGACCTGCTTAATATTTTTTGTGGGACCCTCAGGATTCTTTGATAAAGAGACATTTTAAAAGAACAGCATTTATTTGAAATAAGATTTTTTTTGTAACAACACTAGTGTATTTGGGACTGAGTCTATATACATATAATAGTGCAAGCCAGGCTAACTATATTCTGTGCATTTTATTTTTCTAAACAACAAAGTGCTTTCATGATTGATATTGGAGTTTAAAAACAACTTACTCATCCTCAAAGACACAAAAACATATCCTCCATGTTCTGTGGTTACATTGACATCTTACCTCTTTTGCTTGCTCTTTTATTACACATGCTTTGAAACCATAGGTAGCCACAGAACAATCCATCTTTACTTTGTGGTCATACCACTGTTGTCCTTGGCAGCATGGTAACACGATAACCCAAAACAAGTTGAAGGAGAACAATTGAGGCCCCTATGACCTTTGTAACGACCCATAAACCTCAGCGAGGGACCTGAAAGAGCTTTGTAAACACCCTGTCCATGCAGGATTTAGGATTTATATGCATTACTCTAAGGAAACACAGTCCAAACAAGTCATCTTTGAATTCAGTACGTTCAAAGATTAATTCAGGAATTCACCATTTAAAGCATAGCCTTTTTAACTTTTAATTTTCAATAAATCCTCAGAGTGTTTTCTTCACTCATAAAAACAGTCTAATAGTTGCAAACAGCACCATCAATGACAGTCCCATCCTCCACAATTTGGGAAATTAGCCCAAAAGATATTTATGTGTAAATAATGTATGTACATGCCTAGACTAAAGAAGTGAAGATTAATGTGCATATGGTAGTAGTTCAGCGTCTTGGTGGGTCTGGAAGGGCATTTTTGTGTCTATTTGCAGGGGGGATGGGAACTTTGTTGAATAGACTTGTGGTCTGGATGCCAGCCAGAGTTGGAATCTTTTTGTTTTGTCACTGACTTGTTGTCTATGGAGGTGTCACTACTCTTTTTCTTTGTACGACCCCTCAAACTTACGGCCTCTTCCCCCACCCTGGAAAGCCCTCTCCCCTCTGCATTCATTTATCCTGAGCTGATGCTGATATCGCTCTGGGAGCCTCCCAGACTTCCCAAACACACACAAAGACATAGACACTCACCCAAGTGCATCTTGACTGGAGTAGACTCAACTGTCTGTTTCATCACTCAGACAGGACGTTGGAAATAATGGTAGGTTTCCTGTGCTGTCATGGGGGTGATGGCAGATCCAGATCTTTGTCTGAAGCACTAATGGGTCAAAACATCTCTGTGAAAGATGAAACACAACTTAACAATTCTGAGAACAATGGCTTTAAATGTCATTTTAGCTGCTGGAAAGGGCACCTCCTCTCGGCTTCTGTTTTGCTGAAGGTACTACAGGGTCCAAAAGTCTGAGACCACATCGAAAATCTCGGATTCCAAATCTTATTTAAACTTGGAAAATAACAAGAGTTTAAAATTTCAAAAATGCTTATGAAATAAAATGAGTGGAAGTTGACTGATCTTTCCTCTCGGTACAGAGCCATCTTTCTATTTTGGAGAGACCGAATACACAGTGGATGAGAGTGATGGTTATGTGGAGGTGAAAGTGTGGAGAACTGGAACTGACCTTTCAAAGACAGCCACCGTCACAGTCCGTTCCAGAAAGAGTGACCCTGTTTCAGCAGAAGGTAAAGAGTGTCAGTCAAAAACAACAGTTGCTGATATATAATTTTTACCTAATAAAATAGTTAAAAAAGGCAAAAAATAACTTTCATGCATATGATTTTTTCTCCCCCACCTTTTTCTCTCCCTCCCAGCGGGTCTAGATTATGTGGGAATCAGCCGTAACTTGGACTTTGCTCCAGGTGTGACCATGCAAACGTTCCGTGTGACTATTCTCGATGATCTTGGCCAGCCAGAGCTGGAGGGACCAGAGACATTTGAGTTGGTGCTGCGTATGCCCATGAACGCAGTCCTTGGAGAACCTAGCAAAACGGTCATCACCATCAATGACACTCTCACTGACTGTGAGTAAAGGAAAACAAATCAATAAATAAATACAACCATTTTTTTAAGACATCAAACTGCAGATAAAATGTGTATTAGTGCCAATGAAAAATTCTAAATACAGTCATGTTAGTTGAGTGATACTGGTTAATTAATCAATGCTGGATTTTTCTGCAGTGCCCAAAGTCCAGTTTAGAGAGGCAGAGTACAAGGTAGATGAGACTGATGGAGAAGTGAAGGCAATGGTGTACCGCAGTGGTGACATCAGTCAGAGGTCCACAGTCCGCTGTTACACACGCCAGGGATCTGCGCAGGTCATGATGGACTATGATGAACGACCCAATACTGATGCGTCTATCATCGTGTTCCTACCAGGTCTGTTACTTTTTTCAACCTGTTCCTCATCCTTTCATCCATTCATCCACCTATAATTTCATGATTTGCTCATCTTTTGTATCTGCATGTTTACAGGAGAGATTGAGAAGCCATGTGTAGTGACTTTAGTGGATGACACAATTCATGAAGAGGATGAGGAGTTCCGCTTGGTTTTGGGCACCCCTAAGAGCAAATCACTATATGGAGCTGCTGTAGGAGAACAAAAAGAAGCTCTGGTCACCATCACCGACCATAAAGATAGTAAGTATTCTTTTTATCCTTATTCTTGACAAATATCTGCATAAAGGTCTTGATGAGCTTCTCTCACAGCAAACAAAACAAATTTTCCACTGCAGAGTCCATCATCAGGTTTGCTGAGATCAAATACAGTGTTAGAGAGCCACAACTTCCTGGAGAGATTGCTGTAGCGAAGATTCCTGTCCTGCGTCAGGGCGACACCTCCAAGGTCTCTGTGGTGAGAATTCACACCAAGGACGGCTCTGCGACTTCAGGAGAGGACTACAATCCCCTTTCTCAAGGTCAGCAGAAGACTCATGAAGGCTACAAAATATAAATCCCATAAAATGCCATATTATTATCAGAAATTATTTTACCATGGTCAACAAAACATGCAACATCCAGGAGTGGAGAATTGACACAGTCACTTTCTGTATATCTCTGTTTGCATGTCCTTACAGATGTGGAGTTTAAAGAGGGTGAGACAGAGCATGTGGTGGAGATCCAGGTTCTCTATGATGGACAAAGAGAGATTCGTGAGGCTTTCACAGTACACATGAAACCTGACGAGTATATGGTGGCTGAGACACAGGTCAGAGACCATCATCTCTAAAAATACCCCCAGAGACGCCACATCGCACACTCGCACAGACACACGCTAACGTGACTCTCTTGCTAAAATAGCCATGCGGCAGCTGCCTCTGTCAGCAGGAGCCAATCGCTGTCTCCAGTCTCTTTCAGAGGAGTCTGTATGATGTAAATGGGCCTCAATAGACACAGTGACCTATAAACAGAGTTATCCACTGAACATGTACAAAACCCTTTACAGTCAAGGCCTTAGAGCCATTATGGGGGGCTTTTTGCTATCTTGTTGACAGTGAGAGTCTGAGAGATGGCAGGAAATGAAATTGAGAAGAGTGCTTGAACTTGGGTCGCCTGCACATAAATGTCACACGTTCAGTCTCTGACTGAACATTTAAAATGTGTTCGGAGCTTTACAATTTATACTACTACTGTATATTGAACTTTTTAAGATTTTGAAAAGTTTGTAAAAAATGAGTGCTATCAAACGATTAATCGCATCCAAAGTTTTTGTTTATATAATATATGTGTGTGTACTGTGTATATTTATTATGTATATATAAATACACATACATGATATATTTTGAAGATTTGTACATTACTGTATATGCATTTATATATTTATATTCTTATACTTTATATTATATATAAATATACAAACATAAATTATTTCTTAAATATATGCATGCACGAGTTTGTATTTATATATACTTAATAAATATACACAGTATACACATATATTATGTAAACAAAAACTTTTATTTTGGATGCGATTAATTGTTTGACAGCACTAGTAAAAATGTTCGAAAGTAGCATTCTTGACAACAAATTCAAGAAGTTCTCAAATATATTTTTAACATATTAATTTTTTCTAAGAAGAACACAACATGCTTTGGTGTTATTTCACTATATGGCAGTTGTTGCAGAAGACTTGCTCATCAACTCATTGAAAAACACTTTAAAGGCCATCTTTATGCATTGCCAGCAGAGTACAGCAACAATCATAAGCATACACACTATTTTTGTCATGACAGCCTTGACAGGAGTTTAGCATTCTGTTGTGCATTTCAAAGAGCCTGTCTCAATCTGGTGGGGTCTCTTGCATTCATTTACACTCTCTGTGTTTAATGTCCCTTCAGAGCATGCATGCACATCTAGTAATAGTAATAGCCAGTGATGTAATGCGGAAATATTTTAAACAACCCAACAAATTCATTAAAAGTTGTTTTTAAGAATACTAAATATTCTTAACTTTTGTTAAGAATAATTTAATTCTTAAGAATGCTTTGTGAAACTGACATTTTATCATAAATATGTCAAGTGCTTAGTTCACAGTGGTGAAGGTTCAGGTTCAGAAGGTAAGGTTCACAGTGAGTTGATAGTCTTTTTACTGCTGCTTATGTTATTGTAGGATTGACATACTCTGTTTTCCCTAAAATGAGATTGGTAGCCTAAATAGTTGTCTTTTCCTCTCTTCATTTTTGTAGATGAATAAGGCTATTGTGTACATTGAAGAGATGAACAGCGTGGCTGATGTCACATTCCCAGCAGTGCCTCAGGTGGTGTCCTTGCTGCTGTATGATGATACAGTTAGGGCCAAGGACAATCCCCACCCTCCAACCGGCTATCCTGTTGTGTGCGTTACGGTGAGTGACACCATAGATGTCAGTTCATTCCAATTAATCACTGTCCTTTTCATTTTTTTATTATTAATTAATTAATTTTATTTTTTGTACATTTACCATATAAAAAAAAGAAAATATTGGAATGTACAAAAAGTGGCATCTTGCAAATGGAGAAGGTGAAGTGACCTCGCCAGTCTCAGTGAACAATAATTGAATGTTGTCATTCAAGATTACGGCTGGATATAATATATCTGCAGTTTTAGTCTCTCATTCTTCCAAAAAAAAAACAAACAAAAAAAACATCTGTAATTCTGATATTTTCTTGTATCCATCAGGCCTGCAACCCCAAATACTTTGACTTTGACAAGACTGGCTCCATTTGCTCAGTGGAGAACATCAATGACACAATGACTCAGTACCGCTGGATGGTTAGTGCCCCTAGCGGACTGGATGGAGTCACCAGCCCCATGCGAGAAGTGGACACCAACACCTTCTTCACTAACACCAAGTCCATCACATTGGACTCCATCTACTTTCAGGCTGGTTCCCGCGTACAATGTGCTGCCCGAGCCTTCAATGCAAATGGAGACGCTGGGCTGGAGCTCAGTTCCCCTATTGTGGTCATCAGCCGAGAGGAGGGTGAGGCTCTTGGTTCTCAATTCTTGAAGAATTACTAATTCAACAAAGCACAGGGTTTTGTTTGTTTGTTAGTTTTACTGTTTTCTTGGGGATTCAAGGGAAAAGAATTAAGATTAAAAGTTAATGAATTTGTCTGCCATCCTTAGGCTTGTGCCAGCCTCGTATACCTGGCACAGTTGGTGCTGAACCGTTCTCTGCTAAAATCCATTACACCGGCCCGGATGACCCCGACTACCCCAATTTGATCAAACTCACTGTTACTATGCCTCACATGGATGGTAAGTGACCACCTCAACAAACAATTCAGTACTAAGTAAGCAAATGTTACCTGAAATGTCTACAAAGTCCAGGATATTAATATCCACACTTTTTTCCTTAGGCATGCTGCCCGTTATCTCCACACGTCCCCTTTCAAACTTTGAGCTAACCCTTAGTCCAGATGGCACACGAGTAGGTAACCACCGCTGCTCTAACCTCTTGGATTTCAATGAGATCCAAACAGCACATGGTTTCATCACTGACGCCACAAAGAACCCAGAAATTATTGGCGAGACTTTACCGTACCAGTACAGCGTGGCCATGCGTAGCACCAATTCCCTTCGATTCTACCGCAATCTTAACCTGGAGGCATGTCTGTGGGAGTTCAGTAGCTACTACGACATGTCAGAGCTGCTGAATGACTGTGGAGGATCCATTGGCACAGATGGACAGGTAAGGATTTCGAGAATATGTGTCATTCGAAGCTATGATCAATCAATATGTTAAGCCAATGTAACTTTTTTAAGGTAACATCACAAAAACAAAAAACAAAAACTATAAAATTCTATATATAGTTTATACTGTTTGAATGGTTGGGGTCTGTAAGAATTTTTAACGCTTCTAAAAGAAGTCTCTTATGCTGGATTTAGTTAGAAAAACAGTAATATTGTGAAATATTATTACAATATAAAATATCTTAAAAACATACAATTTGTTACAGAAAAAAAGAGATATGCAAATTTTCATCATAAACATATTCATATAGAGACTGAAAAATCCTAAAAGAGTATTTGAAAGTGTATTTCCAGCATCAACACACAAAAGCAGCATTTTTTAAAATCATTCAGTTTACACGTACATTTTTTTATGTGTTTTTCACTGTTCCCTGTGTCCGTAGGTGTTGAATCTTGTTCAGTCCTATGTAACCCTGCGGGTGGCTCTGTTTGTGTCCTATGTCTTCCACTCTCCCGTTGCGGTTGGCGGCTGGCAACATTTTGACCTACAGTCTGAGCTGCGGCTCACCTTTGTGTATGACACTGCCATCTTATGGCAAGATGGTATTGGAAGCCCACCAGAGGCTGAGCTGCAAGGTAGTACTTTAACTACACTGCTTTAACTACAAGGGATACATCATAAACTCAATTCAAAATGGTGAAATTAAATAGACATGAATACAGATTAATGCAGGTTTTAAAACATCAGTATATATCAGTCTTTTTCTCCACCTAAAACTTCAGTGAAAATCACTATAACCTGTCTGATGTTGTTATTTGTGCTTTTATTTTATAGGTGCCATGTATCCCACCAGCATGAGAATAAATGATGAAGGCCGTCTTGTTGTCAATTTCAAGACTGAGGCTCGATTCAGGGGACAGTTTGTCATGTCTCATCCAGGTAACCCAAAATACACAGACACACACTCAGTTCTCACTGCTCTGTCCCAAAGAGAAAATATATAAGCTACAGTACAATGTGCCCCCTACTGACAGTAAACGTCCTGTCACTACCCTCCTGACAGAAACCTTTACTGCCTTTTACTGGTGGTGACATTATATTAAACAAACTTTTTTTTTCCATTCCTATATCTCACTTAAGGGGTAATTAAAAAAATAAATGAAAACAAATGATTTGGAGACTTTGTGCTGTGGATGGCCAAAATAATTCTGATTGCATGTTTCATTGTGTATTATAACTGAGTAACCGCAGCTCGTGACAAACAGGCTCATTGTTAGCATCATAGTTATGCTAATAATACATTTTATGGCCTGTTTGTAACATATTTTGTAATTACCCTTTACTTTGGAAATGATAAACTCCCTGAGTCTGAGCTCTTCTCACTTCGCTTGTAAATGTAAACATGATTCGTTTTGGACCAGATTTGTTTTGGCGCACTTTTGTCGCCATTAATTTCTCATGTCTCAAAAATTACCTCATTGAGATGCATTTCACACCTGTGTCCTCACGCCTTTCAAACTACAGATGGTAAATTCATCCTCATCAGTGCAAACGGATTCATTTCCCTTGGTTATGTCGCTTCTCGATGCGTGGCCTCTGATTGGTTGATCAGTACACTGGCATAAGATATTTCTATCTTTTTGTTATTACTTATTTTACTTATTTTTATTGATAAAACAAACTACACAATTTTTCTTATATTATTAAGACATATACTTATTGTGTCAAAATATTGTCAAATATTATTTTAAATATTACTAAAATAAGTCATGTTCTTAAGTCAAGTTTAATTGGAATTTTAAAAGTCTGGTATTTATATTGGCCTTCAGGAACCACTTTGTCCTCCATGGTAATGTCAGCGGACCACTCTGGACTCACATTCACTCTTTCCCTGATCAGAACTGAACCCACTTACAACCAGCCCATGCAACAGTGGAGCTTCGTTTCTGACTTTGCTGTAAGTTCAAGTCCAGTGTTCTACCTTTTGTTTCTTTTAGGTACTGTCAGTCATAGGAATCATACAGTAAATGCAGGCTATAGATTGTATGAATATTAAAAAGGTAAACTGATCATATGTGTGTGTGTAGGTGAGGGACTATTCCGGCACCTATACTGTGAAGCTGATTCCATGCATTGCTTCACCTAACGGAGAGTTCAGCATACCCCCTGTGTGTCACCCGAGGGAGCCCCTCACCTTCGACATGGACATCCGCTTCCAACAGGTTGGTTTCTCTTTTTCATTCTGAAAATTTGGTGTTGATCTTTGATCCTACTATACGGTTACAATGAATATTTAAGCATGATGCTTATTATTTTGTGCTGTTTCTCAGGTGAGTGACCCTGTAGCAGCAGAGTTCAGTTTGAACACACAGATGTTCCTGCTGTCGAAGAAGGAGATGTGGCTGTCTGATGGCTCCATGGGCTTTGGAGAGGGCACGGACACTGCCTTCATGGAAGGTACTAGAATCCAAGAGTGATATAATATACTTATTTAAATATTAGTTTAGGTGAAAATAGTTGAACTACTAATTCATTCAGTTCCTGCCTTGAGAATGAAACTTTATTCCGATTGGTTCCCCTGTAGGTTCGAACATCTACGGTCGAGTGATGGTGGACCCAGTGCAGAACCTGGGCGACTCTTTCTCCTGCAGCATAGAGAAAGTGTTCCTTTGTACTGGCACAGACGGCTACGTGCCAAAGTATAGCCCTACTAATAAAGAGTATGGATGCCTGGCTGACGCTTCATCCTTGCTGTATAGACTCAAGATCCTGGTATGTAATTTATTTTAACCTCATACCTTCTTGCTTTAATGTACCTTTCGTACAAATGTTAATTATAAATGTAGATCTTCCCACTATGTGAATCTTTATTTGAATAGAGAAAGAATAAGCGTGTCAATGACAAAAGTGCAAAGTTTTTATAAATGCAGTTTAAAATAATCAAAATCACGTGGTTTCATATGATTTTGTGGAGAAAAAAAACTTTTATAATTTTTTTTTTTTAAGTTTAAAATGTCTAAGAATGCTATGTGGTTTCAAAAAAAGCTGAAAAATATATATTTTCAAAGTATTTTTAGGGAGTTGCACCACATGAGATTTTACAGTCTACACTAAACCTGCCTTGTCATAAAGAGGTCAGATTATATTTCATACGTATTCTGTATTTTGGCCACACCAACATGACGTTGATTTGGCAGACAAAAGTTTTTTTCCCCCAAATATTCTGTACCTTTCGTACAAATGTTAATTATAAATGTAGATCTTCCCACTATGTGAATCTTTATTTGAATAGAGAAAGAATAAGCGTGTCAATGACAAAAGTTTTTATAAATGCAGTTTAAAATAATCAAAATCACGTGGTTTCATATGATTTTGTGGAGAAAAAAAACTTTTATAATTTTTTTTTTTTAAGTTTAAAATGTCTAAGAATGCTATGTGGTTTCAAAAAAAGCTGAAAAATATATATTTTCAAAGTATTTTTAGGGAGTTGCACCACATGAGATTTTACAGTCTACACTAAACCTGCCTTGTCATAAAGAGGTCAGATTATATTTCATACGTATTCTGTATTTTGGCCACACCAACATGACGTTGATTTGGCAGACAAAAGTTTTTTTCCCCCAAATATTAATAAACGATGAAGTTTTGCCCCCCCACCCCCCCACCA
>NW_015505196.1:208550-248157 GCF_001515645.1 Sinocyclocheilus grahami | reverse complement strand
CAAGAGATAGTAAAATAGCATTGCATATCAAAGATTTTTAAGGATTTTGTTCTTTTAAGCCTTTGTAATTGTTGTTGTTCTTAAGCAAGGTGATAAAACTGTATTAGAAGCTTTATTTTATTTTAGGTCCCCAAAAAATATCAAAGTTGATTTTAATACAGAAATAAAAGCATGCTCATCATAGCTCATGTTTTCAAGTCAATGTATGTAACTGCATGTTAATTGAATATCTTTCTTGTGTTCAATGAATGTATGAACTTGTTGGTCTTTGAACTTTAGGACAAAGCTCAGCCAGAAACTCAAGCCACCACCTTCGGAGATGTCAATTTCGATGCCACTCTTGCTTTAGATACCCCTGGAGCCCTGCCTTTGGTCCGACAACCTGGATCAGATGGTTTCACCCTGTCATCATCTCCACTCTTCCAGGTCAGAGACTTAACATGTTTTGTAACCATAGTAAAACCCAATTTGAACCAGAATCTTGAGCATTCTTTCATGTTTAATTTATCAGGTAACTGCTGGCCGTGAATGGTTCATCCACACCATCTACACACTCCGTTCTAAAGAGAATGCCAGCCGTGGTAAAAGAAGCCTCGAGTACCACCACGCTATATCCTCCATTGCTGACTCTGGCACCCAATCACGAAGTCGACGTGCAGTACCTGACCCAGAAGCTTTTGAGATCGGTGCTGAGAATAATCTAGGAACCAACATTCAGCACATCGCCCTGGATCGCTCAAACCGACTACGGGTGAGCCAGCCATGGGGTCGTGAGAACTACCTGGAGCACCCTCTGGTGGAGGGGAGCCTAGGCAAAGGGCCTGGTTCAGATTCCTCTCTTCCCGCTGGCATGTCCACATTGCTGGGGGTGGCTGGGCTCATCCTGCTGGTATGCCTGGTTGTAGTTCTGGTGGTTCTCCTAATGCGACGCAAGAGGAAAGATAAAAAGTACCCACCTTATTCCACTTCGTCCTGCACAGCGTACAACAGGGAGCCCATGAGACACAATGTGGACAGCTCTGAGGTTTAAACCGCCCCTGTTCCCTGTTCATTAAGACATGCCAAAACTAACTCTCACTATGGTGCTCTTCTTCTCAAGAAGCAGCTGAAGTTGAGGAGACAGAAAGATTCTGAGATCTAAATCCTCGGTTCAAATGACAACATCCGATATGTGGCTCTTTTGGAGGTTTCCACAGCTTCAATGAAGACATCTTGACTCCAAGACTCTTCATATTACTTGGTCAAACAAAAGGAAGTTGCTTGTTGCCTTTTTCTTAAGATTAAGTTTGAGCTTCATAGTACTAATGTTATTTTAGCGTGCTTCCATCAGTAGTTCTGTGAACCAGAATTGGCCACAGAGATCCTGCTCAGACAAACAGAGTGAATCTGTGCTTCAGCTTGTGTCAAACTCGAATTGAGTTATATATAAATCAACGTATTTTTTCCCCAAGTTCAAAAAAGTTCCATTTTAAACCAGAATAAAAGGTACATTTACTTCGGCATGAAAGCATATGTTGGACATCAAAAGCCTTATTCAACTACCCTGGCAATTTAAACTTGTTCAAGATCATTGGGAATAATCTTTTTTTAATTAGTCCATTTTACTTTCATTCAAATTTTCATAACAGTTCTTCTTCTGAGTGTGCGTGTTCGATTTAAACAAATTGAGAGATGCAAGAACTGGCTACTTCGAACACTGTTGTAATAAATGTATCTATTTTTATATGTTCCATGACATGAAATGCTGTGTACAAGAGCACAGGTCAGCGTTCCCACATGACCGATGTGTTGCTATGCAAAGGGAGCGTGATGTTTAATATTATTAATTCAAGTTCGTAACTATTCAGAATGTACTTATTTTTATACCTTTTCAGGATGTTAAAATGTGGTTTAGAATTACACAATAATTCTGTGTACACCGCTGCCTGTTACATATCTGGTGTTGAAAAGAGAGACTGGTGTAAAAAAAAAAAACTTGAAAACGTGTGAACCACGTACTTTTTTTTCAATTAAAAATCATTACAGATTTACAAAATTAAAGCAAATAATGCTGAATATGCAAATTATAATTTCAAACGGTTTTTTTTGTGCTTTCCCAATTGATATTTGTTTCAATTTATTGTTTAATATTGGTTATTGCTCAGTGTATTATGAATTGTCAGACACAAACCAAGATTTTTTCCACCAATATTTTGTAATATATATCTCACTCTGTATTATACAAATGACTAAATATCAAATAACTCCAGGACACAAGTTTTAAACCCAACAGCTTTAAAGAAGTCTGTGTCAGCGAATACACCATTAGCCTTGTGTTTGAAAACTGCCGTTTTATTAACTGCATATGTTTTTGAGAATTATTTAATGTCATTTTCTTTTTTCTCTGTTAAGATACTTGGATTCTTGTTTCAATATAAATTGCCTGTTAAGATAAATGCCTACTTCTATACCCTGTGACGAGTTGAATTTCTATCATTTCAGCTGTTGTAAGATCAATCAAATGTGCATGATACCCTTGATATGTAACATGTTCCAGGCAGTAAGAAGTAAACTGATAAATTCCAAGTTCAAACTGCATTGAATAAGGTGTGGTTGCAGTTGAGGCTCTCTTACATGCAGAGGTATCTATCAGGATGCCATTTATGATTTAAAGGGATAGTTCACCTCTCGTGAATGAGCGGAAGAGAATAAATTGTTGAATGAAGTCATTATTTTTGTTTCTTTGCACACAAAACGTGTTCTCGTAGCTTCATAAAATTACAGTTGAACTACTGATGTCACATGGACTATTTTAACAATGTCCTTACTACCTTTCTGGGCCTTGAACGTGTCAGAAAGCTCTCGGATTTCATCAAAAATACCTTTATTTGTGTTTCGAACTTTCGAAGATGAACGAAGGTCTTACAGGTTTGGAAAAACATGAGGTTGAGTAATTAATGAAAGCATTTTCATTTTTGGGTGAACCATACCTTTAATATTAACCCATGTTCTATGTAATTGAAATTGCAGTTTTGAAAACGGTTAAAATCATCACAAATTCCATTAGTTGCAATGCCAGCAGTAATCTCCTGAAGTATCATTTTTATTGAGTTTATTTTCAAATGTACATTTCTTTCAGATTCATTAAAAAAAGATATAAAGCATCAGGGTCTGAGGACTCAAAGAAAAAAAGATTTGAGTAGAAGGGAAACAATATAGGCACAGCTTTGAATCAAAAGACATGCTTGAAAAGCCTGTATCGAAATATATACAGCAGAAGCCACTAATGGCGTTGCAACACATCAACAGTGTCTTCTTGTTTTAAGAATGGTAGTTAGTAGAGCTATTTTATTTTACACACACAGTAAAGTTTTATGCTGATGTATTCTGACATGATCTAAAATTAATGAACGGATCATATTTACAACATTCAAAAAAAGTTGCAATGGTAAGGCAATTAGTCTCCAAGAGCTGCAGAACTCCATCTGAAATAAATTATCGAAGTAGCAATAAAATGCATTGATAGACCAGTCACACAGAGAATGAAGAAACATAATACAATTCCTGAAACTACTTGACCGGCTTTTCCTCCCCTCCATGAAGGCATCTCATACTTCGTAATAATATCATGCATCGTAAGCAATTTCAACATACGATCTGCAACACTAAAGACGTCATCTATAGCTGCAAAATAAAATAAAATAAAATAAATGAAAGCTGTTAAACCTTTCAGTGAGTACCTGACCTCGGCGCTTTTGTAAATTGATACCTTGCTTTGAAGAAAATTAAAAGAGAGAATAAAACCAAAAACACAAAACACACAAAACTTCAGAGAAATCTCTTCTCTGTTAAAAACGATCACAGTTCCTGATTCCACCAACAACATTTCATAGTTTCTGATACCATCTCAGACCGTGTAGACTTCTATCCTGCAGAATCCACACCTTAGCCTTAACACACTAGATATTAGATACAAATAAAGGACACTTTTATTCATGTACATAACACTTTATACAGTCTGCCTGCTGTCTTAAATGCAAATGCAAACGATAATCATTTTCAAGCAAACTAACTCACCTTAGCAGATTTGCGGCTCAAGCAACTCAAAACCTTTTGATTGCACTACCGAATTACAACTGAGGCCCAAAAGAATAAAACAAATGAAAAAAAAATAGATGTGTAAAAGTTTCAGATTATCATGGAACTATACACAAAAAACCTTTTAGGCTTCTAAAATGCATCCTAAAAACCCACCTTGGCAGTTTTGTGAACATGGAACATTGTTTAAAAAAAAAAAACACCTTGAGGACAGACAAATTCACCAGACCTGATGCTCCCCTAGCCCAAGGAATAATAATGTGCTTTAACACCACGATGTGGGAAAAACAATCCAAAAATCTGAAACTGTCTGAGTTGATGAGTTGGGGGCAGTTTGTATCCATGTAGTATGAATAATGCTGCTGTTAGCGTAGTTTCACTTGGTTTTCAGCCGAAAAGGTTCGGCAAGTCCTTCAGCCCCTATGCAGAGTGCGGTCCATCCTACTTGGAGTCTGTCAGCTTATACATGAGGATCCCTCGGATCAGCTCTCCCCTGCGCGGGTGCTGTCGTCTAGCAGGAAGCAGTGTAAACTTGCTGATCTGAGAGCTGTGACCTAGGTGCTGTCACACAGCTGTATCTAAAATCAAACGTGGAGGCCTGATAGGAGGTTCAGAGCGTGTGCAGTGCCCTCCGTTCCTCGGCCTCCCGCGAGTCATGACCGTGCACAAAAGAGGAAAGAGATGGGTGTCATTTGGCCCCTTTGTTGGGGGGATCTTGCTCCGTCGACTGCCGTCCATCACTCCAGGCCTCACGTGTGCTCTTCAGTGCTTGCGTTCGCTGCTGATCCACCACCACATAGTCTACCCGCTCGTCTGATGCTGAAATACCAGTCCCGTTACTCTTCTTCTGCAAGGTCAAGATATGAGAGACAGTCAAAACAGGAGAGAGAGATGACAAAAGTACCGATATTTGGGTAAGTTGATACTAAAAAAACAAAAACAAAACTGTAACATCAATTTTCTACGGTATTAGTAGTATATAAATAGATTTTTAAAGATTCTTTATATTAAATAATTATTTGAAAAGTTTAATAAATGTTTCCTTTAGGGATGCACAATGTATCGGTACAATATCGGTTATCGAATGATAATAGATATTTATATGAGGCTATCAAAACAGGAGAGAGAGATGCCAAAAGTACCTACACTAAAAAAAAAAAACTGCAACAACACTTTTCTATGGTATTAGTAGTATATTAGACTTGTGCCGGTATTCGGTAATGCGATATATCACGGTAATGATTATGCACGATATTGTTATCGTGGGCACTTCTAAATACCATGAATAATTATTTATTACAAATTATTCAGAATTTTGAATGCATTTTAAGAATACTTTTCCCCATCAACTGGTCAAAATGCACAACACCGCTGTATGCTGCGTGAAAGACGCGTGCGCATCTGATGTAAACAAGCGCGGACGAGAAGCACATGGCGGAACATGTGAGAGACGCTCTGGATGAAAGCGCACTTTCACTCTCTGACAGTAGATGGCACTAAACTGCAGAAATAATAATAATAATACTAATAATAATTTCATTTAAATGCAGCCGTTACCCCGGAAACATGTTAGAGACGCTCTGGATGAAAGCGCACTTTCACTCTCTGACAGTAGATGGCAC
The DNA here is from genome assembly GCF_001515645.1 of Sinocyclocheilus grahami. NCBI lineage: Eukaryota > Metazoa > Chordata > Actinopteri > Cypriniformes > Cyprinidae > Sinocyclocheilus > Sinocyclocheilus grahami. The sequence goes on along the minus strand of NW_015505196.1, from coordinate 242,458 downwards.
TAAACTGCAGAAATAATAATAATAATACTAATAATAATTTCATTTAAATGCAGCCGTTACCCCGGAAAACCTGTAAACAAAGCAGCTGCACTGCTTTCTGTTTCTGAATCGTGTTTAAATGATTTAAACAGCCATTCAGATTTGTGTATTTGCTATGATGTTCATCACAGAGCCAAATACTTAAATATTTAGACTTAATAGGCTATTTATTATCAAACTTTTTTTACATTTGAATCTGGACTACAACACACCCTAGATATTGTTTGAAAGTGTTTTGATTCTTTATTGTTCGGTCACACTTTACATTAGGGCTTCATTAGTTAACATTAGTTAATTCATTAGTTAACAAACTGCCAATGAAAAATTCTTCTCAACATTCATTAATCTTAGGTATTCCAATATTAAATAACGTTGTTAAAATCGAAAGTTGTAACTGTGTTCTTTAATGAGCTAACATGAACTAAGACTTGTATTTTTAAACAAAGATTAATAACTTCTGTAGCAAATGTAGCTATTGCTCATTGTGAATGTTAATGCATTAACTAAGGTTAACATTTTTCTGTATTGCTTTATTGCATTTAAATGTTCAGTTATTTTTGTTATAAGAAAAAAGTTATTAAACCTGTTATACTGTATTATGACAGCACTTTTTTTTTTTTTAAACTAAATTTCAATATCGTGATAATACCGTATACCGTGATAAAAGCATTAGCAATTAATCGCAACATGAGAATTTGATACCGGCATATCCCTATAGTATATAAAACAAACTTTTTAAAATTCTGTATATTAAATAATTATTTGAAAAGTTGAACAAATGTTTCCTTTAGGGATGCACAATGTATCGGTACAATATTGGTTATCGGATGATAATAGATATTTAATTGTAAATGCTAAATTACCCTATTTTTACCCTTTGCCAGTATGTAATATTCATATAAAGCTAATCTTTAAACACACTAGTAATTTAATAACACTGTTAAATGTAATATTTATAAAATGTTGTGATTCCTAAATTCACTTGTAGCATTACACATTACTTTCAGTTTCAGTTATTAGTGTTTTACTCTGACATCTGGCAATATATTTTTGCATTAAATTTATTTTTCAAATAAAATGTTACTTTATCAGTATTATAAGAATTGGCTTATGGCTATCAGACAGAATTCTGGAATCAGTGTATCTCTAGTTTACCTAACAGTTCTTGTACTTCACATGACATTATTTTAATTTAATGTGAATATTGATATTCGACTTATTAAATAATGGGAAAATGGGTAATTCCATTATTTAAAAAGCTAAAAATGAAAAGACAGTGACATTATTTTGGCAACAGAAGTAAAGTCCAGTATCTCAGAAATGGCTGACCAGGAATTGAAACAACTGCCATTAACTACAGTCTCTTGTCTATGGAAGCCTGTTTCTGCCACTGAATAGAAAATAAAAAAAAGTTAATTGCGACTTTTTCTCACAATTCTGACTTTTTTTTCAGAATTGTGAGACATAGACTCACAATGGCAAGTTATAAAGTTCTAAAGAACTGCGGGATATAAACTCGCAATTGTGAGTTATAAGGCCAGAATTGCGAGATATAAACAGTTTATAATTTATTAATTATAATATATTTTTTTTTAATTCAGTGGCGAAAACATGCTCATGCAAAAATAATAATCCTCAACTGATGTACAGGCAAAATGCACTGTTAATGAGAGAGGCCAGAGAATGACTCTAATCCATCAAGCTGAAACAAAAGCGGATTTCAATCCTATTAATTAATGGCAAAAAGTCTATAACAGGTGTATAATCAGAGCCTGAGGATAAGAACACTGGGGTCAACATGTATTATGCCTCCATTTTTACGCTTGTCTGACTCCTGATGATAAAAAACCTCACCCAAACACATCCATCCATAATATTTTATTTTACAATTCGTCTAATTCTGCTGAATTATTTTTCATATCTTACCTTCCGAGGAGGAGTTGATTTCCCAGGGTCCAAATCGAGGTCCAGGTACTCCACCTGCTTGTCTCCTTTGGGCTTCACCATGGGACTGCCACCTCCATCAGCATTCATTGGTGCTGCTAGTTTCATGTTCTGAGATATTAAAAAAATAAATAAATTACAACAAAAAGGTTGCATACATAGAGATAATAGTCAATGTTGTAGTCAGAATTAGTTATTAAAAGATTTATGCTACTGATATATTAATCTACTACAATGATACTAGATGATGTAAGTGAAGAGTCTGCATTTTTTAAATGCTTAATCTAATCTATTTATCTATCTGTGACATGCAGTCGTTCACCCAACACTCATTCAAATGACTAAATCGGTAATGAGTTGTGCGCACATTATCCTGTCTGCAAAATATGCAGAAATAGGTCTTTCTAAACTCTTTCATTTTGATCTGACAGCTTCATAACTCCTTAATGATCAATGCAAGTAATTCAAAATAATGCTCTACTAGTTCTAGAGGATTCTGCTGAAGACAAAACCTCTGTAGATGTCAATCCAACCTCTAAAAGTGTAATTTGCAAGATTATTTCCATGCATTTTCATGATATGAGTCATAAATGTAATAATTATGTATATGTAGTTTTTCTATACATGTTTCAAAATATATCAAGCCTTCATGCTGCTTTATTTAGTAACTCGATACAAATCAAATCATCAAGTGACAGTCTGGGGAACAATGCTACAATGCACAGTGTATACAATTGACAAAATAACAACACAATCATGCATAGCTATGATTATCTTTGAAAAATCTGGAATGTAAGACCTCATAAAACTCTATGCAAGTAATTTAGGTTCCACTCATGTTGAAATAAACAGGGTTTTTTAACTGAGAAAAAAAGAAATTTAATGACACACATACACTACTGTATGAAAGTTTGGGGACATTTGTTCCATGTCTTCAAAAGATGTCTCTTATGCTTACCAAGGTTGCATTTATTTGATCAAAAATACAATAAAACAGCAATATTGTAAAATATGATTACAACACTATTTATAAACACACGATTTTCATGATTTTATATACAGTATATATACACAAAAACACTAATTGTGTTTTTCAGGCGTTTTCCCCCCTAGGTCATATGTCATCTAAGTTTGGTGAAAGGGATAGTTCACCTAAAATGAAAATTCTGTCATTTTTTTTTTACTCACCCTCCAGTTGTTCCAAACCTGTATGAATTTCTTTCTTCTGCTGAACACAAAAGAAGATATTTTGAAACAGCTAATGGTCACCATTGACTTTCATAGTATTTTTAGATTTTCTGTAGGATGAGTAAAATATGACAGGATTTTCTTTGACAGAATTCACTATCCCTTGAGAACACGCATCCAGAGTGTTGTTCAATCCACCTTCATAACCCTGCTCACCTCATCCTGGTGGTCTAGACCTGACACTTCTCTCTTTATAGGAGTGATGGGAACTGTACAGTAGAAGGACTCATCTCTACAGAATGGAGCAACAGGGAGGAGAAGAGGAGTAGAAAAAAAAATCAAAGAGTAAACAGGAAACAAACGGCAAAGGCACGCAGAGAAACTAGAAATGAAAAATGCAAAATACAGATGAGGCAGACAAGAGGATCCACAAAAGAAGGCAAGGAATAGAATGTTGGAAATAAGAAGCAGAAAAGAGGCAGAGAAATGTCTCTTCCAAATATTGGCGGTTGAATCCAGTGCAACAAAAGCCATACTGTGCAGTGTTATCAACAGTTTTACTGCTGCATGCTAACATGTTAGCAAACAAAACAAGCCATGCACAAAAAGCTCCATATTACACTAGTAAAAAAGTAATACATTTAAAAAAACATTTATTTCATACTAAGTATAGTTCAAATCTATTAACATATTTACTAACATATCGTTCGATACTTACTGATATAAAAATTCAGTAACACTTTCTATGAAGCCCATATTTATATTACATTATAAGGGTATTCTTAGGGCATTATAATGAATGCATAATGCATTATAAAAACCTTATAATATGCTATATCATCTTATGAATATTCATAAGAACCGTTTTAATGTTTTATATTTACCTATTTGAGGTTATAGCTTTTAAGAGTATGATGATTTATAACACACAGTGAACATGTTGCATCCACTTAAGTTACAATGAATTATATTTCTCATAGTTATAATTTATTATAAGTCTCATATCTTACCATCTTTCTTATGCTACTTTACTTAAAGCAATCAAAGACCACTTATAAGTATATTTTTTCTCAAAAATAAGATCAGATATCAGATCAGATGAATGTCTAATATGACACATTTGCTTTGAACTATTTTTATTGTAATATCAGTTTGATTATTTTGATGGTACCCTTTAGACAGCTGTTGATGAGTAACACTGCAACTACATGTCAATTAGCGGTCATTGGAGTATTAGTAGTATGTCTGCTAAATATATGCTAACACTTTATTTTGATGGCTCCCCAACAGACAAACTGACTATAAGTAACTTTGCAAGTATGTCAACATTCAACCAACCCTAACCTTAACTGAAGCCAACTAATACTCGAATGAGAGTTAGTTGACGTAGTTGCAAAGTTGCTTATAGTCAATAGACTAAGGGGACCATCAAAATAAAATGTAACCTAACATATAAACATTGCATTTTTTTCATTTGAAATTATTAACTAGCTCACATCAAAATTAATATTAGCCTCACAGGGAACACTCAAATAACACTCCACACCTAACCACTTACAAGATGTAGTAAGATACTGTGCAGATCTTAAACAATGTCAAGATATATAATCCATTATAAATGTAAAAGTAGATTTAATATGGTGTTCATTGTGTGTTATAAATCATCATAATCTTAAAAGTTATAACCACAAATGCGTATTATAATTGTTGTTATGATTATTTATAAGATGATACAACATATACGTTTTTTTATAATGCATTATTATAAAAGGTATGAGGACCTCAGATGATGCAAACCCTGAAACAACAAACTACCACATTTTGCTGTAAGTTTGATTGCATCATATAATAATTGCTGTTAATAGTGTTCATCGTCTGTTTGATTACATCTTTAATTGATTTTTCCGTACATTTCTGCCATATGTACATTAACTGACAGTCACTACTGATAAGCTACCACTAAATATTGTAGAAACTTAATTTGCTGTAAAGTTGCTTTGCAACGATTTGTATCGTGACCAGCGCTATACAAATAAACTTGAATTGAATTGAATTATGCATTCATTATAATGCCTTAAGAATACCCTTATAATGTATTATAAATATGGGCTTCATAGAAAGTGTTACCAAAAATTCTTATTAAACTTTATCTGGAGTACTACTTGTGCACAATGCACATTTCTTAATATTAAGCCTAAAATGTGTTTTAATGTCACTATTGACGAGGATTGTACGATCTTTGAATAATATCAGTCTTTAAATGCAAGATATTTAAAGTGTACCTGATGTATACTAGCAATAGTTCCACTTCAGCACAATCAAATATATTTCAGTATATCTTTAGTTGGATTTCAGCGCTACTTCCGTGCAATTAAAATGCATTAAGTACAAAATTAGTTGTTCCAATTTAGCAGACTTGTTTAGTATACCAAAAGTACAATTGCATGGTATTTTTATTAAGTACATAAATATGTAAATGTATTTGTAGTATACTTAGCATGACAAAAAATGTATTTCAAATGCATTTTAGAGTATTTATTTTTCACTGACTAGGGTATGCATTTAAATTTAAGAAAAAAAAAATTAACACAAACATGGAGCAACAAAGAAGAAAGGCCCTCCAGGTGAAGACACAACAGAAATAGAAGAAAACCTGGAGAAAAAAGAAAAGTAAAGGTAGGAAAAACTGCGAGGGTTCCTTCTATCAGTCTGTTGAAAGACCGCAAAATACCACCAGCACCAAATTTCTGGGAACCTGCAATTTTATTCTCACTTTAGCCTTTATGCCAAATTATATATATATATATATATATATATAACATTTGGCATAATCCGTATCTTTTATATATATATATATATAAAAGATATGGAAAAAATGGTGCAATCAGGACTAATGGATCAAATCTGCAGAACATAATATGGAAGAAAACTATTGACTCTAATCACTTAATGTTGCCAACATATTTTATAAATAAATAAATGCAACTTTATACATTTACCTTATCATTTAAAAGTTTGGGATCAGTATAAATTTTTTTTTTTAAATAAATACTTTTATTTAGCAAGGATGCATTAAAGTGATCAAAAATATTTGAAAATATGAAATAACAGTAATATAAAATATAGCTATTTTTTTGTGAACTTTGTATTCATCATAGAATTATGATAAAAAAAAAAAACAGTTTCCACAAAAATATTAGGCAGCACAACTGTTTTTAACATTGATAATAATAATGCTTCTTGAGCACCAAATCAGCATATTAAAATGATTTCTTAAGGAACACGTGACACTCAAGTTTGAAGCAAATAAATAACATTTTAAAATATAAATATAAAAACAGTTATTTTAAATTGCAAAACTATTTCACAATATTACAGTTTTTTACTGTATCAAATAAATGCAGCCTTGAAAAGCATAATAGACTTTTTTCAAAAATACTACAAACGTCCAGTCGTTAATGTATGAGTAAATAAATTACTTCTATAATGTATACCTGTTAAATTAATTAACTTTATATACATATGAACACATATTCCAATTGTGAATGCATGAATTATTTAATAATTGAGTGGAACAGTAGCTGTGGTGTTTTTTTACATACTGGTTCATCTGTAGACATATTAGCGTGTTGCATGGTTACATAATTCTCATCACAGTCGTCGGAGTCGCTGCTGGAGGCAGTGCTATGCCCCGAGGACGGTCTGGGGGCTGCGGTACACCTAGAGGGGCTGAGCAGCAGGACAACATTTACACTGCCGCTCACACACACAAACACACAAAGAACAGCAACACAAACTCTCGCTGTCTGGATTAATGCAAGGTCTGAGCTGGACGTCTTTGGCTGATAATGTGGAACCGAAAACACACTGGCAGTCAAAAAGACCTTCAGTGGTACTGATTCACACACTTCCAGCGTTCCAGACACATGAGCCACATGGCACCTACATCAATGTATTAAATCAATAAATAATTCAAGAACACAGTTCATGCCTTTATTGCACTGCCATCACTACCGCTTTTGTTATTATGTGGTGTTAGGTAGTGATGACAGTCGAATCACTTATGAACATAAATTATGGTGACGTTTCACTATCATCGCTACAATTTTACTATTATGGGATGTTAGGACAAGACTACAGGAATGCATGAATGATTAGTTATTTAGCCTGTGGAGTCTGTGGTGTGGAGGCCATGCAGAACCATGCTTAAATACTGATCTGTTGGAGTGGAAACATGCCCGACACTTACTCCCTCGTGAAGGACCTGGTCACGGGGGAACGGACCGGCGCCGTATACTCCTCCCACTCAGCTAGAGGCTTGATCTCCAAAGGGGCCGGCTTAACTGCAAAAAAACCCAGCAGTTTAATGCAGAAAAATGTTCCGAATGACACAACACCACCCAAAGGTTTGGCCTAATACATGGTTATTATCAACAAGACAAGTAATAATATAAAAAAAAAAGATAAATGACAACAAAATGGCGTGATCAAATTTGTGTGTAAATTAGTCAAAAACATTTCTACATAAACCGTTATTATTAAAAAAATTATTATTCATTAAGATTTATAAATATTTACACACAAATTTGCATGTAATTTAGATGGTGGTTCTCTGCTTTTAGCCAGTAGAGGGCGATGTCTGCTATTTGAAAAATAATGGGAGTCAGAACTAAACAAGTAACATTTCTTCAGTTAGACAAATATGTTTCACTTATTCCCCCCCACTTAAGAACCGACTCAAATCAAATACAGGACCAAGTCATGAGAACTGAAATCACACCTGAGGGAAAACTGGAAAGGTTCAAAAGATTGGTCACTGCCAAAGGAAGGTCAAAAATGAGTGATAATCACACATATCCTCTCTCTCTTCCTCTTCTCACATATAAGCAGTATCTGATTTAGTTATTGCATCTGGCTCAAAACTCTGCTGAGCTGAGCCCAATCTGGCAACTGAGAAGTAGCTGTAGCTGGCTGAAACGCACACCAGCTGGTGCCAGTGTGTGAGGGAAGAAAGCACAGACGGATATGCATCTCAAGGCCCTAACTGAACTTTTTGGGCACAAAATGTGGCTTGAGTGAGTTTTTACTAAATAATATTGTAATATATGGTATTATAATCACTTCTTGGAAAAATTGCATCACAAAATGTATTACTTTATTTTTGATGTTTCAGTTTATTTTATTTCATCTGCAGTGAATGGGTGCCGTCAGATGTCCAAAGAGTTGATAAACCCATTTGTAATGTTTTTATTGGAACTTTTTTGGAACTTTCTATTGATCAAAGAATCCTGATATTATTAAGTAGCACCATTTTTTTCAACACTGATAATTATTTAATTTTATTTTATTTAGCACCAAATCAGCATATTGAAATGATTTCTGAAGGATCATGTGACACTGAAGACTGGAGTAATGGCTGCTGAAAATTCAGGATTTTAAAATAGGCTAAAACAGAAAACAGTTATTACTGTTTTTACTGTGTTTTTGATCAAATAAATGCAGCCTTGGTGAGCATAAGCGAGATGGTTCTGTGACTTTTCCCCCAAAAAAACATAAAAAAAATCTTACTGACCCCAAACTTTTCAACATCAGTGTATCTTTGCACTTTCTGATGGCAGGTATATCCTGATGCCATTAAACAAAGCAGCATCAGCAAGCTCCCAAGATTTTATCCAGACACCTGGATTGCTCTTCACACCGTTAGTCATAATACGATTCATCCGCCCACTTTCAGCTCTTGTAAATATGACTCAAAAATGCTTATGCAAAAGTGTTGGTTAAGTGTTTATAATGTTTATGACTCGTGGGTCAGTGAGCAGTTTGACAGTGAAAGGTGTTTGTAGAGACACTGATGATTGAGTGTCAAATGTTAATCAGTTAGTTTTACAGTACCTGCTTATAAAGTGTGCTAGCTTCCCTCCACCAGTTAAGCACAAGCATCACTCTACCAGAACCTTAAAACCTAATCTATCAAAAATTAATTTTCTTAATGACCAACTGGCCAAACATTTAAGAAATCAATCCAACCGCCTTCACGGGGACCGCAATCGGTGCACACTACAGACAAAGCAATGTATAGGCAACGGCATCAGTGACTTAATTAAGGTGGAAAGCCAAGTTCCTCCACACATTGCAGGTAGTGAATGTCTGTATGATATGCTACGTTCACACAGTGTTTGGGCCAGGAAACCATATTTACAATGAATTGTGTCAAAGTAGCTTGAATACTCTGTATGAAAGAATATGCAAAGTGAAGCCCTCTTTTCTATAGAGGTGTAAATATTGTCTGTAACAGTGTAACCAGTGTAACAGGTACTCAAGTAAATGCTGAGTAATATATATGGTTATAAGTCCAGAACATATAAAGAAGTTAATTTGAGTGTACAATGCGGTTATCACTTTAATTTATAACCAAACTATGTGCAAACAGAACTATATTTAACACTCTAAAATATGAGTACTAGAGATGCAAATATATATACATATTTTCATGTTATGGCCGATAACCAATAAATGGCTGATAGTAATACTAAAATTTTGTCAAGATATACATTTTGTCTAAATAAATTATAAATGTATAATATTTAATAAATTTTCATTCAATCAATTAATTATGTGTGATATTTTTCCAAAGTTTAAACAAATCACTTAAAATACTAAAAACTAAAATTTGGAATGCATTTACACACATGATTTAGAATTTTATAAATTTATAATGAAAATGGAAGGAAATGGAAGGTAGATGACAGCAAGGTAAACCTACACTGATAGTTTAGCCAAAAATGAAAATTTTGTCATTAATTACTCACCCTCACGTCTTTCCAAACCTGTAAGACAGGACACAAATTAAGATATTTTTGATGAAATCCGAGAGATTTCTGACATGTTCAAGGCACAGAAAGTTAGTAAGGACATTGTTAAGATAGTCCATGTGACATCAGTGGTTCAACCTTAATTTTATGAAACTACGAGAATACTTTTTGTGTAAAAAAAAAAAAACAGAAGAGAAGAATTGTTGAATAAAGTCAATATTTTTATTTTATTTTCTATGACTGTTTTCTGGGCGTGTTTGGGCCAGGAAACCATATTTACAATGAATTGTGTCAAAGTAGCTTGAATACTCTGTATGAAAGAATATGCAAAGTGAAGCCCTCTTTTCTATAGAGGTGTAAATAATGTCTGTAACCAGTGTAACCAGTGTAACAGGTACTCAAGTAAATGCTGAGTAATATATATGGTTATAAGTCCAGAACATATAAAGAAGTTAATTTGAGTGTACAATGCGGTTATCACTTTAATTTATAACCAAACTATGTGCAAACAGAACTATATTTAACACTCTAAAATATGAGTACTAGAGATGCAAATATATATACATATTTTCATGTTATGGCCGATAATCAATAAATGGCTGATAGTAATACTACAATTTTGTCAAGATATACATTTTGTCTAAATAAATTATAAATGTATAATATTTAATAAATTTTCATTCAATCAATTAATTATGTGTGATATTTTTCCAAATTCTAAACAAATCACTTAAAATACTAAAAACTAAAATTTGGAATGCATTTACACACATGATTTAGAATTTTATAAATTTATAATGAAAATGGAAGGAAATGGAAGGTAGATGACAGCAAAGTAAACCTACACTGATAGTTTAGCCAAAAATGAAAATTTTGTCATTAATTACTCACCCTCACGTCTTTCCAAACCTGTAAGACAGGACACAAATTAAGATATTTTTGATGAAATCCGAGAGATTTCTGACATGTTCAAGGCACAGAAAGTTAGTAAGGACATTGTTAAGATAGTCCATGTGACATCAGTGGTTCAACCTTAATTTTATGAAACTACGAGAATACTTTTTGTGTAAAAAAAAAAAAACAGAAGAGAAGAATTGTTGAATAAAGTCAATATTTTTATTTTATTTTCTATGACTGTTTTCTGGGCCTTGAATGTGGTAGCTCCCTTGCTGTCTATGCAGGGTCAGAAAGCTCTCGGATTTCATCAAAAATATATTTTTTGTGTTCTGAAGATGAACAAAGGTCTTACGGGTTTGGAATAGTGTTGGGCGATATGGTCATTTTTCATATCGTCATATCGCCAGCCTGTGAGATCACCGATACACGATATTATCGTGCATGGGTGGGTGGGGCAAGAGAGACTCTCTGTAGTTGTTATAGGCTATTTCATAACTATTTGGTGTTTAAACCACGCGTACGTGTGAGAGAGAGAGCCTATGGAAGCACCAATAATCGAAAAAATATACTTTCAAACATACAAAAAAAACTAACATGTTAAATATAAAAATATTTAAAACAGCTAGTTCATATATATTCGAATACAACAGTCATACATCGCTATTAGGACCGCGCGTCCTGTGACAAGTCTAAAAGGTCTGCAAAATCAGTCAACGGTGAAAATCAAAAGTATATTTATTTTAAAGACCAACAAATGAACACGTTAAATATAAAAGTATTTTAAACAGGCAAGTTCATATTTTTGGAGTAAAGTTACATTAAACGGATACATCAGTCATACAGCGCTCCATGACGAGCCCTGTTTTAGACTGATAACTTATTATCTCCATATTTTTATAATAATGATGATGAAGAATACGCATCAATATTTTTTGTTAATATGTTGTAAAGAACACGAAATGCTGATGACGATGCAGTTTTCGGCATTTTCATTCATACAGCCGTTCAAGAAAAGATGTCTCGAAAAGATATCTCTTAGTACTCTTGATATGATCTGTAAATATAGGTTTATCACCTTGCAGTTCAATTTTGATGTGGGCTTAGTTTTATAGTCTGTTTTTAAAACATTTCCAATGAGGAGGAGAAGCCTAATCCTCATTTGCGCATGTGTGTGAACTGCGGTGCTGAGGTAAAATAGCGAGGCAATTTGATAATAATAGCCGAATAATAATAGGCCGCCTAACAATAATAATCATCATAATAATAATTATTATTTAATACATTAATAGGATAATGAGCCTAATATCATATTGACTATCGACAAAGACATCTGCTATCGTCGATATCTCTGACTATCGTTGATACACGATACTATCGCCTATCGGCACAACCCTAGTGTGGAACGACTTGAGGGTGAGTAATTAATGACCGCATTTTAATTTTTGAGTGAACTATCTCTTTAATATAAAAGTAGAGGTAACATACAAAAAGGTCCCTAGTTAGAACCATATTCTTTGCTGTGTTAAAATAGCCATATTCTCAGTTTATAAGTCACTTCTATCAAGGTCTTGACAGCTATCAATCAAACATAGTGAGGTCCAGTTTTTAATGAAATTTGATTTGTTCTATTAGTGTATTCAATGTATCATTCACAATTACAGCTTGTTGAAACCTTCACAAAAATACACCTCAGAACTGAGGCGGCAGATAGTGAGAGTAGCATTCTGTCGAGGTACGTACCCTTACGCCGTCTTGAGAATTCACCTATGGTTTGGGAGTCGGTTCGCTCAAGACCGACTGCTCTGTTTATTTTAGGGCTCTGACCTGAATTGGTGAGAGAAAACTTCTTTGTTACATGTCTCCTTTGAAAGAAATCGGCCTGGTCTTCTAAACTTCACACCCATGCAATTTAGCACAATCACGGCCACCTCCATCACTCGTGCCGCTTCTCTTTCGCCGAACAAATATGTGTTGGGCTGCTGCCATGGCAACAACTCTTCATGCATTTAAGACATGCGATGAACAAGGCTTCCCCACAAAGACGAACATGCACAGGGTTAAACAGACACACGTGGGTGAGTAAAGCATTCACACCAACCGACGACACGCCAGCATGTGGCTCAGCCAGACAGAAGGGTTCAGTAATGTCTTTGTAATATTAGAAAGATTAAACCAACTAGTTTTTTCTGCTGTATGCATATAGCTGCCACAAGAAAATACCACAAGTCAACAGTGATGATGGCCACAATTAAACAACCGGTCAAAAACAAAAAAAGATCAGAATATCACAATGATTTCCAAGACTGTAGGAGACTGTTCAGGTAAGAAGTTTGATATAGGAAGAGAGAGAAACCAGGCAGAACAGAGACTAATATTTAGACTAATATAGAACAGCCAATAAAAGCGTAGAGAGAGGACAAACACACTAGGACACAAAGTACACAACAACTGCCTATAAAATACCACCAAAGCCATTTGAATCACTCCATGTTCAGAAAAAGCTTGCAAATACGCAACAAATACAATAAGCAGAAGTCTGAAGAGCAGTAGAAAAAACACTGGGCATTTGAGAATGATGTGAAAACAGTTAGTATTGTGCTTGGCCCATGCTTAGAAAAAACCCTACATGCACTACTTGGCCAAAATCATGTGGACACCCGAATGTCACACCAGTTACTTATGGGGAGGGGGGTGACACCTTAAGGTACAATTCTCAATATAAACTAGTTGCTTATTAGCGTGCATATTACTAGCATATTGGCTGTTTATTAGTACTTGTAGGCACATACTATTGTCTTCTGTATGACCATGTTCTAGACCCCTTAACTCATCCCAATTCCTAAACTTAACTAACTATCTTATTAACTGGAGTTTATTGAGGGAGAACTTTTAGTTAATAGTAATTATGTGTTCCCTATTCTAAAGTGTTACTAAAAAAAGGAAATATGATGGAAAAATGAGCAAACAAAGCATCTTTCCATCTTTTCACGAGAATCAAATTGCCCATTGACCAAGCTATGTATTTGGGCAATGTGTTTTTATAGTAATTTATATCTTACAGAACAAGCTTTTATTCTAGGTTACACGTTATTTGTGTTCTTGCTACACTGAAATTACACAAATAGTAATGAGAAATACTAATTTACAACATGCACATATAGGGTTAAGGTTTGTTTTAGGATTAGTTGCTTGTAATTATGTATAATTGAACGGTATCACATATTTGTCTACGATTAGTCACGAGTGTCAGTGAAATCACCAAACTATACAGGGTTCTCACAGTTATGGCCAAGTGGTGCATATCCTCTGCACGTAACCTGCTGTCTCCTGCATTAGCCAGCGCTCGGAAACAGTAACACGTAATTGACGATACACAATGGTTTCGGATGAGCACAGAGCTGCTGCCATTAATGTTTAGATCAATAGTGCTGTCCAAGCTGGCTGCTGATGTTTCACCCGCTTGTGCAACTTTCAGCACGTCCCCTTTTTCTCTCAGACCAGATTGAAATTCCCCTCGCAGGTCTGGCCATCAAAGAGGTCTTTCACTAAGGCACAATGGGGACAGAGGTGACCGCTCCAGGCTAACGGCGCAGACAGGCTCCCTCATACCCAGGGCTCAGTGCCTATAGACAATAGCTTCTTTTATGTGTGAGGTCACATGCTAACGATTAAAACGCAAAGGTCACTGATACAGCAGTGCAGACTAGTTTGCTAAGCGAGTTGAACGATCTGTAATACGTGTTATAAACGCATGGCAAAAAGCAGACTGAGAACTCAATTAAAGGTGGAAGAAATGTTTCATAAGCATGGGCCGGCACCTGTTAGTGAGAAAGGTGGTAATGAGAGTTGCTATGCTGAAGAGATGCAAGCACTGTACACACTAACACGATCCCTCCTTATACACACACACACACACAAACACACACCACAAGAGAAACAAACCTCAGGGCTCACCTTTACGGTCAGGTTTGAGGTTGCGGTCAACAGGCGGCGGTTGGCATTCGGGCATGTGCACCGGTCTACGAGGTGGGGTCTTGGGGCTGGAGCGGAAGCCCATGTGGGCTGGAGGGGGCACCTGTTTTCCGAGGGAGGAGAACTCCACTGTGCCTGGTGTCATGGGCACATAGTTGGGCTCCTGGATGGGTTCTGATAGGCTGCCAGAGCGCTGATGTGACGAAGAGTGGACGCTCATGGGTACATAGTTCTCGTCCATCTCCTCAGTGGAAACACCTCCCACTGGCACCATGCCTTTATTCTTCTACATGCATCCAAGAACAGGGAAGAAACCGTTAGGGATTCTTAAGACATTTGGAAGACAGGACCTAGTTTTAAAATAGATAAAGTTGATTAATCAGGAAAACTTACAAAATAGTTGTTGAAGCTTTCATTAAAATCAAATGAGCAACTTTTATCTGGGGGGAAGGGACGGGGTATATCATAGCAGTCTTGAGATCCATAATCTGTGAAATAAATACAAAATAAATGAATGCAGTCAAAAGAAGAAAAAAAAAAGTCACAGAACCATCTCTCTTCTGCTCAAAAAGGCTGCATTTATTTTCATTAAAACTATAGTAAAACAGTAATATTGTGAAATATTATAACCGTTTTAATTCATTTTAAAATTTAATTTATTCCTGTGTTAGCAATACTGAATTTTCAGCAGCCATTTCTCCAGTCTTGTGTCACATGACTTTCTTGAGAAAGTTCAGATGAACAGCATTTATTTAAAATATATTTTTTTGTAATCTGTATATCTTTACTTTCACTTTATCAATTTAATACATCCTTGCTCTATATAAGTCTACTGTGTCATTTTTTTAAACAATTTATTCCATCCTTGCTGTATCAATGCATTAATTTATTATAATTATATATATATAGTTGTGTATTATTAGGGAGGCATGTGTGAAGAAGGGAATGTACATAAACAATCTCAATACTACAATACCACCAAACAACACTAGATGGACCCACTCATGACTACATGACCCCCATCGTTGCAGAACAAACAGCTTGATGGCCTCTAATTGAAAATATATTGAAAGAATGAGTTGGCAGAAAATAAGAAATAGCAAATCAAATCAGGATTTAGGATCTCAAAATAAATATGTTCACAATATTGACATTAGCATTCATACTGTACCTGCTCATGAACGGTAAAAAATGCAAAATTGGGTTATATTTTAGCATATATTTCAAGCATTCTGTGAAATTGTAAGAAAAACAAATAAATAATCTGACAATAAATAAATAAAGGCTAGGTTTTTGCTCAAATTGACAGTGATGCCCTTTCCATTATTCCATGTGAACATTAGTCCTTTATCTGCTTTGTTACAGACCACTATACAGAATTTGTTCTAACTGTCAAATAGGCAGAATGGACACTTGACAATCTGTAGTAATGACTACAATGTCTTACAGTCTCAATTATTCATAATATAAATAATTATTTTAAACTACCGTTCAGAAGTTTGGGGATGGTAAGTTTTTTTAAGCTGAAAAAAGCTGCATTTTCAACAGCCATTACTATAGTCTTTAGTCTCACAAGATCCATCAGAAATCATTTTAATATGCTCATTTACTGCATAAAAAACATGTCTTATCAACGTTAAAGGGATAGCTCACCCAAAAAGGAAAATTCTGTCATTAATTACTCCCCCTCACGTCATTCCAAACCCGTAAGACCTTCGTTCATCTTCAGAGCACAAATGAAGATATTTTTGATGAGATCCGAGGGCTTTCTGACCCTCTATAGACAGCAAGGTAGTAAAGAAAGGTAGTAAGGACATTGTTAAAATAGTCCACGTGACATCAGTGGTTCAACCGTAATTTTATGAAGCTACGAGAATATTTTTTGTGCACACAAAAAAAAAAAAAAAAAAAGTAAAATAATGACTTCATTCAACAATTCTTCTCCTCCGCGTCACTCTAGTACCAGAATTGTTGAGTAAAGTATTCAAAAACTATTCTCGTAGCTTCATAAAATTACTGTTGAACTACTGATGTCACATTTCTGTCAATCTTCTTAGTACCTTTCAAATTAATGACATAATTTTCAGGTGAACTATTCCGTTAATATCCGATGTGCTAAAACATTAGTCACATTTAAATTCAGACTCAAAACTCATCTGTTTAGCTGTGCATTTATTGAATGAGCACTGTGCGATGTCCGAACTGATTGCACTATATTTTATGTATAATCATTTTCTATTCTTAACCGTTTTAAATTCATTTTAAACCTCTTAAATCACTTTTCAAAGTTTTTAAATTCCTTGTTTTATTGTTGTGATTATTTTTTTCTTTTCTTTTATGTGAAGCACATTGAATTACCATTGTGTATGAAATGTGCTATATAAATAAACTTGCCTTGCCTAATAACAGTTGCGTTGTATAATATATATGTTTATGTGTGTGTGTGCGACGTTAACTGACTTGCAGTAGACAAATGGTATTGAAGACCATCTTTTCCAATTGCACATTAAAGGCAGTGCACAAGTTGAAGTTCAGATTCCAAAGCATTAGGCAACTTCGACTTCTAGAGATTTTGAGCTTGTATTGTTATTGAACTTTTGCTTTCATAATGATGGTGAAATAGCACAGGTGACTTGGATAATTGATATCTACCTACCTTTGCGTAGACGTGAAGAATCCACTGTACCAATGGTGTTGCTCCTTAGTGCTTTGTTCCCTCCTGTACTAGATGGCACGCAGTAATTCCCATCAGTCTCAGACACTGACCGTGGCACCACATACGTGTCCGTGGGTGACCGCTCAGGTGGAACTGTTCCCGTGGTCAGTAAAGGCTTAGGTGGACGAGGGGGCGGTATCACATCTGTGGCCCCTGAAACAGCCTCCACCCCAGCAGTACGGGGAATCTGGTAGGTACAGTTACTTCCAGGTGTAGGTGGAATATCATAGCTAACTGACAAGTTCCGCAACTGGGCCTCTAAAGAGGGTTTACGACCAGGCGTGTTAAAGACATAGAGTTCACCGGGCTCACCGTCAGGAGCGGGAGGGGAGGACGCCGACTTCGGCAGCAGCACAGTGTCCTGAGAGTAACTTCGGGGCAGGTGGTAAAGACCCTGCGAGTCGGCCGACAACGACTGCCCGCGCGAAGGAGGAGAATCATAGAGCCCAGCGGCATGCTGGGTAGGAAAGAAACCATTGACCGAGGCGTGCCTGGAGGAGGAGGAGGAGGTGGGCGTGTGGTGGGAAGGGAGGTTGTCATTACAGTCGGGTTCGGAGGAGGTAGACTTGGAGCATTCGCCCTGGGCCCTGTAAAGAAGCCCATGCATGAGATACAGGTTATGAGTTAAGTAACTCAAACAAATACCAGCTAAATATATTAAAACAAACTCGCTCCACATCAATACAAAGACAAAAACACCCCTTCAAACACATACCATGCTACTTTATGTCATTATGAAAATCGCAATATGAAATAGTCTTTGTATTTTTAATTAACTGGCAAGAGATAATGTCAGTCAGTCATTACTGCATAATAACTGAATCCTGAAGTGGTTTATTTTGCAATATTGACCAGCCAACTATATCATCTTATTATCACTTACTACACAGCAACTTGGCAATTAAAGATGCATTCAGAGGTTTGGTGCAAAGTTAAAAACCATCACTAGCATCAGAGTAACATACATAAAACTTTTGCAATACGTGATTGTACATTAAAGTACATGAAGAACAGCGATGATAACTATGCTAACTACTGATTACACCTTTATAAATAAAAGGACATAAAATATTGATTTGATAGAACAAAGAGACAACACACTACTAGTTTAATGGGGACATTAAACTAGTAGAGTTCGGCAGACTGGTTGCCAGGGACTACGGTCAAATAAAGTGTAACATCATTACACAATATTTGACCATAGTAGGCAATGAATAACCAAACATTATCAAGTATTCCTGAAAGCTCTGTAATAAGCTTCCCGCTATACAACTAGAACAGGCAAGGTTAGTGCCAAACACAACCACGCACGTCATATTTTACACAAGTCCTGGTTCAAACTATGCATACACACTCTTTTAAAGGGATACTCCACCCAAAATGAAAATTTTGTCATTAATCAATGTCAGTGACACAAGGATACGTTTTCTACGTGTATTTACGCTTTGATTTGAACGAAAACAGCGCATCTGTGTGTCACGGCTGACACAGAAGAGCGTACGCTGCTTGCGTTCAGTGGATATTCTCCAAAATGGCGCTACGGTGATGCGGAAAGACACAGAGGAGACGAATTGTACAAAAAGTATTCTCGTCGCTTCATAAAATTCAGATTGAACCACTGATGGCAGATGGACTATTCTGACGATGCTTTTCCTACTTTTCTGGACCTTGTCAGTGTAATTTACTTGGCAGTCAATGGGACAGTCACAAGCCTCCCGGTTTTCATCCAAAATATCTTAAATTGTGTTCCGAAGACGAACTAAGCTTTTGCGGGTTTGGAACGACATGGGGGTAAGTGATTAATGACAAAATCTTCAATTTGGGGTGGAGTAACCCTTTAAGCACTGAAGGCAAGAAAACATACCAACCCATTTTAGTCAAATCTGAGTAGAATAAATATTTTAGTAAGTTGTTATAATAAGTGTGCAGATTTTCAGGTAAAAATAACAGTATTTGGCAGTTGTGTGTGTGTTGTTTAGTATTGTATTCTTCACACTGATGCTTTTCACTCACTGACAGTCAGGAGGAGCACTCCTGCTCTCACACTCCTCCAGAAGCAGGTATTCCTGCTCCTCCTCTCCTAGAGCAAGAGGAACCACTGGACTACACCACACACAAAAATACATACAATGAGCCCCATATATCCATGTCTTCACCCATAGCACCTGAATGTCCTGAAGCGTCTTAGCAGGAGTGGGCGGTATTCACATTATATAACAGCTGATTTAAAAACAACAGACTCAAAACAGTAGCAGGCCTACATTACAAATTATTGGATGAGCCACGCACTAAAATAGCCAATGTACACATACCCCAGACGTTGTGTCTTACCTGTTAGGCTCAGGTTTCTTGCTCTCACAGTTGAGCAGCCAAAGGTAGTCCTGAGGCTCATCCAGACTGGAGGAGGACCCCAAGGGTCTGATGCTGACAGGCTGGTAGGGAGGAGGCAGGTTGGCCAGTGCAGAAGCCCCAAAGGCTCCTCCTGGCCCTACACTAGGGGCCATATCCACCACCAGACCCCCTGGCACATTTACTTGGTGAGAGATCTTTGCGGAGTCTGTAGAAAGAAGAAGATAGGAGAGAGTTTCACATTTTATGAGATCAAAAGCTTTAAGATACACTTAAGATCAGATCAAGCTCAGGGCAGCATTGTTTAACCAAAAGCTTTTACTGAAACCATCCCTGTACAAAACAAATTAGTATTGTGAAAGCCTCTCCGCAGGCTGACTTCTGGTAAGATAAGAGAAATGGGGGGGAAAAAGGAGTGTGAATTGATCAAATGAAATTGAGAATATACAACGTGTGGTTGCAAAATATATTGGGCTTTTAAATAAGAAATCAAAATACTAATATTAAGCACATTTCTACAGTATACTAAATATTATTAACAATGTGTGGTTGCAAAATCTATCTAATCTATCTATCTATCTATCTATCTATCTATCTATCTATCTATCTATCTATCTAATCCATCTTCTTAAATCATAGCTCTTAGTACTATGACCTGCTTGATTTAAAGACTGGTCTCACTGCAATTATGTACATTTTCCAAATACACCTCCAATGTAAGTGCATTATTACAAACACGTTTTTCCATTGTTTTTTTTAAAGCTAAAAGTCGGCGACAGCAGGCTAGATACTGTATGCAACCAAAAGTGTTCAAAGACCCCATGCAATTGTTTGACGAAGGCAGTTTTCCTTCCTATGTTGACATACTTCCTATTGAAACGTTAATGTTAATGTGTGACATATTAAAGGGTGCATTCAAATCATTTTGGCAAGATTTTGATTATGACATACGTCAACTAAATGTATAAAACCTGAATAAAAACAAAGCAAGAACACATTCTTTATTCACAATTTTGCCCAAGTTTTAAAATGTATTTTTAACAGATCAATGCCTTCCACCAACAAATGACTTGAACACACCTGACGTTGTAACTAAGACTTTTAATTACTTCCTACGAGGATTTAACCACGTCTTTAAACACACACACACACACACACACACACACACACACACACACACACACACACACACGCACACACACACACAAAACAATAGGTTTAAGCTAAATCACAATTCATGTGATGATATGCTTCTTGCTAATCGGCTACAGGTGTTACTGAGAGAAGAACCAGCTGATTGGACAAAATCATTGAGAGCACAAGATGGCTTGTGAATATTTTTATGTTCTCAAAAGAGGAATATTGTCAATTTCATCTTCTCAAGGCTAATTTTGGCAGTATTTAGGAGTACACTAACAAAGGTTAGCTTTAAAGCTAATATATATGGGCTAAAAACAACAAAACTCCTTCGATTTCCTTGGGTCTTAAAGCATTTTACAGCATTTTACAATAAATTGATTGAAATTATGTTCAATTATCCAGATATATTTTGAGGATAAGATTCTAATCGAGAGCAGCAATGACCATGTTACTTTGAGGGAGAGATAAATATTGGTTTTTGTAATGGGACTGATCAAGGTTAAGGCCGCCATCCTACACCGGCTGTGTGAAAGTGTAGAACTGTGTAGAGAGGAACCCTGAACACAAGACGCTAATGAAAGTGCCACTAATCCAAAACGGAGTCTCGGTTTTTATGTGGCATCAAGGATAGCTTGTAAAGATTTTTGTCTATGTTCTTTTAAAAGAGCTTTTCTTTATCTCTGACTTTTTTATTTTTATTTCCATCTCTCTTTGAACAGCCTACTCTCAAGGTCAGTGGAGTGCGGCTAACGGGGTGGTTGTGCATGGTTTTGTACAAGTCTCTCTTCAAACTCTGCTTTGAGTTATTCAGTAAAATGCACACAAACACATCACTTGTGCGCACACACATTGACACCCACACACACCCACTCACTCACTGGGTGCATTTGACTCTTTCTAAGTGCATGCAGCTCAAGGCTGTCAGGGCCACTTTGTCTCTTTCGGTCTCTTCACTTTTTTTCCCCGTTTTCCTCCTTCCCTCATTCTTCTCCCCTCCCCGCTCTTGTTTGTCAAGCTTGCTGCTGAATCATCCAAGACCTGGAAAATCCCCCCCAACATATTTGCATTCTCAGTACCCTGTTTAGTGCTGGTGGCTAATAATGGCAGGCTTCTATGTGTATCAAAATAGACAAAATTGACAGTTTAAAACTGTTTGGTCCTTTTTTGATATAATGCATTATCAATTCAGCAAAAAAGTGAATGACAATGTGACAATTCAACATTTGAGGTGTCACAATACCAAATTCAGTAGTAGTACTCATCAAACTTCATGTATTATTGTGGTCTTAGACCTTTAGCCAATTACTGCAGAGGCATTGATCATGAATATTAATTATTACGTGATGTTCTCACAGAAGGCTTAACTTTTTAACTAATTAGTTGTCAAGTTGAGAAGTAGTTCATGAATATTCAGTTACTTGCCTGGATGCTCGCAGCAGGTTACCAAACAAAGCATGCATGGCCAAATTAATATAAAAAAAATTATGCCTAAATTTAAACGTAGTAGCAAACACATTTTGTTGACTTGCATATAAAAGGAGGTAAAAGCAGGCCAACACAGTCATCTGCACTGTAGAGCCATTAAATAGACTAGATAGATAAAAAGAAATAAAACTATTATAACTATTATATATAATAAACGCATTTCCATTTTGCATAATGGCTTATCCTGAAATAAAGCAAATCTCCTAAATTATGCATCAAACATATGGAACAAAATAGAATGGAAGGGCAATAATTCTGACTAAAATATAAATTTTGCTAATGTTTTGCATCCAAAAGTGGAAGCACTTCAAATATCTTACAACATCTTAATTATAACAGCTCACTTACAAGTCAAACTCACTAAAACAGTGTTCAATAAAACAAAACAAAAAAGAAACTTTTCTTTGGATTTCCCCCTCAATGTTTGTGCACTGTTACACCCCTTCTCTCATATATTTCCTGTCTTTTCTCAACTGTATCTTTGCAATAAGGTAGCAAAAGTTCACAAAACGGTGAAGGCCAGATGTACAACCACAAGCGTTTTCCAAAGCCATAGCTTAAACATAAGCACTTCCTCATTAGAAACCAACATGAGCATCATTTACCACAACAGAATTCACACGTTTTTAGGACTTCACATCACTTTTAAAGAAGGCCACAGTGAGCCGACAGCATCTAAGATCAATACTGCTGAGCTGATGGAGACCCCTGTGGTGCCACAATTAGTCAGTCATAGGGGGGCACTTTGGGCTTTGGCACTTCGATCTAGTATCTGCAATTCAGTGAATGACCATTATGCCTGCAGGGCCTGGGAGTGCAAGAATCCAAACCATAGATTTGTCAATAAAATACTTAGGGTGTATTCACACTAGGGCTGTCAAAATGGCTGAAAAACTAAATTCGAATTTTGTACTTAAATATGATCAAAATTTGAATTATATTCGAATTTAAAATGCATAATATCAGTTAGGGGGAAGAATAGCTTTTGGCTTCTCTTTTGAGGCCATGAGGGCGCACCGAGCAAAGATGTACTAATGCACGTTTATTCAAAGCACAAGATAACGACTATCTGTGAAAAAAGTGCATAATGTTTAAAATAATGTTTATAAACCAATTATAATTAATTAAGTTGCTTAAACAACTATAAAAAGAACAGCATCATGTATGTATGTATGTATGCATAGTTTAATATAAAGGGCGGAAAGCCAATCACAGAGAGCACATTTTTCATTTAAAAACATGAGATGCAGCGGGATGGGAAAAAACCCGCTATAAAGTCTTGATATATGCTTTTTTCAAAGTTGAACTTGCATTAATTTTACATGGCTTTCTAAACATGCGGCTCCTTTGTGCGAGATGCGAGTGCAACGGTGATGATGTCCCTCTAGAAAATGCGCGAAATATGCATTCTGTGTGAACTACTTGGTTTCAGTTTTGATGTAAACAAGATCTTCTCTGCACTGATGTTCTCTTTTTCCACAATATTTTGAATGAACAACGCAGCAGCACCGCATCTAGTGGCTTCAACTGGATAGGCTAACAAAAACATTATAATGCAACGACACTTACATCATCATCGCATCTCGTGCGCCACTGATAAGGCTGCCTCCTTAACGCACACCTAAAATTTGAATGCAACATTTTTGCATTCGAATGTGGATTTTTCGAAATTCAAATTTTTTTTTTAACAGCCCTAATTCGCACAAGGAAAGTCCGGACCAAATACAATGTTGAGTTATAATTTTTTTTTGGTGCGGTTCGCTTTCACACTGTCCTTTTTTGCAAGTGAACCAGAAATCGTAAACAAAACGACACGTGTGCTAAGGTCATCCATTCACTGGACAGAAATTCTCAAGCAGGGAAAAACAGGAAGTGCAAAAACAGGCTAAACTGAAACGGTCTGAAATCATAATCATTAAATTCCTAGGTGTGTATTTGCATGCGACACAATTTACCTTCCGTATCGGTGGGGTTGAAGCCACAGATATCACAGATGCAGCGCACCCACTTGTTCATCTCCTCTTCAGTGTCTGCCACCAGGTAAAAGATCCGGTCGATAGTCTTGATGTCAAAGATGAAGCTGTGCTCCAGGTCCTTCTTGTTGAATGTGAGACCGGCGTCCACCTGCTCGCACAGGTTCAGATCGATTACGCGGATGGGCTTCTTGGCATGGTCATTCTTGTAATACTCCAGCACATCTGGGTCTCCTGTCAGCCTCCCACTGCGCAGAACAAACCATCGCTTCTTCCATGCCTAAAAGGAGAGAGAAGAATCATTTGATTCATGTACTACAACACATTTAAAAGAGTCACATGACTAATGAAGAAGCCACTTATTGAATGATTCTCTTGATCAATTGTGCTAATATGTACCATTGAGACAAGTCAGTTCCATTGATGGCCATCTTGACAAAGTTTCGGATAAAATTGTCTGCTCAGACATGATGATTGTAAATCAAAAAGGCTATATTAACTTCCAAGACTTCCATTTTTACAGCCATACTGACCATTGCAATTTCTCCCACTCTTTTTTTTATACAAGTGGTCCTCATATCTCCACATGTATCATACAAATCTATTGGATGGAGTTTAGACTGAACATGTTCACAGCCTACGAAAAGTTCATCAGACTGACCTCTCTGGAATATTCATGCTGTTATGTAATATTATTACATGAGAGCCATACCAAGTTAACACTGACTAACTGTAGGAAAAGCATTGTGAGATGTTTCAGCCCTACAAAAAAAAAAGTCATTGCAGGTGTTTGTGACATCTGATCCTATTGATCCAGCCAAATGCAGTGGACATTGTGGGCTCACTCTGGCAAAACTCCACTCAAAACTCTGTTTGGAGATACTGGCTAAACCCTCTGCAGACTGACTTTAATTTAACACCACCCAAAAGCCTGCGAAGCACTCATGCTAAAAGAGGTAACTGACAATGACAGCTTGATTATGCATGCTTTCTCCCATTTAAAAGAGAGGGAAAATGGAAATGCTGGTTTTGTATAAAAAGCAGAGTTCAAAATGTCACGGATTGTGACAAAGTGAAGGGGGCAGCAGTTCAACTCTTAGAAAACTAGCCTTCATGAATCTATCAGATGGGTGGATGTAAAACAGGGTGGGAACAAAATGAAAGAGGGCAACGTGAAAATGAAAAGCATCATAAGAATGAAATAATAAATTCACCAGATGGAGGGAAAAAACATCCATTTACAAAAAGATGGAAAGAAACTGGATAAATAATGCTGTATGGCATAATGGTCGACCAGAAAGTTATTATTAATATTCATTATGATCACACTTTATTTTAAGTACCAATTCTCATTATTAACTAACTATTAACTATGACCTTTGCCTCATTAAATACGGTAATACTTTATTTTAGGGTCTCTTAACTAGTTGCTTATTAGCATGAATATTACAAGAATATTAGCCATTTATTAGTACAAATTAAGCACATATTAATGCCTTATTCTACATGACCTTATTCTACATTCCTAACCCTACCCAATACCTAAACTTAACAACTAACTTACTAACTATTAATAAGCAGCAAATTAATTTATTGAGGGAAAAGTCATAGTTAATAGTGAATAAGTGTTCCCTACTCTAAAGTGTTACCAACAACTAGTTAAAAATAATGAGTATGACATGCATGTGATATTCATATTTTGTATATTTCACATATATTAAATTTCAACAAGCTCACATAAGATAAAAACATTTACAAAATATCAAGACTATTTTTTTTTAATATGTAGCCTATAATATATTCATAATATAAAAAGAAAATATTCAAAACAAATGGCATCACATAGTGAGAGTACATTTAATTATTTCCAAAACACTATTCCAAAACACTATTTGCTTTAAATGAATGGTTATTGTCATGGTGTAAAGAACAGAAACAAGATTATTTGAATAGTGTTTTAACTAGTAATTTAAACAATTAGTTGGTGCAGAATGAGTACTTGATTAGTTGGTTACTTGTGCACAACCTTAGCAGATATTCAACATAAGACCTAAATACAGCAAATATGTTACCAAACGAAGTTCCAAATAGGGGAAGAAAAAGGTTTTCTTAGATTTGCCCTTAAAAGTGTCATGAAACCCTAAAACACATTTTATGTTAACATATATGAACAGGTTGCACATCAGTAAAAACAACTTTAGCACTCGTTATGTCTATTATTAAGGTAAAAGTGGTTATTTTTTTAATTTTTTGAAGCAATATTGTTCTTCTGGTTCAAAAAGCAATTTTGAGCCTACGTCACGAAAAGTGACGTATATGTGTTAATCTGGAGTGGTGATTGGCTGCCGTGGCTGGAGAGTACACATCTGCGTCATCAGTTTTCTGAGCTTTTTTCAGTATTATTCATGAGAATGAACTCTTATGATCCAATCACTGCTCTGTATTATGCATGAGGTAGTCTTACAGCGGAAAATTCAAATCTCATGAAAGAGCTACCATACTGTCAGTTCATTTCCAAACATGACCGTAACAATATTTAATATGACAACACGTGGGGAGCGCATGTTTCTGCGTGGAACGCCGCGATGGGTTTAATGACACATCAAATCATGAGTCATTATCTGCTCGTCTGATCATGAGCGCGATGACACGACAGATTCCGGAAAAATCCAAAATAGAGTAAACAGAAAGTAACTGCCTTTATTCTTTCTGTTTTAAAGATATTTTAATATTCATTTTTCTGTATCATGAGTGTGTTGTAGGTCTGTTTTATTGGTTGTTTTCTCCCCTCTTCCCACCCTCTACACTCCCACTTTCGACAGTTTTACACGCCCATTTCTGGAGTCTTTTTCAGATCCAAGGTGTGAAAGACCAGTGCTGTAACAGGGGGGTTTCATGACAATTTAAACTTAAACAGACCACTCTGTCTTAAACAAGATTAGGAAATTAACCCTGAGGAAAAGATCACAGGCTTCTGTCATTAAACCACCAGACTGCCAGGAATCTCAATCTGTGTTGTTGTTTATTTTTTACCATCAGGTTTGGAGGGGATTAACAATGCCATACTTTACCCCCTCTCAGCTGTTTTTCCATCCACAGGGTTCTCTTTGTTAGACAGCCAAGCTCTGGCCCTCTGGATATCACCCCACCGCACGGCAACACAAGAGGCAACAGCCCCGCCATGCCAAACCAAACACACACACACAACATGACACTCAACAACTGATCAGCATGATAGACCTAATTGTGTGACGCAACCTAAATTTCCCAGTGAATACCATCCGAGCATCATGTCACCCATATTAAGTTTGGAAAGCTCAACAGTCTCAGGCTGAACTTTTCCCTCTGCTAACATTCTAACTGCAATATAGACTCAAAATTAAATGATAAGAGGTAAAACACAACAGATGGGAGTGTGACAGGACAGGTCCTACAATTAACAACATTAGCTTTGCTCCTCTATTATGGTTTAACCAACACAGCGGCCTCTTAGATTCTAGCCGCCGCTTCAAAACAAAGCATTTGAAGCTCATATTACACAGATAGTGTGTGCATGTATGTTTACTGGCAGGAGAGAGCCCCGGCTAACCTGTCACACGGATCAGCTTACGTGGGTACAACGACACAGACGGAACAAAAGATCATCCAGAGAATTGCTTCAGTGAACCGTGAACATTCAGGAGAACTCGCGTCAAACAAGAAGAATGCTGAAGTTTAAATCAATGGAATGGGAAGGAAAAATTTAATAAACGAATAAATTACAATTTAAGGGTCACTGACATGATGCTATGTTTTCATCCAAAATCAATTTATTAAAAAAGTATAGTATAGTATCAAGTCATAGATAAAATGGCTTAAATACACCTTTCATTGAGAACATTTGGTTACACTTTACTTGAAGGGGTGTGCATAAGACTGACATGACACCTTCATAATCATGACATGACACCTACATAATCATGACATGACACATGTCATGAATATGAAGGTTTTTTTATGCATGTTTATGACAACTGTCATTAAGTGTCATTCACTCAGTTATGTAATTTATAATGCAAAGATGACATTGTTTGAGATGTCTTTGCTATGGGCTATGGTTAGGGGTAAGGGTAGTGGTAGGGTTAGGTCAAATAATGTCATATTTGCATTAAAAATGACATAACTGAGCGAATGACACTTAATGACAGTTGTCATAAACATGCATAAAACCTCCTTCATATTCATGACATGTGTCATGTCATGATTATGAAGGTATCATGTCAGTCTTATGCACACCCCTTCAAGTAAAGTGTTACCAAATTGTCTCTATACTGTAACTTGCTTCATTCAGCACCTCTAAGGATGATTTCTATCTTGTGTTATCTTATTATGTATTGCATAATCTTATTATGTTTTGTTGCAATTACAAAATACAAAGAAGATTATTCTGTTGAGTTTTCTGTGACTGAAGCATTGAATGTAACAATAATCTTTGCTTTAAATTGTCTCTAAAGGAGAATACATTGCTTGTATCAGTTGCATGGTGCCCCTTGCCCATACTGTGAATCCAGCCCTGAAAACAGTAGCTATGTTTCCATCTACCAATTTTTAAGTGCATTTTGGGATATCGCATAAAGAACGCTGGATGGAAATGCCTAGATACGCATAAATTCTAGAAATGCGAATAAAAAACTTATGCGATCAACTAAGTAGGATAAATTTCTTATCCAGTAAGAAAACATGCGCATAAACTACGATGGAAACATTTTACCAAATAAATTCCTTAATGGGCATCAAAAAAGATGAGATTTTGTGATGGGACAACATAAAACTGGACCAACCAATGGACCAGTCTCATTGCACAGCATCTGAAATGCTAGTTTTTCTTCGTGATATTTAGCGAAAGTTAATCAGGAAGTGACGATATTGTTCTCTTCAACTCACTGGATGGAAACGTGCTTTATTTGCAAATGTTTTATGCGATATTCCAATTTTGCGCATACGTTTAATTCGTAACTTTGGATGGAAACATAGCTATTATAAATATTTCTATTTCAATGGAAACATATACAATCCTAAACAATAGCAGGTTTTGAATGGTTGACTAGATAGCAATGCCACAAGGGTGATCAGTTTGAAGTTTGTAAAAATTAACCATTTACTTGTGAAACTGTGAAGACTGTGATTCTAATGAAAACAACAATGACAATGCATATTGTGACTTTGTATGTGTGATGAAAATGTCAAACAAAAGACAAAATGCAACAAAATGCAGTTACAATAAAGAATACAATGAATGCATGCTTTATTTAAAGTAAAAGACAATATGCATGCCCTTTTGTAAGTCTAAGGCACTTTCACAAATCAACTGTTATAATTAGACATAGTAATGTGTTTATATGTATAAAAGGTTTGGTTTGTTAAAAAAGAGAGAGATTTCCCTAAAATAAAGCTGGAAAGAGATTAGCAAATGAGCAGGCTATTAGGGAAATGGACAGTCAAGGCCCCTGGGGGCCACAGAGAGGAGAGGCATGAACACGAAAAGGGGAGGGAAAATGTGGTTGACATTTTTTTTCTTTCTTTTTTTTTTTAATACATCAAGTAAAATAAGATCCCTCATTTAGCAGACGAACAGTAGTGAGGAACACACTGGTTTATCCTGCACCGGATCTCAGCTCAAGAGTTTCTCTAGCTTACACTTGTTAATATTACACACTTCTACTATGGCTCACAGAGTCCTGCACTTCTTCGCTGACTTCTTCGTCTATGAAACAGCCAAATCGGTTGTGGTGAAGAGCTGGTCTGTTGGAATCATCAACCGTGTCACCCAGCTGTTAATTATTCTTTATTTCATCGGGTAAGCGTTGATTATTTCCTTTGATGATGAATGTAAATGTTTTAAATAATGATATAAAAAAACAATTTGGGACTTCTATCTATCTATCTATCTATCTATCTATAAAATTGTAGTCGATACATTTTTGATGATTTACATAAATTACTTACTGATTTGCATATACATACATAATAATGCATACATATATGTGTGTGTGTCTGTGTGTGTGTCCGATGTATTATCTGAGTAATTTTAAGTATTTATTTATTGATTAAGGGAAAAACTATGGGAGTAATTGATATTAGCCTTCATATTATCCATTTAGATGATCTTTTTATTTAGTATTTTTTTTAATGAATGTCCTTCATAATGAACGTTCAATCATTTATTTGTTTGTGTGCGTGTTTGTATATTCAGCTGGGTGTTTATGCATGAAAAAGGACATCAGCTCCGGGACACGGGAATCGAGTCTGCGGTCATGACCAAAGTGAAGGGCTTGGGCAAATTTAACAACCGTGTGAATGACGTGGCAGACTATGTAGTTCCCTCGCAGGTCAGCAAATGTCCATTTTAATGCTGAAATATGAAACTATGCATTTCATAATCCTGCTCTCTGTGAAGTCTTGGGTGAACATTTCTGCACATTTTTTCAGGGTGGTTCCTCCTTCTCTATCATCACCAGCATGGTCATCACAGCCAATCAGACTCAAGGACGATGCCCTGAGGTGACACACAAACCTCAGCTGACTTTATATACTTTAAATATGCTCTCTTATGTACTTTAACACATGCACTCTCTCTACTCTTCTCTTGTCTGTCAGACTGATCATAAGTTTAAATGCACTACTGATGATGACTGCATGGCAAAACTGGACTCAAATTTAGGAAATGGTGAGTTCATTGTCTTTTCTGAGATCAGTACTACTAATACTCATTATACTTCAATGCATAATTATATAGTAGTGATTGAAGCATGCTAATACTTTCTAGATTGCTTCAGATGCATGTCTCCTTTATCTCAGGTATTATAACGGGCACATGCTTGAACGATACTAGTGGCACAACAGGATGGTGTGAAATTCAAGGCTGGTGCCCTGCAGAGGATGACAACGTTACAGAGTAAGAAACACATGCATGAAGTGGAGCTTTTTAGATTTGTAATTCAGATATTGTACACAGGGGAGTTATCTCGTAATCCAAAATGGATTGGATTAAGCACATGTGAGATGCATTAATTAATCTGCTCGCTCTTAGAAACTCAATGAAAGAGGTGGAGAACTTCACCATCTTCATCAAGAACAGCATTCGCTTCCCTAAATTTAACGTCACTAGGTGAGTTTCATCAATCAAAAAAACATACTGTTGTGAGATGCCATTTCTTTCTGAAATTAATCTCATTTAAATTAGGCCTGTCAGTGCAATCTAAGAATTTATCACTATTAATTATGCAAAAATGTTCACTGATGTGGAAATAGTGCTGGTGTTCATCTGCCACATAAATTTAATCTCTTGCAATGATCTTAATTTTCTAATGAAATGTGAAAAATGTGATTAATTTGAGATGAAATGTGATAAATGTGATTGTCAATAATTCAATTAAAATTTGTATTTTAATTTAATTAATATATCCCCCTTTGCAGCAAAGAAAGTTCAAACGGACAGAATAATAAAAACAATAATAATATCATTTTTTTAATTATGTCATTGCTTCATATGTCCTGTTTCTCACTCTCTTATCTTCACAGAGGCAATTTCCCTTCAAGCCTAAACAAGTCTTACATTCAGAGCTGTCATTACGACCCGGTGGACCATCCGTACTGTCCGGTCTTTAAAGTGGGAGATATCCTGAGACACATCAATCAAAGTTTGGATAACATTACTGACAAAGTAGGTCCACTCAGCTTTACCTCTCATCTGACCACTCAGTTTTCAGTTTATCAAAGAGATCTATTTCATTATATTTTGTAAACTATCCATTAAATCTCTCTGTTGACTGCTGCTGAATTCTTAGAGAAAAAGTTAATATGTCTGGTCTTGATTGGTGTGGTGTTAAACAACAGTCTGTTCTGTAACCAGAACGTGCAGTTACTGCAGAGCAATTGAGATCAGCTTCAAAACACAATATATAGAGGGACCCCTAAAGCAGGGCTTCCCAAATGAACCCTTGGGGGTTCATGAAAGAGTTGCAGGGGGT
This sequence comes from Sinocyclocheilus grahami, assembly GCF_001515645.1. Lineage (NCBI taxonomy): Eukaryota > Metazoa > Chordata > Actinopteri > Cypriniformes > Cyprinidae > Sinocyclocheilus > Sinocyclocheilus grahami. The sequence goes on along the minus strand of NW_015505196.1, from coordinate 209,934 downwards.
TTTGGGGACGCAGTGTGTGCTGGGTTCACTTTCTTTACATTCACATCTGCATAATTTCCAACACTTTTTGTGTACAGAAGTTAACAGCATTTCAACAATATCCCACCAAAATAAATGCTATACTGGATTTAACATATTAAATGCAAAAGGGTTTGAATGTTTGAATTTACGTTTAAATGTCATATCTCAGTTCAAATCGCATATAAGCTAAATAATAATAATAATAATGTAATTGATCACAATAAAATACTTATAAAAGAGATCAAATATTTGATCTAACTTGCATGTCATGTGACCGTGAATATGTAAATGTGTCGTTAAATTATTTAAATATTAATTTAAAAACAGGGAACCAAAAAAAAACAAGTAGTGCATAGAGGTTTACTGTATAGACCAATTATCGGTTTGTAAACATTCAGGATGCGCGTGCATCATGGTTGCAGAAAACCCGGGAGAGATAGCCTTTACGGCTAGAGAATTTCATGGATACGGTACAAAATAGTTAGGTTTAAAAAGATTAGAAATTATATTGATTAGATGTCATTTTCAAAATGTTCTCCGTATATTACAAGAGCTTGTCACAATCTACAGTGTATGAAGCTAAAGGTTTTTGGGTTAAGGTTCATAATGTAGAACATTTTTAACATTGTGTGCTGTATGTGCAGAGGTAGCTAGCAAACAAGTAATACAGCTGTTAAGCTAACAGTCACATTTAGCTGAGTAAGATCATCATGATTGAGAACTGTTGGATACTGCTGGAAATGCTGGTGTAATGGGGTATCCTATTTATTATTTTAGGATTTTTTTGTTTGCCCCAGTGAAGCATTTCTATTAATATAACTGATTAAGTAGTCAAACTCATTCCATATCAGCAGAATAGTGTGGTACAGAAAGCCTATGTCCATAGAAAAGTTTCTGAATTAATTATGTTACTGATACCTAATGGTCAAAAGCAATAGCAAAAGTAATAGGTCGATTTTATTCAACTGCAGACAAAGATTTTGAATAGCTAGGCTGGCTTGTACACTATATTGCCAAAAGTATTGGGACACCCCCCTCTAATGAGCAGGTTTGACTACTTTAGTAATATCCACGAGTACAAATCTTAATGTTTAAGCATATAATGCTATTCTAGGGAATTGTGTGCTTCTAATTTTATACCAATAATTTGGACAGGACCCTTTTCTATTCTAACATGACAATGCCTCTGTGTGTAAGGCAAGGTAAAAAATGTTTTTAAAAATGAGTGATTGAGTCAGTGGGGAAGAACTGGACTGGTCTGCAGAAAAGCCAAGTCCTAATCCCAGATGAACACCTCTGGTGTGACTTTAAATTCAGACCTTGAGTCAAAAACTCATCACCAAACACCAGTGACTTGTACATA
>NW_015505196.1:180533-196747 GCF_001515645.1 Sinocyclocheilus grahami | reverse complement strand
TTTCCAGCGATATCGTTGACTTGATTGCAAAGATATTATTTAAACTGAGCTGGATGTTGACCTCACTGAATTCAATGATGAACTGTCTTTAACTGAAAAATGAGTGTTTACTATTGTCATTTTGCATTATTGACACTATTTTCCTAATTAATGCTGTTCAGTTGCTTTGTCACAATCTGTATTGTTAAAAGCGCTATATAAATAAAGGTGACTTGACTTGACTTGACTATTCAAAGATTATTTGAATAGTGTTTTAACTAGTAATTTAAACAATTAGTTGGTGCAGAATGAGTACTTGATTAGTTGGTTACTTGTGCACAACCTTAGCAGATATTCAACATAAGACCTAAATACAGCAAATATGTTACCAAACGAAGTTCCAAATAGGGGAAGAAAAAGGTTTTCTTAGATTTGCCCTTAAAAGTGTCATGAAACCCTAAAACACATTTTATGTTAACATATATGAACAGGTTGCACATCAGTAAAAACAACTTTAGCACTCGTTATGTCTATTATTAAGGTAAAAGTGGTTATTTTTTTAATTTTTTGAAGCAATATTGTTCTTCTGGTTCAAAAAGCAATTTTGAGCCTACGTCACGAAAAGTGACGTATATGTGTTAATCTGGAGTGGTGATTGGCTGCCGTGGCTGGAGAGTACACATCTGCGTCATCAGTTTTCTGAGCTTTTTTCAGTATTATTCATGAGAATGAACTCTTATGATCCAATCACTGCTCTGTATTATGCATGAGGTAGTCTTACAGCGGAAAATTCAAATCTCATGAAAGAGCTACCATACTGTCAGTTCATTTCCAAACATGACCGTAACAATATTTAATATGACAACACGTGGGGAGCGCATGTTTCTGCGTGGAACGCCGCGATGGGTTTAATGACACATCAAATCATGAGTCATTATCTGCTCGTCTGATCATGAGCGCGATGACACGACAGATTCCGGAAAAATCCAAAATAGAGTAAACAGAAAGTAACTGCCTTTATTCTTTCTGTTTTAAAGATATTTTAATATTCATTTTTCTGTATCATGAGTGTGTTGTAGGTCTGTTTTATTGGTTGTTTTCTCCCCTCTTCCCACCCTCTACACTCCCACTTTCGACAGTTTTACACGCCCATTTCTGGAGTCTTTTTCAGATCCAAGGTGTGAAAGACCAGTGCTGTAACAGGGGGGTTTCATGACAATTTAAACTTAAACAGACCACTCGGTCTTAAACAAGATTAGGAAATTAACCCTGAGGAAAAGATCACAGGCTTCTGTCATTAAACCACCAGACTGCCAGGAATCTCAATCTGTGTTGTTGTTTATTTTTTACCATCAGGTTTGGAGGGGATTAACAATGCCATACTTTACCCCCTCTCAGCTGTTTTTCCATCCACAGGGTTCTCTTTGTTAGACAGCCAAGCTCTGGCCCTCTGGATATCACCCCACCGCACGGCAACACAAGAGGCAACAGCCCCGCCATGCCAAACCAAACACACACACACAACATGACACTCAACAACTGATCAGCATGATAGACCTAATTGTGTGACGCAACCTAAATTTCCCAGTGAATACCATCCGAGCATCATGTCACCCATATTAAGTTTGGAAAGCTCAACAGTCTCAGGCTGAACTTTTCCCTCTGCTAACATTCTAACTGCAATATAGACTCAAAATTAAATGATAAGAGGTAAAACACAACAGATGGGAGTGTGACAGGACAGGTCCTACAATTAACAACATTAGCTTTGCTCCTCTATTATGGTTTAACCAACACAGCGGCCTCTTAGATTCTAGCCGCCGCTTCAAAACAAAGCATTTGAAGCTCATATTACACAGATAGTGTGTGCATGTATGTTTACTGGCAGGAGAGAGCCCCGGCTAACCTGTCACACGGATCAGCTTACGTGGGTACAACGACACAGACGGAACAAAAGATCATCCAGAGAATTGCTTCAGTGAACCGTGAACATTCAGGAGAACTCGCGTCAAACAAGAAGAATGCTGAAGTTTAAATCAATGGAATGGGAAGGAAAAATTTAATAAACGAATAAATTACAATTTAAGGGTCACTGACATGATGCTATGTTTTCATCCAAAATCAATTTATTAAAAAAGTATAGTATAGTATCAAGTCATAGATAAAATGGCTTAAATACACCTTTCATTGAGAACATTTGGTTACACTTTACTTGAAGGGGTGTGCATAAGACTGACATGACACCTTCATAATCATGACATGACACCTACATAATCATGACATGACACATGTCATGAATATGAAGGTTTTTTATGCATGTTTATGACAACTGTCATTAAGTGTCATTTACTCAGTTATGTAATTTATAATGCAAAGATGACATTGTTTGAGATGTCTTTGCTATGGGCTATGGTTAGGGGTAAGGGTAGTGGTAGGGTTAGGTCAAATAATGTCATATTTGCATTAAAAATGACATAACTGAGCAAATGACACTTAATGACAGTTGTCATAAACATGCATAAAACCTCCTTCATATTCATGACATGTGTCATGTCATGATTATGAAGGTGTCATGTCAGTCTTATGCACACCCCTTCAAGTAAAGTGTTACCGAACATTTTTATGTTTCTGAAGTTAATGTAGATTAATTTAGATATTCAAAAAATCAATGTGGCGTCAAGAACTGTCCTAATATCATAATAAAGAAAAACTCATTAAAGGTGCCATAGAATGCATTGATACAATATTTTAAATTGTTCTCTGATATCTACATAGAAGGTATGTGGCTTTGGTAAGGGCAAAAAAATCTCCAGAAACGGTGTTACATGTCCATTTACAACCCTAGGATTTGTCCCTAGAATGAAATTGTCTGTTTTTACCTTATTTGGAAGGGTCATGAATAATAATGTTGAGCTCTGCTCTGATTGGCTGTTTCACAGTGCTGCTCATTTCAGTAGCTCACACAGCAGGAAGAAAACTCAGGGAAAATATATATTTCAATACGGTCTCTCACAGTTATATCGTTGGGTATACTGTATATAAAATGCGGGCATCAGGAAGCCGTAATTAATATGCGGGGCATTGAAACTGCTTTCGAATGCACGATCACTTTTTACTTTCAATTTCGAGATTTGTGATCGCACGTGCTCTGTGTAAACTACAGCGGCAGTACTTACCACACATCAGATGCTTGTCATTGGTGCTCAGGATCTGTAAATCATTCGCCATCATCCTCAGTCATCTCTCCTTACTCTGTTTATGTGGTAAGTGAAATCTTATGTACTGTAATGTAACAGGCTACCGCTAGCAAGTAGTTAACCATATCCCTTTAGTGGCTCGCGTTATTTTATTAGAACGAATGTTGTTTGTTTTCCGTGCCTTTCTGAATACAGACTCCAACCCATCCCTGCACATCCTGGAACATAACATTTATTTCCATGATCTGCCATTTTCGCTATTATCCTCGCTTGTCTCTTCACAATACCTGCAGAACTTCTGATGATTCGGCTGTGCAGGTTCGGCAGTGGCTCGCGTTATTTTATTAGAACGAATGTTGTTTGTTTTCCGTGCCTTTCTGAATACAGACTCCAACCCATCCCTGCACATCCTGGAACATAACATTTATTTCCATGATCTGCCATTTTCGCTATTATCCTCGCTTGTCTCTTCACAATACCTGCAGAACTTCTGATGATTCGGCTGTGCAGGTTCGGCATGGGCGGGTATATGCAAATGTTGGGGGCTTAACTATTAGTGATCCCGACTGAAACGTCACAGTCGGTGTTATGTTCTGATTCGCCTATTTTTCAGTGGTCTTTTACATGCACGAGATTTACATAAGGAGGAAACAATGGTGTTTGAGGCTCACGGTATGTCATTTCCATGTACAGAACTGTTATTATTCAACTATGCCACGGTAAATACAGTTTTCCACTCTATGGCACCTTTAAAAGGATGAAATTCTTGAAAAGAAAGCTTTGAGTTGTTTGGCATATTGTTACTGTTATTATTAGGGGCGCTCTGATTGATCAGCTACCGATCATTATCGGCCGATAATCACATTGGGATGATAGATCGGCGGTCTCTAAAAGGCCGATCTCAAAAAAACGATCTCAAGCTGATGACGCTGCCGTGAGAAGTTTGGCACGACATGCAGCGGCACCGTCTCAGTCTCTGTCCGGCGCGGGTGAAATAATTATAATGCTGAAGGAGAGGGACTCATCAAAATACGCAAATGGCTTCAAATCACCACACATCGCGTCTGTCTATAAGCGAGCTGCACGCTGCACAGTTGACAGGAATTGTCACTTGCACAATCGAGGCAATGTCACATCGTCACTAAAGTTTATACAAATAAAGTTTTTGCATTACTTTTTCATTCTTGCCAGTGTTTAACCATTCAGCGCTCGCGCGCTCTCCTGTAGACCGTGCGCTCCTGCACACTTGCAGCGCACACACATAATGCCAGGTTCACATTACTCTGTTTGCAGTGCGTGGTATGTGGTGCGTATTTTTTCCGCGCTCATGTTAACGGATTAAAGCATTCACACTGCACACGGCAGTGCGTTCGGGAGCGGTGCGTCTGCAGCAGTGCAGAGATCATTTTTGCGCCAAGTCTATTTTTGCTGTGATACACGCGCTGAATTAAAGTGACAGCACATTGTTTGCAGTACATATGAAAACGAAAATTTAGCAATTGCATATAATTAAAGTATACTGCCTTTCACAGTCAGCACATATGGCTTGTTGGCTAGTTTTAAAGGAAAAGAGCACTTTTAGATAAACAAGGCAATAATAGATGCACTCGTGGAGGTAGGAAAACAAAGTTCTATATGAACTGCAGGATTGCTTGTAATAATGATTTCAATGCAAAAGGAAAGGCAGTAGAGCTGACTACTTCTGTCAATGGTAAGTTTGTGATAACGTAAGAAAAGTAGTTTAAATGTTTTGCCACTTGCTTGAGCAACTTAACATATAAATCTAGAAGTAAATGCAAAAGTAAAAAGCATTGATTGATGTGTTGCTTATATTTATTGTGTTTAAACATGTCTGTGAAAGATTGTGTTACTGTACTGTGTAAAAAAAGAATTGCAATGCTGAAAAAGCATTTTCAGTGACAATGTTTGGATTTGAAATCAAAATAATGGAATGATTATAATGTTGGAATAAATGTTGTGTTTGTGGTAAACAGCCACGGATCAGTAGCGGACTCCTGTGTGAAAGCTGCTTCCCCTCTCACAAGAGTCACCTAAGAGGGGAATTTTCCCCATTTTCAAAAATGAAATTCAGGCCCTGAATAAATGTCTAAAAATCCTGATTGACGTATCACTATAAATAGTTCTAAATTATAAAAAGAAGACTTTAAAAAGATCGGTATCGGCAGATACTGCTTTCTGTGATCGGTGATCGGTCGCAAAAATCATGATCGCAGCACCCCTAGTTATTACTGTTATTAAGTAAAAAAAAAAAAGCATTATAAACATTAAAAAGCCTTTGTCTGCCAAATCAAGCAACATGATGTGACCAACCAAATCATGTGGTGCAAATGTGACAGAGAAACGTGGAAAAATGGAAAATTATATCAGAGAGGACCCCTGTAGACCCTCAAGACTCAAGTCTCTTGAAATTTGACCTCCTTATAGCATAGCAAAGTTACTTTAGGTTGTAAAATGTCTAAAGTGGTACAATCTCTAAAAAATTTATTAATTATTACACTGAAAATTTCAATAAAACGTTTTTTTGTTTGTTTTTTTTAAATAATGATTAAGATGTCTGCACTCAAATGTATTTAAAGTGTATGGGAAATCTACATCATATGCCATTTTTAGAGCCATTCAATTAAAAAAAATATTCAAACTATAAAATCCATTACATTTGAAACCTACATGAATACAAATATATATTTATTTTGTATCTTGGACACTCATATGTGTTACTGACCCTTGAAAAAGTAAACTGCACTGCTTCTGATTTTGGCAGCTACAATAGAGAAATCTAAAGGGGATCGAAATGTCAAACTTGTCTCATTTAGGAGAAGCAATGTCTTCATTTTGGAGGAAAGTGGCCAAGTTGAGTGAGCCATAAACATCACTCTCTCATGTGTTCGTTCTCTCTCTCTCTCTCTCTCTCTCTCTCTCTCTCTCTCTCTCCCTCTCTCAAGGCTGGTATCTAACCGACACACTCGCCTTTGTCAGTAAAGTAAGATGTCCTAATTTCAGACAAAAACACTCCCACATGACACCAATCCGGCCATCCTGCTCTGGTTTTGTAATACATCAATCCTACCTTGAGTCCCGGCTCCTGAATCCAGCGCAGGCACAGAGAGTGTAGTGTTTAGCCACCTGTGGTGAGTGCCTGTTCCATTTTGTTTAAAGTCAGTAAGCCTGTAAGAGCACATAAAGCCAAAGACTCTCAGATGAAGAATAATCTGAGGAGAAGAGATGCTCTGTTTCCCAAACAACACGGCCACAGCTGGTCACCTTTAGATCCTAAAAGCATCCAAACTGACCCTTTTGCAAAAGTCCCTTACACTTCTGCAGAGTTTCAAGATCAAGTCCACATCTCAAAAAGTCCTTCAGCTCCAGAAGTAGTACATAAAATGAACGTGTTTGTGCATAAGGAGGGAGAGGGAGTGGGGACAGGGTGGGACAAAATTGAAGAGGCCCCTCCAAGTGTGGCAGCAGCTGTCTGCCTCACGCACACACACACAAGTTTGATGCATACAGAGGCATAGGGCACATTGTCACTGTCTTGACTTAACAGAGATGCCATTGAGGGACAAACTATAGGGGAATGCCATCCGAACTGAATCACTGACTGGTCAGTCTCTCTGCGGATAATTGACGTAATCAGGCGCAGCAATGGAAAAGAGATAGAAAGAAATAATGTTTCAAAAAAATGCCAAGCAACGTGAGACCACAAGCTGTTGCAGCGAAACGGCACGACTCGCATAGACAACCAATGCATCAGCATTCATTTCTCTCATGCCTGAAATTCCAGGCGCATTACCCTGCACCATATTTTAGATGAGGTGCAATCACATTGGGCTTTCTAAAACATGTAGGCATGTAAACTGTTCACTTCACAACATCATCTTCTACTGTTTTCATCATCATTGTATGAAATTATTACATGTCTCTTTGGAATACGTGGTTTTGAATGATAAGAAAATAAATACATCACTGAGAAATAACGTCTGAAAGCGGCACAAAGACTTGGAAGTGAGAGAACTTCAAATAGAGGAAGACTGTTAAAATAGAGGAAGGATGTTACACTGCTGATAAATGAGTAGTTCATAAAACAAGTAACTTACAACAAGTAAATTAATAAAGATACAGCACAATCACAACGCAGGATTACTGGAAACACATTCGTGTGATGACATTTCTGCTAAATAATATTACGGTGTTTCTTGCAAGTTTCGCGACATTTATCAATTGAAATGTCCAGTGAGTGGTGCTAAAAGCATGCAAACCTTTACCCGAAACAGATGAATATGAATCTGGTAATGTTTCATTATGTTGGTTGTTGTATGCATCGCAATAGTTCGGCAATGAAATGTACGGTGAGTGGCACTAAAAGGTTAATGCTCTATTGCACTTGAAAATAATGCATCATCTACACTAAACCCAACCGACAGTGTTAACAACAGCAAACGTGAGATTAAAACGCATTTGATGAAGCAACCTTGCTATTATAGCTTGCTTCTATGAGTCTTCAAGCTCTTTTATTGTGACTAGTGTTGTACAGGATGCATAACAGAGTACTCTGCATTGCAAATGCTTACCAGGTGAGCTACTAAGCAAGTTTACCATTTCATGCATGTGATTATGTGACGCAAACTTCAAAATGCATTACTTTACAAATTATGCACTGAGGTAAAAGCAGGCCATAAAGTACTACTGTGCAAAGAACCAGCAAGGTATATCTATTTATTGAAAGATAATCTGCCCCCATATCATAATTTGTGTGAAAAATAATATTTTTTTGACACTAGTGTTCATTTCAGCTGGAAACTGCAGTCAGTTGTATGAAAGGTTTTGCAAAAATGTAGGTAGAGGCACATATTTTGAATGAGCCTATGTTGTTTAAACAATCAGCTTCTCATGCATTTTAAAAGTTTGAACTCGATTTGAGATTTGTGATATTATTCTTGGTTTGAGTATTGGTAGAAAATTCATTCAACCACAACCACAACCACAAATGACAAACTGCAAACTGTTTTCACATCGTTTTATGTGTTATAAATATTAACGTGTCCAAAATTTTTAGACAATACTGTGGTCTAATTTTCAGCACATATCACACACCAGTAAGATGAGATGGTTCAGTGTTTGTGAACACTAGAAGAGAGTACAAATTAGATCAGTGGTCTCTAAGGGGAGCAGAGCTGGAGAGTGTGAGAGAACTGACAGTTGGATCATTTGTAAGTGTGAGATCGTTCCGAGACGGAATAACCGTGACAAGTTCGCATCTGACTGCCAAAGCCACTCCATCTTGACTGTACAGTGAAAAGCACCGCATATCATGCATGTGCTAGACCTATAATGTGAACTTTACTGGAGAGCTTGATGGGTGTGTTTATAGGCAATGTTAAAGTAAAACATCAATTCTGCTAAAGCAGACATCAGATCATCTTTGCCTGCATGCCACCCCATACTAACAAAACTAGAAACAACTCAGAAAAGAAAATTGAACACTGTCCTCTAAGTAATCCTACCCAATATCTAAACTTCTATATCTAAACACCTAACTGACTATTAATAATAAGCAGCAAATTAAAAGTTTATTGAGGCAAAAGTCATAGTTAACGGTTTGCTAACAGCGAGAATTAGACCTTAAAATAAAGTGTGACCATTATTATTTGATTTACAGAATAAAATAGGTTAAACCGATGGTTGAAACACTTGATATTCACCTACAATGAAGTAACTTGCATTAATTGCAATGATAATCGCCCTGCAGTAGGGCAGCACAATTACAGCTGCCACAAAAATTAGGGATGGGTCATTGTGATATTTTGGTAACTCCCTATTTGCATGCTCTCTTTATTGCAGATTGTGACAAAAAAAAAATCACCAATATTTCAAAACACTTTAAGATATGTTTCTATGTTATTTATGTATTTATTGTATTTTGATTCTTTATTTTTAATGATAGGTTACATATATGGTCTTATTTTATAGACTGTTGTTTTGGGTCATGGGTCTATCCGATGCTCAGTATCACTTGTGTTCATATGATGCGATTTCAATTTTTCCCTTTCTCTTTGGAGTGTTACAAGCTCTTGGTGCATAAAGAAGATCTGTAAAGTTGCAAAGACTAAAGTCTCAAATCCAAAGAGATATTCTTTATAAAAGTTAAGAGTCAGCCACGCCTACCTAAAACGACTCGTTCTAACACGCCCCCACATGTCTATGTCACGATGTGGGAAGATTTGCATAACGCCGCCCAAATGTTCACGCAAAGAAAGAAGGCGTAACTTTTATTCTCGCTGTAGTATTGTTGTTGCCGCCGCCACCATGTCGTGAAAGCATGGTGCGTTTCGTTGTGAGCGCGAAACTACTTTGTTTGGCCTTCCAAAAGAGGACGATATCCGCTTCGTCATGCGGAGAGTTGATCCGTGCTGGTCGCTGAGGAAATACATCAACTTTGCGCTGTGGATTGCCGGATCGGCTTTCACCGTGGACGAAGCGGAGTCCAGCCCGGGGTCGTCACATGTGGTTGCCGCAAACCCGCCGGCCGCACCGTTCTCAAGCCCACCCACCTCCGCTCACTCTAGGCCTCCGGCCTCCCGTGTGTGACGCTGTTTCGTTGTGAAAGTGAAACTACTTTGTTTGGCCTTCTAAAAGAGGACACGACTAGAAATCAGTGGTTAAGTTGTTTTTACAACACTGTTCCAGAACACTTCAACCCAAATATTCAGATGTGTCCAGCGCGTTTTATGGAGGGCTGTTTCCTGATCCTGTTAAAGTAGACTACAATGCCGGCTGTTCTGACTGACAGACTGCAAGTACGTTTTTATATTTAAAGAATTTGCCACTGATGATTCAAACGCGAGTTTTGAGCAGTGTAGAGTAGTGCTTGTTGTTTGTCATTTCTCCAATCATAAATGCAGACATGGTTTTATGTTTACACGGCGCGATGCAACACAACATGTAAAAAGACAGTATAAGTCATTATAATCAGTAATTATGTCCCCACTGGATGCAACAAATGCCTCGTTTATAATGGGTTTTAATGTTTTTGTCTCGTTGCTCCAGCCGGACTGGGCATCACAATATGGCAAGGGGCGTAACATTTCCGTCACACGCTTGAGGTATTCGGCCAATCACAACGCACGGATAGCTGGCCAATCAGAGCACACCTCGCTTTTCAGACAATGAGCTTTGTAAAAAATCGACGCGTTTCAGAAAGGCCGGGCATAGAGGAGAAACAATAATGTACAGTATGTGGAAAATAATGTTTATTGAACCTTAAACCACATAAACACATTTCATTACACACTTGAGGTATTAGGCCAATCACAACACACTGGATAGCTGGCCAGTCAGAGCACACCACACTTTTCAGAACGATGATGAGCTTTGTAAAAATCGTTGTGTTTTAGAAAGGCGGGGCAGAGAGGAGCAACAATAATGTACGATGTGGAAATGTATGGTAAACACATTGCATTACACCTAATACACAAAATAATGTTATTTTTAGTAATGTCATATGACCCCTTTAAATCCCACATCACAATGCTGATTAATCAATATGTAATTTTTTCATTGGTCACTCCTTAATAGGACTGAATCTAACTGGCTTCTTTCTACCACCACCCTATGTAACATGAGGAAACAGCCCTGTGTGTTTGGGTTGAAAGGCTAGTAACCGACGGGATGGCGACTAAGTGCATAATAATAGAACTGGCCTGTCCAGACCTGAACACATGAAGACACATGTGGGCACCTCCCCCTCGCCATCTACTAGCTCTCTGCATGACATCATTCTCTCAAGTCTCATTCCCATCCATCTCTTCACACTACAGCCCTGTCTTTAGGTCATCCCATGCACAGTAAACAGGGCTGTCAGTGCCAACTAAGCCACATGCAAAGATGATTCATTTAAATGGATTTGGATTGGCAGAACAAAGTTGATTTTGCACTCAGTAAACAGACCAATGAGATCTAAAAAGATGGCATCACGTGAATGACCTCCAGCAGATTGCATATTAGCGGTTCATGGTGCGGTCAGTGTGTCGGAGTTTGTCAAACCCGGACAGATGTGGTAGATAAGAGGAAGAGTGGGGTATCAGGTTTGGTCACAGAAATAACAAGCTATGAGAGCATGTGCAAGGATGCATATGTTGCAGCTGAAGTGCTCCAGCATAAAGAGGGGTGTGTCGGGATGCCTTTCTGCCGAGAACACGCTGTCAGCTACATGTCAGGGCAAAGCCCAGGTTGGGTCACACCTGCCACTTTGTTCATCATCCAACTCGTGCTCTCTCACTTTCTTTATTTCCAGTGACAGCATGAAACTGCAAAACAGCCTAGATTCCTAACTCTGTAATGACGCTGTATAATGTCATTCTATATAGTGACGCTTCAGCTGTATCTTAGAAAGGAATCTTCAGTTAGAGTGTTTCCCATTTCCCTAGAAGTAACAATAACAGCCTGACAGGCTTCATTGTCAGGTAGTATCCAGCTCACAAGAGGCCTGCAACTTTGTATACACCTTTTTAATACCATTTTTGGTAACACTTTATTTTAAGGTGTCCTTGTTACACAGGTTACATGTACTTACTATTATAATAACAATAAATTATGCATAATTACATGCAAGTAACCCTAACCATATAGTAAGTAAATGTACAGTTAATACTACAGTGAGTAGTTAATTAACATTACTCAGTTCTTAAATGTATAATTACACTGTAACAAGGACACCTTAAAATAAAGTGTAACCCCATTTTTATAAAATTTTTCTTCCACAAAAATTACAATAAATTATTTTATGCCGATTTGTACGACATACTAAATAAACATAAAAAGCACATACATACATACATACATACATACATACTCTTTTTCTATTGGATGAATCCTTAAAAAAATGTATCATGTTTTCCACAAAAATATTAAACCATTTTCAAGACTGATAATAAGCAATGTCTAGTGAGGTCCAAATCAGCATATTAGAATGATTTCTAAAGGATCTGGAATTTCTGAAAATGTAGCTTTGCCATCACAGTTTCAAATCACATTTTAAAATAGAATAAAAAACAACAGTTAAATAAAATTATAATAATGCTTCTCAAAATTAGTGTTTCAAATAAATGAATCTCTGTTGAGACTTATTTTAAAAGCATAAACAATAATAAAAAATAAAAATAAAAAATCGCACTGTGTATAAATTTTCAACCCATTCTAACTGATGTTTCCACGGCATAAGAGCACATGATCAATACATTTACGCCATAGTCACAATGCAGAACTGCATGAAAAGGGAACGTGACAACTTGAGTGCCACAACCTTTCTCACACTTTCTCACTCCCGTATCCTTATTGTTGAGCTCTGCTTAAGACATTTACATAACACTTTGTTCTACATAAACTTTTAGTTTCAACGCTGAGGCGTACGTTACCCATTTGACATTTAACGTTTCATCAGAGGAGTTCACTTTAATAGAAAGTGTCAGATTTGTTTTTATTACAATGTTTCTATTGCAATGCTGTGATACAAAACATTTATCTACACTGTTAGAAACTCTTATGAAAAGCCAGAAGCAACATGAGAAAAAATCATTAACACCACAGGCTGGTATTAAAATGGTTTACACAGAAACAATGTCTTTGACATCTAACATTTGCCTTTCAAAACGAGTCTTTCTTGCTCTGTGATCTCAGATGCATCACACTGGAAAAAGATCAGTGCAAACAAACTTTGTGCTTGATAGCCCTTTGTTGGCCTCAGCAATAATGGTTTCCCTAATGTCTTTCTAAAACTGACCACATGACTTCCACTTACAAGCACTTAAAAGCATGATAGAAAAAAAAACAAGTTGAAAAGCAAAGTTTACACAGACTTTCCAATGTTAACTTGACACTCTGAAGGGATGCAGGTCATGTCAGTTTCTTAAGTATTGTTAGGTGGTTTTAAGATAGATAGACGCTTTCTTAGTCAGAAAAGCCTACAGTACTGTATATAGATTAAGTTGTATATAGATAAAAACTATCAAAAAAATAAAACTACTAAAAGAACTTAGTACAGCAACTGGCCAGCATTTCTCTTAGATTTTATCTAAGGACTGAAAGCTCATACTCGTAAGTGGGGCACTACTTCTGGTTAATTTCTCCTTCAAAAACTAAAAAGACAAGAAAAGAGAACTGAGAGCAGCAGATTTTCTCATTTCCCCACATTTTCCACATACTGTTTTAAATCAGTGTCAACATGTTTTGGGCCCACAACCAGCCACTTGCAGGAAACCATAAGGTTCATTGTCTAATAATCATGTCTTGCTTTACTTTACCATAGAGTGCTGGAGAATCTTGAAAGGGTGGTGAAAATCAATACGGAAAATTCCTTCTTATTCACAAAGTAGATCCAGATGATCTAAGTAGGGATGCACCGAATGTTCGGCAACCGAAATTATTCCGGATAATTTCGGTTGCCGAACATTCGGTGCATCCCTACTTAGATCATGTGAATAAGAAGGAATTTTCCATATTGATTTTCTACAGGTGTTTTACCCATATTTTGAATTAAGCATTGCATTTTGTAGTGTTTTAGGGTTGAAGTCAATTTAACAGAAAATATACTGGTAATTTTCTACCATGACATTATCTGTTTTACTGCAGTTTTTTTTTTATTACAGTGTAGTGTTCACAGAATAAGCGAAAACGGCCGAATAATAATGTACCGAACAATGACTAATGCAATCAAATAGAGGCACGCACTAATGCAGCAAACATGTCGTGGTGTGAAAGTATTTAAAACTATCAGAGAAAGACTTAGAAATCATTACAAGCACGAAGCACCGACAGCGAGAGACTTAGTGCTGCATCACATGTCTCCGATGAGATGAAGAGGTGGCTGATGCTGGTGGTTAGGCTACTGTATGATCATTGAAATCGCCAAATGGCCTCAAACGATTAGTAAATAAACTGCAGAATGTTGTATTTTCTAATGCACGCACGGATTGCATGTATTCTGACAGCGCTGCATGTGCTCGCAGCACCAGGGTTCAAAGTCTAAAGCGCGAGGAAAATCTGCGCTGAAACTGTTACTCGTCAGTTGCTCAGTCACATTTTTGTGAATTTTTGTCACAAGGCATGTGACATTGTGATACGTGCAACAAACATCTTCCCAAGTTCGTAATGAGAATCATTTATAAATCTGCATGCTGTTGTCAGCAAAAAGAAGCACTGAGATCTTCCTGCGGGTTTCTGCCAAAATAAAAGCAGAGAAAAAGCAACAACTCCATCAACATTCATAAATGTTAGTATTGCAATTTTACTGTTGTTCTGTAAAATAAAATTAAAAAGTAAGAAAATAATAATGATAATAATAACCCTACAACAGCTCTATTAATACATTTATTATAACATTCACGCTGTTCAAATTGGGATCTGTAATATATTCTAATGTTTTAAAAGAATTCTCTTCTGCTCAGCATGGCTGCCTTTATTTGTACAGTAAAAAATACATGCCTGATTCAAGTCTCAAAAATGGCTTAATTGTAAATTAATAATGAAAATTATTAATTTTAAGTTAAATTGTGCTTTGTTGGTATAATGTCTAGAGCCCGACCGATATGGGTTTTTTGGGGCCGATACCGATACCTAAAAATAAGCTTTATCATCCAAAATGAGTGACATCAGTGCACCGAACAGTAAAGTTGAAGTTTATTCAACTTTAATTCAATTCCATTCAACTTTATTCCGTTGAAGTTTTTCACTTCGGAACATTCATTCATGGATTTGCGCTATTGTCTTCACACACAGACGAAACTTACTAGAGGAGTGTGAAGTGTGACATAATATACCTCTGTAAATAAATACAATATAAATAGGGATGCATCGAAATGAAAATTCTTGGCCGAAGCCAAAACCAAACAAAATTAAACACAAAGGCCGAATACCGATTTACCTTTTTTTTCACCATTGCATAAATTAAAAAGCCAAAATGTGCTTTTTGCTGTTTTGTCTTGCTTTTCAAAAAAAAAATCAATTACATTAAATGCCTTGAATCAGGCATGTATTTTTTTATTTTTTTTTTTACTGTACAATTAAAAGCAGCCTTGCTGAGAAGAGACTTCTTAAAACATTAGAAAATATTACAGATCCTAATTTGAACACTATGTGTGAATGTTATAATAAATGTATTAAAATAGAGCTGTTGTAATGATTATTATCATTATTATTGTCTTACTTTTTATTTTATTTTACAGAACAACAGTAAAATTACAATACAAACATTTATGAATGTTGATAAGAGTTCTTGCTTTTTCTCAACTTTTATTTTGGCGGAAACGCGCAGGAAGACCTCAATGCTTATTTTTGTTGACAAGATTTATAAACGAGTCTCATTACGAATTCGTCGTACGTATCGCATTGTCACATGCCTTGTAAAAATTCATAAAAATGTGACTGAGCAACTGACGACTGTATCAGCACAGATTTTCCTCGCTCTTTGGACTTTGAACCCTGGTTAACAAGCAGATCTGCTGCGAGCTCGTGCAGCGCTGTCAGAATACATGCAATGCATGCGTGTATTAGAAAACAACGTTCGGCAGTTTATTTACTAATTGTTTAAGGCCATTTCACGATTTCAATCATCATACAGTAACCAGCAACAATCACCCCTTCCTCTTCTCATTGAAGACACGCGATGCAGTCCTAAACAGTCTCTCGCTGTCGGTGCTTGTAATGATTTTTGCGTCTTTCTCCGACAGTTTAAATGCTTCCACACTGCGGTTGCCGAACATCCGGTGCATCCCTAAATATAAATTCACTTCTCGCGCACTTTAATGCCCTCTGAATGTAACGTGTACGTTTCCTTGGAACTGGAATCATGGAGGAATTTCATGTGAAGTCCACTTTGCAGGCCACTTACGGTCGAATAAGACAACGCTTGAATGCTGCCTGAACAAGAGACCTCCTTACTGAAGTGAGAAAGTGTAGACTGGTGTCAATATCTTGCGAACGCGCCAGCGGATCTCCACCAAATTCGGGGGATCCCTTCAGCTCGAG
>NW_015505196.1:160928-180017 GCF_001515645.1 Sinocyclocheilus grahami | reverse complement strand
CGTCGTACGTATCGCATTGTCACATGCCTTGTAAAAATTCATAAAAATGTGACTGAGCAACTGACGACTGTATCAGCACAGATTTTCCTCGCTCTTTGGACTTTGAACCCTGGTTAACAAGCAGATCTGCTGCGAGCTCGTGCAGCGCTGTCAGAATACATGCAATGCATGCGTGTATTAGAAAACAACGTTCGGCAGTTTATTTACTAATTGTTTAAGGCCATTTCACGATTTCAATCATCATACAGTAACCAGCAACAATCACCCCTTCCTCTTCTCATTGAAGACACGCGATGCAGTCCTAAACAGTCTCTCGCTGTCGGTGCTTGTAATGATTTTTGCGTCTTTCTCCGACAGTTTAAATGCTTCCACACTGCGGTTGCCGAACATCCGGTGCATCCCTAAATATAAATTCACTTCTCGCGCACTTTAATGCCCTCTGAATGTAACGTGTACGTTTCCTTGGAACTGGAATCATGGAGGAATTTCATGTGAAGTCCACTTTGCAGGCCACTTACGGTCGAATAAGACAACGCTTGAATGCTGCCTGAACAAGAGACCTCCTTACTGAAGTGAGAAAGTGTAGACTGGTGTCAATATCTTGCGAACGCGCCAGCGGATCTCCACCAAATTCGGGGGATCCCTTCAGCTCGAGCAGCGCTCTCGAACGCCACCCTCCGCGCATCGGTAGCTCCCCGGGATCGCTTGATCGGTCTGAGCCGGGACGCGAATTTAACCGGCCGTAACTCCCAAACCCCGGGGGCTATCGACGCGGGGGTGGTCTCATTCGAAAGCGGGCCTCTAGAAGTACACTGGATTTGTGTTCGAGAGGGTTCCTCGAGCTGAAGGGATCCCCCGAATTTGGTGCGGATTTGCAGCGCCGTTACGGAGATATGGCCGTTCAAAGTTTCAATGGTTCTCCATAGAATAAGCGTTAAAGTGTTTCATCCAGGTCGCCAGTAGCAAACAATAGAGTCCGCTCTGCTGGACAAACTAAGTAATTACACAATTCCAAGCATTTTATCTGCGTTATATGCTCTGTAAAAAAAATAAAAAATCATATCGGCGGCATATTTGCCGATACCGATATATCGGCAACAGGCTCATATCGGCAAAACGATATATCGGTTGGGCTCTAATAATGTCTGCTAGAATGTAAAAAAAAATGTTCAGTGTTAAGTAAATATTTTTAATTTGTTGTTTTGTAATTTATTTTTTATTTGAAAAGCAGGACAAAACAGTAAAAAGCACATTTTGGCTATTTAATTTATACAATGGTGAAAAAAAAGGCAAAATAGGTCTACATGGGGGGTGGGGGGTATTGGGGTACCAATCCGTATTCGGCCAAGAATTTTCATTTCGCTGCATCCCTAGATCTAAGCCATATTCTCCATAAGGAGCTGATGCCCTCAGGTAGGAGATATAGGATACCAAATTATAAGTTAAATAGGATAAATTCTTAATTCCATTATCAACTACATTATTGTATAAGAAATTATCTGTGAAATGTATTTAGTGTGTAGTGAAATAAATATGGGAAAATTTTAGTTTTTTTTTGTTGTTGTTGTAATTTTGTAAAGTTGACCTGCTCTCTTTATAGTAAATTTCTCCTTATGGAGACAATAAAGGATGAATGATGATGAAATGAGGCCATATTTTTACTGAATTTTCTTAATGTTTAGTGTTAGGAATAGTTCACTCAAAAATGAATTGTGAAACCTGACAGACTTCTATCCTTCCACTTAATGTGCATTACAGCAAAAATTTGACACTTCAAAACAAACAACAACAACAAAAAAAAAATAATTTAAGAGTTGAAGCAGGTCGCTCACAAATCTGTATTTTTATTTTGTGAATTATGTCTTAAATGTCAGTCTGTTCATTACACTTTCTGGACTCCAAGGAAGAAAGTCATAGATTTTTGTAAAGTCCTGAGTATAATTGATTAAAGATTTAAAAAAAAAAATGAATTACTGCTGAGAAGCTGCAATGTCTTGCATAACTTTTTTTAAGGTGCATATGAACCAAGCACTGGATAGTATCAAAAGTAAACAGTTGTCTACTACCCCGAAATATTCTAAAATAATAAACTGCAGTTACTGACCAAAAAGCCAGTAAACTGAACATCTTCTTGTTGTTTTGAAATACAGATTTTAAGGTTGCAAAACAGTTCTGGTCTCTACAAAGCATTGTCAATATCAGACCAAACCCCATTCCACATCACAACCATGCAAATCACTCTGAAGTCCCCTAGGCTGTAGATGAACAATGCAGTTCTTGAAGTCGTTTCACTCTGGAGCGTCAAGAGTTTTTGGCCACCCTGGCCTTGCTAACACGGCGCATGAAGAGAGGAAGACTAGAAGGAGGAGAATCTACAAAGGCCTTCTGTGTTGTTCCAATAGCTCTGGAAAATCGGCCTTTGTTATCTGAGAGAACAAAAAAAAAAAAAAAAGATCTCTGAGATACAGCTGTGGCTATTTTAACGTCTGCACTTGTGTCACACTACTGCACTATTAATGACGGGCACTGATGTTCAAGCGGTGCGCTGCGACCTCATCACACTGATACATCGTCATCACTGTCGTCATCTAAGGCATGGAGGAGGAGACCATTGATTTACTATCCTTATCTTGCACCCTTGTGATGACTTCAAAAGCCAGTGTTCTGAAAGGCACCGCTGGCCTTGCAGAATGAATAGCTGAGCAGACTCTTCTATAAAAGACCTACACAATTTCGATGAAGCAGAGAGAATACTTCCCAAGGTCTTTCTTGCTGCATTCAAACTGATAAAATCTCCTGCTCTATAAAGTTTCATTTTAATCTGCATGTTTTTGGTTTAACGCTTAACAGCTAAAATGGTTCAGTCAAAAAAATCTACAACCAATCGAAACTCAGTCCATTTCTTACCCAATGATCAAAGAGCAGCCTGGTCAGTCTAAACATTCCTTATTTCGAATGCCAAGAGGTGACTCCAGACTCTGAACAGGCCCTTAAATCCTGCTGGTCTAGAAGTCAGGATGCTGGACATTTCAGATAATAACTCAATATCTGAAAAAAATGGATTGCATAAAACTAATCTGCACTGGAAGCAGATGAGGCGATGCAATGTACATTCAATTGCTGGACATCCCGTTCGGACGCAAGGAACACTACAGTTCAAAAATTTGGGGTCTGTTTTTCAATTTTTCATGTGTTTGAAAGAAGTATCTTATTAAGGTTGCATTTATTTGATCAAAAACAGTAAAAAAAAGTAATATTGCGAAACATTATAAAACATATAGCCTAAAGAACCGTTTCTAATTAAATATGTTTTAATGTAATTTGATTCTGTGATGGCCTGTGAAGCTGCAGTCTTCAGTATCACATGACCTTTCAGAAATTATCCTAAGACGCAGGTATGATGCTCAATAAACTAAGCTTAATAATATTGTGGAACCCATGATATATCAATCTATTCTGACTCCTTCAGTCAAAGCAGTCTGCAACATATTTTGCTCTGTCTAATACACCAAGTTTCCAATAAGATTTTAGAAATCCTGGTAACACTTTAGTATAGGGACAAATTCTCACTATTAACCAGTTGCTTATTAGCATGCCTATTAATAACATATTGGCTGTTTATTAGTGCTTATAAAGCACATATTCTGCATGACCATATTCTACATCCCTAATACCTAAACTTAACAACTACCTTACTATTTATTAATAAGGAGCAAATTAGTAGTCTATTGAGGCAAACGTCAGTTAATGGTTTGTTAATAGCGAGAACTGGACCTTAAAATAAAGTGTGATCGAAATCCTATATTCGAAAATAACAAATCATATTTGGTTTTTCAGGTATCCCTCCTTTTTTACAACCCACAAATCAACATATACATTCTTATACTTTCACAGTAGTACCAATCCAATGGTCTGACTTCTTTTCAACTCATTTATTACAAAAATAAAGTGTGTCGTATTCTGATCCCTGACCACAGTTTAGTACAATGCACCAAAGCTGTGACTTGACTCTCTGACTAGAGGCCAACCTAAGGGTGCACTGCTTTAAGAAAACACCCTGAACCAAGACATCCTCAATTCAGCATGGCACCACAGCAAGGCTTTTAGAAAAATAAGCAGCCAAAAAGCAAGACAGCATGGTGTGAAATTATCCTTTACTCCAAAGTATTCATAAAGATCAGCACCATAAATCCGAAACAAGCCTTCATGGGTCAAATCAGACCTTAAAGCAATCAACAGTCAGTGAGCTTACCTTTCAAATACAGTTTTCAACGGCAGTCAGGGCAAAGCCGAGAGGGATGTGTCTGTTATGTGAAGAACGAGTGAGTCTTCATCAAGAATTACCAGTCTTTTTACATGGAACTCTGGAGGGACCTCTCCCACCTCTGACTTCCTGTTGTATGGGTAATCAGGCCCTCCCAGAACGCCTTAAAAACCATGACCACTAAATCAGGGGGCTTGGGTTGACTGAAGGCAGAAGCAGAGAAAGGGTGCGCGCACAAACACAAACACACGCACTCATGACAGAAATACTTTAGAAAGAAAAAGAAAGCAAACCATATTTCTGAACTTTTTTGGAGGGTCCTCAAGTCAAAAAACTTCAGTTAACATAAAAAAATAAAAGAAAAAACTTAATTCACTCACCCTTATGCTGATCGAAAATGAACTTTTATGTGTTTGAATTTTTAAAGAATCCCATGGCCATTCTTTTCCTTACAATGAAAATTAATGGGGACTGGGACTATCAAGCTCTAAAATGATAAAAAGCACTATAAAATGATCCTAAAAGTAGTCTTTGACATTATTATTAATTCCTACACATCTTCTGAAGCCGTATAATTGCTTTGTGCGACAAATTGACTGAAAATTTCTCCACCACTGTAGTTCTTAAAGCAAACATAGCACTATAAGAAATTAGATGTGGAACTACAATATAGGATAAGACGTGTGAAAACCACTTAAGTTTGGCATTAAATGCTGTCAACATACCATTTATATAATCAATAAAAGTTGAATATCAACATGGATTTGTTTGAGAAACATGCCAAAATTTATTGCATGTTTTTAAAGATCTGTGATATAACTAGGGATGGGCAAGTTTTTAGTTTTTTCACCGACAATTATTTTAAAATCGCACGTTTACGCAGTTTTTTTATTATTATGAAAGTCCGTTGCTCATTGGCTCTGAATACACATACAGGCAAACCATGGGTCACAGGAAGGCTTGGGATGGATGTCATCACGCATCTCAACCAATGAGAGCATTTGGAGTGGGCCTAAATGCGATTAAGACTGCAGCAGTGCTCACGACTTCATAAGTGGGAAATAGGAAGTTTCCAATAGCACGTGAAGGCAGCAGAGAAGCGCTCTCGCTCAGCACAGTGGAGTGCATCGTTTTGTTAACTTTGTGGTTTATTATTTTGAGTCATTTGGGATGCTGTAACACACATGGCCCTCTCACAATATATTGCTTTACAGATCTATCACTTTTGCCACTCAGAAATGTTTGCAACGCAATCATGCTGCACGTATCAGAAGTTCAGCGCTCCGGCACTACATGTGTACCGCGCCTGAGCCCAACTGAACCACGCTCTGGCCAACCTCTTTTAACCGAGCCAGGGCCGGCTAAACGAACCGCACCAGAGCGCAGCACAGAACGATCACACTAGTCAAACGAACCGGGCTTTGGGGGTCAGACGCGCTCGGGCACAGTTAAGATTGCCTAGAGTGAGTACACCCTTATTCTCCCGCATCCTGCACACAAGAGTCTCTACCCGCCCATCAAGTGTTGTCCCGTGCCGCACTCTGCTGCGTTGGGTCCCGCGATAGTGCAGGTCTCTACTAGGAAGGTGCCTGTTATAATGTTATGATCGAGGCTCTGGACTCAGAACATAACTTGTTTTTCTATAACAAACTATAAAATATTTTCTATAAAAACGTTAATGCCCTGGCAGTGGCAAATAGCTTTGGTTTTATATTTAATTTGATTACATTAATGTTATAAGCTGAGATTTACATGAAATATTTTAACTGCTACTATGTAAAAGGAATACTGCTGTAAAAAAGCACCTTATTTGTTTAAAGTGTTTGCAATCTACATGTTATTGCACTTTTGTTCATATAGCAGTACTTTTAAATGAAAAAAAGTGCACAATACACTACTTTTGAATTAATTATTGAATTTTGTGCATAATGCGATAAATCCCGATTAAACATTTTAATCTTTGCCCAGCACTAGATATAAAATATTACTCATATGGAAAAACATTACTTTCTTTATATGAAAAAGTCCCAGAATTTCCTTAAAAAATGAATCTTTTGTGTTTCACGGAAAGGTTATAGGTTTGGAATAAGATGAATGTGAGTCAGCAATGACAGAATTTCATTTTGGGGTGAAGCAATTCTTGGGTGAAGGTAATCTTCCGTGCAAAAATATGTGGCATGTGTTCTCAAGAATTAAATGCCTAGACTTCACAAACCACAACAATTTTAAATATGTGCATCCACTGAATTTGTGGGGGTGGGGGGATGCTTTATTCCAGTAATATATTTCAAAGCAAAGATTTTTGGCAGAGCATTCTGAAGCACTCAAGCTCTGCCCCCTGAGCAGCACACCAGCCCATTACAATCTAATGCTTTCTTTCCAGGCCGGTGTAATCTAATCTAATGCGAGAGTGACCCACCGAATGAAGCTATCACACAGTGATTCTCTTAGCTGAACATAAAGACAAGACCATTTAAAGGAACAGCTTTTGTGAGATTTATAAAGCACCTGCCATATTATGAAGTCACCTGCTACATAGCTTTTCAGGGATGAAGCCATACGGGTTAGACATGTCTCATCTACTTTTAGAAATCTCTACATTCATCTTACAATTTTTGGATTCACTGGTCACCATAACTTAATAAATTTTTATTTAGACCCAAATTTATAAAGACCCAAAAGTGCTTCTCTTTGCTTTACCTGTAGATATTACAATATTTACCACTATTATCATAAGTACACAGCACTATATATTCATTGCAGCTTGCTTGACCATATTTTTAATATCAAGTACAAGGACAGTAGATGTTAGAGTTAGTTCAGGCTCAGCCAATAAGACTGCACTCACCTAATAAGAAATGTGTGCCTGCATACTGCTTCAGTCATGTGCAAAGTCACAAACTTTCACTTTCCATGTGTGTCTCTTTAGACTGGTAATGTTTTATGTGAATATTATCATCTTTGTCACCACTTTCACCACCTGCAGCTACAACTTTCACGTGAACTACACTGACACCAGTGCTTGAACGGCCAAAATCAACCTCAACCGTAAAAACAACCTGGACAGAGTGAAGTCAGCAAGTGATATGCAAGATCCACACTTGAACCCTATGCAACATATCATGGATACTTTATTTGTTGCCTAATCATTTATATATATTGTGTTAAATTGCTTTATCACAAAAGTGTGAATTTAAAGGGGTCATATGATGCAATTTAAATTTTTCCTTTCTCTTTGGAGTGTTACAAGCTCTTGGTGCATAAAGAATGTCTGTAAAGTTGCAAAGACTAAAGTCTCAAATCTAAAGAGATATTCTTTATAAAAGTTAAGACTTGTCCACGCCTTCCTAAAACGCCTCGTTTAAACACGCCCCCACATGTCTACGTCATGATGTGGGAAGATTTGCATAACATCGCCCAAATGTTCACGCAAAGAAAGAAGGCGTAACTTTTATTCTCGCTGTAGTATTGTTGTTGCCGCCTCCATGTAGTGGAGATGCTGTGTGTTTCGTTATAATGGACGATATCCACTTCGTCATGCCTAGAGTTGATCCGTGCTGGTCGCTGAGGAAATACATCAACTTCGCGCTGTGGATCACCGGATCGGCTTTCACCGTGGACGAGTCCAGCCCGGGGTTGTGACATGTGGTTGCTGCAAGCCCGCCGGCCGCTCCTTCATCGAATCCGCCGGCCGCGCCGTTCTCAAGCCCGCCGGCCGTTCCTCACTCTAGCCCGCTGCCGCTCACACTAGCCCGCAGTGTGTGACGCATTTTATGGAGGACTGTTTCCTGAACCTGCAGAGTAGCCTACAATGGGTCTGTGCTCAAAGGCTGTTGTATAAAGTGGGGCAGTTTCAACTTTGCAAGGACAGTCTGGCGCTTCTGACTCACAGCCTGTAAGTAAATTTTTTATATTTAAAGGATTTGCCACTGATGATTCAAATGCGATTTTTGAGCAGTGTAGAGTAGCGCTTGTTGTTTGTCGTTTCTCCGATCACAAATGCAGACATGGTTTTATGTTAACGCGGTGCGATACACAATGCAATGCATAAAAACACAGTATAAGTCATTATAATCAGTAATTATGTCCCCACTGGATGCAACAAATGCCTCGTTTGTAATGGGTTTAATTGTTTTTGTCTCGTCGCTCCGGGACACACGGCATCACAGCATGGTGAGGGGTGTAACATTTCCATCACACGCTTGAGGTATTCAGTCAATCCCAATTCACTGGATAGCTGGCCAATTAGCGTACTCCTCGCTTTTCAGAACGATGAGCTTTGTAAAAATCGACCTGTTTCAGAAAGGCGGGGCATAGAGGAGAAACAATAATGTACAGTATGTGGAAAATAATGTTTTTTTAACCTTAAACCACATAAACACATTGCATTACACCAAATACACAACATAATGTTCTTTTTAGCAATGTCATATGACCCCTTTAAATTGCAGTACACATTATATTACTGTAGCAAGAATTACCAAATTAAACATTTCCCTTCTCTGTTTGGTTAGCAAACTGGTTAAAAAAGCTCTTAACTGGCTGCATTTTTCTCATTTTGACAGAGAAATATGAAGAAGCTCTCTTTTTCCCCCCTCTGACCTGCACTGTGTTTAGGAAACTGATGAAAAGTGCAGGTCACAATTTATTTTAAGGTCCAATTCTCATCATTAAACCACTAACTACAAATTTTGCCTCAATAAACTCCTAATTTGCTGCTTATTAATAGTTGCTTAATAAGCAATAGTTAATAGTAGTTGTTAAGTTTAGGTATTGAGTAGGATTAGGGATGTAGAATATGTTCGTGCACAATATGTGCTTAATCAGTACTAATAAACAGCTAATGTGTTAATAATATTCATGCTAATAAGCAACTAGTTAATAGTGAGAATTGGTTCCTACACTAAAGTGTTACCAAAGTGTATCCAAATAAACTGGAAAAATTCAGAGAAATTTGTAGTAATTTGTTCACAACAACTCTGCATCTTCACTACATGCTATCATATTTTTCTTGCAGATACTGTACATGCACATTAGCATGCATTTTCTTTACTCAAATCCAGGCAATACGCACATGTACACATTGTTAATGTTGCTGGGCAGCTGAGAGTCAGTTCACACGTGAGTAGCTGAAGGAATGTTTATGCGAATAATGAGTCAGAAAGTCCAACCTTCAACTTTAATGCCTTTTTCTCACCTACTGTTTCTGAGGAAAGATTCTCATACGGTCAAGTGAAGGCATGGTTTGGTTTCTATCAACACCTAACACAGTTTGGCACTGTGTGTTTAAATTTTTCCTACAGAACAGAGAAAATATGTCTTGCACAAACCAAAGGGAAGTGAGCTCTAACCTAACATGAAGTTTGGACTGCCTTATTCTGGAATCCACATTCAGTATGTGCGGTCTGGAAGACATGAAAGTAAAGTCCAGTGGAACAGAGGTTGAAATAAATTAAAAAAAAAAAAAAAAACACACTGCTTTCTCCGTTCTTGGATACATTTCCTCAGTCTCCCTTGTCTTCATGCTCTATGACCTGGACTCCAAAAGCAGAAAGCTAAAAAGAATTGTGGGAGTTCTGGGAGGAAATCTGAAATCCCCCTCTCTGTCAGGACATTACATGAGAAAAAGAGAAACGGAGAGAGTGAAAAAGATAGTTAGTATATAAGAAGGGATAGGCCGGTTGTCCCGACCTTGATTCAAATAACCTTGGGAATGATTCAGGCAGCTGTGCAGTCCTGCCCTCACACAACACCCATTCTCAAATATTTTATTTTTTTAAATGAAGCCAAGCCCTTAGTAAGGTCATCCAGAGTGCTAGCATGCTAGTCCTCAACCCACAAACACTTTCAATTGAAGCCCATCCAGTCCAGAAAGAACAAAAGGTAAAACTTAATTTGAGTCAGCGCCAACAGCCTCGTGGTTAGTGCGTCGACATACAGCGCAACTACGCTCACGGCGACCCGAGTTCGATTCCCGGCTTAAGGTCCTTTGCTGCTCCCGCTCCCCTCTCTCCCCCCAGTGCTTTCCGGTCATCTCTCTACTATCCTTTCTATAATAAGGCATAAAAAACCTTAAATTGAAATTGTACAATAACTGCAGCTACTGAATATACACTTGCAGCTGGGTATCAAGACAGATTTTCTGATTCACTCAATTCAATTCTGATTTGATTCAGATTAAATGTGTTAGATTTTAGTTATTTCTCAGAAATACGCTCTCTACTATACTTATAAATCAGTGGTTCTCAATAAGGGTCACAATAAGCCTCAAAACGTCCAACAGGGCCGCAGGATAACTTTAAAGTACTTCAAGCCATTAGGAATGCCACAATTCTCAATATAATATTGAATCATTCGTTACGACATCCACGGTTCAATACACGCTTGCGAATTGGTTTGTTTTTTTATGGTTTTGCGTTTAAATAATTTCCATGTATTCTATTTCTCTCCAAATGCTCTGTTTATGTACTTGTGAGTATGAGATGAGGAAGCACTGCTTATATGAGCTTTTGAAAAAGTTGTCCAACAAAAGAGAACATTATAACATGTTTTTACTCCACAATATCAGTCACTGTTCTATTACTTCTGTGATGCATATGGGAAGTTTCTGCACGAGGGCGCCCTCCAGCTTTCAGTATGAATGAAACAGACATTACATGTGTTTATAGCGCTCAATAATAGCCAATCCATCCTATTTTAGGCAAAAATAGGAAAAAGAATACTTTTCAAAACAAATTTTAAGTAGACATAATAATCAACAGTCTACAGAAGTGTACATGAGTTTTTCTGTTGTTAATTTTAGGGATGTACAGGTCTAGTCGACCAAACGGTACAACTCCAATTAGTCGACACTGAAAACAAAAGGAGATTATCATCAGTTTAATGCTACATTTAAAATATTTTAAATAAAACGTTATAATACATTATTTTTAAAAGTGTATCTGGGTGGAAACTACATTTTTAACTCAGACCTTGCATGTGTTTTCTTTGTGTCTGTTGTGGCGAGCAAGGTGTGGGATTATTTTGAATCAGAAGGAAATGGAAAAGTTGTGTAAACTGTGTAATGTCAAATTGGCTTACAATAACTCAACTGGAGCGATGCGTAATCACATTCAATACAGGCACGTAGGCGTTAGCTTAGAGGCTAGCCAAAGCCAGCAAATGTCAATCACATCACTCACTACAACCCGCCGCCACTGCGAACCCGTCCGCGCCGTCTATTCCTCTAAACGAAGACCCAATTCGGTGGTGGTGAGGGATGTCCAGGCGCTCTCCTAAACGACTGTTGTTATCTCTCTGCGTGCCTGCTACTGCTTCCTGGCCCGTTTTTTCAAGTGCAGGAATAATTGTTCATCACCTCAGGTCCTGTCTTTCACCAGACCACTTTGACATGCTAATTTCACTGAACAAAAATGCATGGTCTGAGACTCTGAGTAAGTAAAATGTGAATTGTTTTGTTTTTAGATGATATAGCCTACACAAAGTACATTTTTAAAAGCTGTTTTAATGCTATTCCTTGATAAACTTTCCTATTATTTTTGACTTATTTTAATACATTGGCTAATGTTATATGAAGATGAAGAGTTCTGTCAGGCTATTGACTGATTTTCCATTGTTCTGCATTGCCCCAGCTGATTTGAATACATAAGCTATGCATTGGCTGACGTTGAGTGTATGCTCTTCTTTTTTAATGACCACCTAACATTAAATGATAATGCGAGGCAAGCGTATGGCATAATCGTGACTTATTTTTTATGGAATTCATTGAGGGATTTGACAGTGTGGTTCATAGATTAAGTATTTCAAATTTAACGTTAGGCTATTATATATACACACGCACAGAGTTTTTTTTTTTCTCTTACCATCTTTTGGGGGTTTCTTGCTTTTAGACTAGTCAGATACAGAACTTCCGTTTAAGCGACAGTCAAATTATCATAGCACACATCCCTAGTGAATTTATTTAAAAAATCTCATTTTAAATCACAAAAAACACTCTGATGTGCCAAGCCATCAGAAACAAACCGAATACAGTGGTTAAAAAACCGAGGTGAACCACGGGCTAACTGTATTGTTGCGATAAATTTAAATTAATATATTCAAATAATCGATCTATGAAATATTCTAAATTAAAATGTTTAGATGCACATAAAATACTAATGTAAACTGAAATATTTTTTGTCTGCTCAATAACTACAGTTTTTATTGAAGAACATACAGTGGAATCACAAAATAAATGAAGGTTAATTAATTAAAAATTTTAATTAAAGTTAGCCTCATGGCAGTGCATCGACATATAGTGGTCGCACTACTGGCATCCTGAGTTCGATTCCCGGCTCATGGACCTTTCCCAAACCTGCCCCCCTCTCTCTCTCACTTCGCTACCTGTCAATACTTACTGACCTATCAAAATAAAAAGCAAAAGCATAAACGGGCAAAATTAAATCTTTTAAAAAGTTTGAAAACAAGCAGCTTTGTCATAACTACAGCATAAGTACTGAAAATATCTTCGAAGATCAAATATTCGAATATCGTTTTGGACAATTAGTGCCTTTAAATGAAAAAGCTTGAGAATAGGGCAGTGATTTAAACTGACTCACTTTGTTAAAAGACAAGTTTGTTGATTTTCAACCAATGCTGGTAATGAAGCAAAACATGTCAACCGGCTGTCAAAAGCCTCTCGCAACATCTCTTTTCTGATGACGTGAGAGGACAGGATAATAATGCTTCCTCTCCAGTCATGAGCAACCCTCTACAATGCCAGTAAACCACTCGCATATGCAACTAAATAATGTCTATCAAGACATTTCTTGGGTTGCTTTTCTATGAACACCATGATTTAAAACAAGGCAGTTGTCAATCTCAAACACTGACTGTGAACGCAGCCTTAAACAACTCTAGCAATTAGCAGCAGAAGATAACGTAATACAGAGAACATCCTATGCAGCTGGACCAGCTGAATAAATAACCTGCACTCGGTTTGAACATAACACCATGAAACAGTCAAAATAACAAACTTGATGCGCAAACCACAAACTACAGTTAACACAAGCACTCATGTTTTTGGAAGACAGTGGTTAGGACTTTCATAACCGGTGCATAAGGTTGCTCAAAATGACACACATCAAAAGCTACGGCGAAACATGACTCAATAATAAAACTATGCATTGACATTTCTCTCACCTTAATCCTGGAATGGTGTGTCTTCTCTGAGAAATTCTGATATTGTGAAACTTCACCTACTGCACGCAAGATGAAAACACGGTGCTAGAGAGTCCAGCAACTCTCACAAAACTGCACATGGTCCTATGTCCAGGTGTGTGCAACATCAGCATCACATTTAATGCAAATGACTACAGTTTAACTAGGAGACCCACCATCCATTCTCCTTAAAAACCATCCTGGCTATGGCTGTCCTTGGATGTTGTGCTCAATTTCTGAGTCGGATGTCCGTCTCTTATTCCACACTGCTCCCTTTCCAAATGACCGCCAAAGTGGCACATGCACAGGACAAGAACAGCAGCATGTTTAAAGCCGAGGTCATTCCATATCAATCATTAGTGCAGAGAGAGAGAGAGAGAGAGAGAGAGAGAGAGCGAGAGAGAGAGAGAGAGAGAGAGAGAGATCAATAGCCCTTAACAGTAATCCCAGGGGAACAGCCTGGTTTCATTTCTGTCTACAGTTGGTTTAGTTTCTTTATCTCTCCTTCTGCAGAAGAAATGTGATCTAAGAGCCAGTACAGATGCAGCGGCTGGACCTCTAAAAGCTGCACTGAGATGGGATTCAAACATTAACCAAGGAGCGTGAAATAGAATGTGGAACAGGGCAAAAACATAAGCAGGAGAAGGAGAGAGGGGCTTAATCATTTACAGTTTACCATTACGCTTGGCTGAGGGACAACAGATGAGCAACCAGTCTCAACAGGGCAAAAACACAAAGATACAAAGTGGAAGTTTCCACTTCGCTGGCAATTTTCATCTTCCTGGTCATCTGTTCCCAACACTCACTTTGAGAAAAAGACATCCTGTTTTTCCTCCATTGTCACTCGTTCACTACATGGTTGTTCACAACTAAGTTTAGACTGGTTTATGTTGGTGGGGGAAGGGGGGCTTCCTTAAAGTCTCCAAATGCAGGAGGGTATCCTTAGCTTTTTACACATTAGTTGCAACAACAATAATGATTAACATGCAGTTGCAAATGGAACACTGAGCTGTTTAAGTAACAGTCTATTTCTAAATATTGTGCAGTAACACTTAAGTCAGAACTAGCAATGAGCAAAACGTATTTATATTGCATGTTATTATATTGTGCAAGGTGACATGCAATAGGATTTTTCACTGAATATTGTACAAATGTCAAATATATTTTACTTTGTTTCCAAGTAGATACTAAATTAACACTAAAATGTTACCTTTGCTCTACTTCTAATAATTTGTTTCTCTGTTTCTTGATGACTTCTTCACGGTGTCTTCATTTATTTTTCTTGAAGAAAAACTATGAAACATGCTATGCTTGACTGTTACTGTAAGGCTCATAGAGGTTAATAAAGGCCTTCTGAAGTGAATCAATGCGTTTGTGCAAGAAAAATACAAACGCGTGTATGACAGATAGTGGAAGCTAAAGAAACAGCACTTTTTATGATGGATTTATGCACTTTTATTGGACTTCATAATCTTAAACCCCATTCACTGCCACTATAAAGCTGGGAAGAGCCAAGACATTTTTTAATGCAACTCCGATTGTATTCGTCTGAAAGAAGAAAGTCATATACACCAAGAATGGCTTAGGACGGTGAGTAAATCATGGGGTGATTTTCATTTTTGGGTGAACTACCCCTTTAAGAAAGTGTGTTCAAAGATATATTTTAGCTGTGACTTCGTTATATTTGATACCAATGTTTTAAATTTGCTGGTATCAATACTAACCTCTGGGTATCGTTACAATATCTAGTACTGAGAAAAACTGCAAAGAACGGGTTTTTTTTATTAATCTGTTGCTGTTTTATTATTCATTTCTAATAATAATAATAAATAATAATCATTATCAATACATTAATTAAATGACTAAACGTATTAATTACAATTACTATAGAATTTCTTATTATTACAAACAATAATAATGATAATAATTAATATTTTATAAAACTTCACAGAACAGTCAAAGTTTGGTTGTTCACATTAAGTAGGCCCACTAATAAGTAGAAATTACTAACTAAAATCACACCAATGACTAATTAGCATGTATTAGTCACTTTTGGAACTAGGCTAACCAAAACAATGTAGTCACCAACCGGATTCACAAGAGGTGATGCAGGACTGGAAGGAGCGACATGGTGTTTTTGATTTGTATCTTTCCCTGCAGAGCTGCAGTCCAGCGTTAATGTGATTTGGCCATATTGGCTAATGGTAAAAGAGGTCCACTCTCTACATTAACCGGGCTTTAATATGTCTGCTCTCAGGAAGCCCACAAGTTACATAAGAGACATTTCAAAAACAATTCCAACCTCTTCCGATCTCTTCCACTTCTGGTCACGAGACTGCAAAGCCAGTAAACACATCAGTGAGCGCACTAATGCACACACAGAACCGCAAGCGCTCATAAATGGACTGCAGAACAAGAGAGAGTCCTCTTCGAGCAACACCGGAGGAAAAGCTCAATATAAATACTACGGCTTTTCCAAAACAGGATACCGTCTGGCAGACTGAACTGAAAAGAGTCAGAAGCATAAAGCAGCATCATTCCAACAGCTTGTCTTGTATTTACCTGTTGAGTTTGATTGTTGCTAGTCCCGAGTGTCTGGCAAACTGATTTGTGTGGGAAACACCACTTGCCTCTGTGGTGTTGATGTTCTAAGTATATGGAAGTTCTGTCTCACTTTTGCTCCACAGCTAGTCTGCAGCTCCCTACTCCAAATTTAACCCCTGACCTACAGGAAGTAGACACAATAGACTGAAAATAACGAGAGGCCACCACCTCCTCCTTTCTCCCTCTCTTCTTTTTCCTACACTCCACCTTCCCTTAGATGACAACAACAGCCTTTTCTACACGGTGAAGAAGAAAGGCTGCAGCCACCACAGTGATACCTGTCGAGACTCAGCGCTTTGCTCTGTATCTCCGTCAGGATTGCACAAGATCTCACTGGGTTTTTCCCACACACGTCAAGACAGAGCCAGAACAATATACCTATTAGAAAGAACATTCTGCTTTGATGCAAATTCTCTGCACATAAAGTTCACTATTCCTCTTTGAAAGTTATAATTGGGTGTAATTAATATGCTATAATGAGGTTATACTTTATTTTACAGTTGTTACAGTGTAATACATTATTTTATGTAATTATGCATTAGGCCTATTTACTGTTATTACTATAGTAAGTACATGTAATGTGTAACAAGGACACGGCTGTCAACAAAATAATATTTTAACTGTCTAAGAACTACCTGTTTAAGAAATTGAATAAATTGTGATAAACGTAATAAATTATTAATAAATATACTATACACTACTATTCAAAAGGCTTTTTATTCAGCAAGGACTTACTAAATTGATCAAAAATTATATTAAAGCAACTGATAACGTTACAAAAGATTTATATTTCAAATAAACGCTATTCTTTTTAACTTTCTATTAATCCAAGTACCCTTTGATTTAAAAAAAAATCACAAATCACAAAAATATTAAGCAGCAAAATTTATGTCATCCCAGTCACCCGGCATAATCCAATTTTAGGCCAAGGCTAACCCCAGCAAATCACATTTAGTGCAGAGACTAGAATTTTTTGTGCCAAATCAAATTGTCCCTATATACCTAAAGCAGCCAGAGGTACAGGAAATGGAGCCAGATAAGGAAAAAGAGGCCGCATCCTAGAGCATCCTTCACACGCTTCTCTTGCACTGATTAGATAAGTTCCAAACAATACCACGTCTGATGTTTGTCATTCAGTTATTTATGACTGCCTTATTACTCCGCAGCAAAGAAAGACTTCTTAAGTGGCAAATACAATGCATGAGTGACTTGAGCATTAGTGTCCCAAAGGACTATGAGAGGTGTGGGTCGCTGGACAGAAGACTTCTGATCAGTGTTTTCTACTATAATCTCATCCACACCTTAAAGGGTTACTCCACCCCAAAAAGAAAATTTTGTCATTAATCACTTACCCCATGTCGTTCCAAACCCGTAAAAGCTTTGTTCGTCTTCGGAACACAATTTAAGATATTTTGGATGAAAACCGGGAGGCTTGTGACTGTCCCATTGACTGCCAAGTAAATTACACTGACAAGGTCCAGAAAAGTATGAAAGACATCGTCAGAATAGTCCATCTGCCATCAGTGGTTCAACCATAACGTTATGAAGCGACGAGAATACTTTTTGTATGCAAAGAAAACACAAATAACGACTTTATTCAACAATTCGTCTCTGTGTCTCTCCACATCACCGTAGCGCCATTTTGGAGAATATCCGCTGAACGCAAGCAGCGTACGCTTTTCTGTGTCCACCGCGCCACACGGATGCGCTGTTATCGTTCAAATCAAAGCGTAAATACACGTAGAAAACATATCCTTGTGTCGCAGCTGACACAGAAGAGCGTACTAGGGTTGTGACGGTGAGGAAATTTTCCCACCGGTTAATCGACGTGTGACAACACCGGTAATACCGGTATCACCGTGGGGGCGGAGTGTTCCCTCTTTTTCTAGCTTTCCTTTTAAAAAGCTTGTAAAAGCGGCGTGCACATTTTACTTTCACTTTGAAATAGTGGCAATTCGGCGTAAAGCAATTGTTCGTTTTTAGTTTGTTTGAATTTTCCCTCTTTTCCTTGCTTTCCGTCGCTTTTAAATAGCTTGTAAAAGCGGCGTGCGCATTTTACTTTCACTTTTGAATTAGCGGCAGTTAGGTGTCAGTTGCTTGAATGCAACAACAAAATACAATGTCAAACTCACTTTAGCATATACAGTGGGTACGGAAAGTATTCAGACCCCCTTAAATTTTTCACTCTTTGTTATATTGCAGCCATTTGCTAAAATCATTTAAGTTAATTTGTTTTCCTCATTAATGTACACACAGCACCCCATATTG
Organism: Sinocyclocheilus grahami; assembly: GCF_001515645.1. NCBI lineage: Eukaryota > Metazoa > Chordata > Actinopteri > Cypriniformes > Cyprinidae > Sinocyclocheilus > Sinocyclocheilus grahami. Next base: position 161,683 of record NW_015505196.1, on the reverse strand, counting down.
ACAGAAAAACACAGAATTGATGACATTTTTGCAAATTTATTAAAAAAGAAAAACTGAAATATCACATGGTCCTAAGTATTCAGACCCTTTGCTGTGACACTCATATATTTAACTCAGGTGCTGTCCATTTCTTCTGATCATCCTTGCATCCTTGAGACACCTTCATTTGAGTCCAGCTGTGTTTGATTATACTGATTGGACTTGATTAGGAAAGCCACACACCTGTACACCTGTCACCTTACAGCTCACAGTGCATGTCAGAGCAAATGAGAATCATGAGGTCAAAAGGAACTGCCTGAAGAGCTCAGAGACAGAATTGTGGCAAGGCACAGATCTGGCCAAGGTTACAAAAAAAATTCTGCTGCACATAAGGTTCCTAAGAGCACAGTGGCCTCCATAATCCTTAAATGGAAGACGTTTGGGACCACCAGACCCCTTCCTAGAGCTGGCCATCCGGCCAAACTGAGCTATCGGGGGAGAAGAGCCTTGATGAGAGAGGTAAAGAAGAACCCAAAGATCACTGTGGCTCAGCTCTAGTGTTTCTGTCGTGAGTTGGGTGAATGTTGTATATTGTCAACTATCACTGCAGCCCTCCACCAGTCGGGGCTTTATGGCAGAGTGGCCCGACGGAAGCCTCTCCTCAGTGCAACACACATGAAAGCCCGCATGGAGTTTGCTAAAAAAACACCTGAAGGACTCCAAGATGGTGAGAAATAAGATTATCTGGTCTGATGAGACCAAGATAGAACTTTTGG